>NC_046285.1:62508514-62811014 GCF_004115265.2 Rhinolophus ferrumequinum | reverse complement strand
CAACCTCATTCATTTTGTGCACATGTATCTTTACTATCCAAATGGGTTTTCTCCCTTCCTCCCTTCCTTTCTTTTTCTTTCCTTCCTAAGTTTCTTCCTTCCTTCCTTCTTCTTTCCTTTTCTTTTTACTTCTCTTCTCTTCCCTCTCTCCCTCCCTCCCTTTGTCCCTCTTTTTCTTCCCTCCATTTTTTCTCCCTCCCTCCTTCTGGTGTTTTGTTTTAAAACGTAGAGCAGCTGGAATTAAGGAGCTTATCTAATGCAGTATATTATGCTAAACTGATATGATGCACAACAAAACACTCACTTCCTTTAAACTTGTAACAAGTCAGAGAATCCTCAAGTATAATATCAAGACTTCTCTGACAACCAAAATCCAATCCTGAGGGATGAACTTTGAGTGTTATAGATCCTAGCAAGTTTCCTCTTGCTATCTTTGTAGTCTTTATAATTCATCTAAACTATTGGTTAATTTTCATGTAAACTTCTCATGTTGCAAAAGGAGAAGAAGAAGAAGAAGCAGATGCAGAAGCAGAAGAAGAAGAAGAAGAAGAAGAAGAAGAAGAAGAAGAAGAAGAAGAAGAAGAAGAAGAAGAAGAAGAAGAAGAAGAAGGAAAATTATTTCAGAAATTTGAAAAGAAATATTGTCAAATTACTACATATAATTTGTATGTGAGTATATGGAAGCATCATGCTAGCATTGGAAAGCAGAAATAAACATCAGCAGCTCCTCAGTTTCCTTTTAAGTCACCCCTGTCCAATATACTATGGTATCAAAGATAGGTTCTCTCTCTCTCTCTCTCTCTCTCTCTCTCTCTCTCTCTCTCTCTCTCTCTCTCTCTCTCTCCTTCTCCTGAAGCTGTTATCAACCTGGACAGATTAATTTGGCAAAATATGATTTTATTTTAAATGTTATAAGAATTTTATTTAGTGAAGGTTTTAAGCAAGTCAACCAAGGATAAAAAATATTTTGTGTTCTTCTGAAAGGAAAACTATATATCCACATCTATGTAGAAAATCACAATGAGTAGTGAAAAATTCAGTAAACTATTTGGGTAGTCGTTTCTACAATACCAGATTTTTCTCTGTCTCTCAATATTGTGAATGGATCTAGTGCATTTGAGTGCTGATAGATACAATTCATGATTATGGGACTTAATTTACTAAAGAAACCTAGAGTTGTCCTGTTGAGTACTGTTGGGTGCCTACCCTCCATTGAATGAGGATAATTGACTATCTCTGTAATAGGTATGAGGCGTTCCTCCAAATTATACAAAGATGAAATCACTAAATCCCTGTGCTAGGTCTTGGGAGGAAGTAGGGATTGGAATTAAAAAATACAAAAAAGACTCAAGATTTGGCCCCTGCTCTGCAGGAAAGAGAAATTAACATGTACACAAGTGTCTCTTCAAAATAATCTATGTTAAAGGTATGAACAAACAGCTATGAAAATATAGAGTAACTTGGAAAAGCTTATTGAAGAAAATGGGGTTTGAAAAACGGATAGGACTGTGTTAGATTGGGACCACATTTCAGGTGGAGAAGAAAGGTAGAGAGGTGAGATTGTACAGTGCACCACAAAAAATTATTTAATGAATTTAAAAGAAAGCTTCTAGAATAACACCAAATGAGTCCTAATATTGTTTTGTCATTGTTTTTGTTTGTTTGTCTGTTTGTTTGTTTTTTAAGGAGGCCACAGCTCAGAGTAGCCCATGCAGGGATCGAACTGGCAACCTTGGTGTTATCAGCACCACGCTCTAACCAACTGAGTTAACCTGCCACTCCTGTTATCTGTTTTAATAGGCCATTCTATAGCTTTCTTCATTCAGGAAACACTGTCATCATAAGTGCATGAAAACATTTTACTAGTAATAAAAATGTTTTTTTCTAAAGTTAAAATTCAGTGAAGAGGAGTAAGTGTGAGAAATCTACTGTTTCTCACACTACATTATTCCTGGATCTAGGTGCTTCTGCATTCCTCAGTTATTCTCATCTGGATATCTAGTTCTCAAATTTATGAAATAATATTTCAAATATTAAAATTAAGACTCTTATGGAAAGTCAGTCATTCTTTCTTTACATCTTTTTTAAAGGTTTATTTAAAAAAATATAGCTAGCATACAACATTATATCAGTTTCAGGTGTACAAATCAGTCATTCTTTTCAAAGATATTTCATGGGTCACTTCTTATGTGTCACTTGTTACCAGAGTTCCATTATAGAGTTACACATAAAGACTGCATCTTAAAAATGTACTTTTAAGTGAATGACTCTTCAGCTTAAGAGAAAAAAAATTATCATTTTTTATTTTGAATTCTGCCATTCAGAAGCCCTACATTCATGCTTATGCAAGTGAATGAAAGTTTAGGAATATATTTAAATACCAGAAGTACCAAAAATAATGTATACAAGTGGACATTTTGGTCAACGTTGCTCAAGCAGTAGTTCACCGACATCAGATGTGTCTGGACGCTGATGGTAACCACTTTGAACATCTCTTGTAATTGCAGAAGTCAACCGTGACTTGTATTCATCTTTTGGTATTGGTATTTATTGAGTATTACAACTTATTTTTTAAACTTGTATTTGTTTTAAGTGTGTTTTTCCAGCTCCCATCAGCTCCAAGTCAAGTAGTTGTTTCAGTCTAGTTGTGGAGGGCGCAGCTCACAGTGGCCCACACGGGGATCAAACCGGCAACTCTGGTGTTGCGAGCATCACTCTCTAACCAACTGAACTAACCAGCCACCCCCTTGAGTATTACAATTTTAATAGTTTTTTCTTAAAATGTGTATACATTTTTTTAGCACCCTCTGTATATTGAAATGCCCACAGAGACATATTGAAATCAGGAAGTATCAGCCCATTGCGTGAACAACCTCAGAATTTTTGAAAAAGATACTAAAAGGCAAAGAAGCAGGGAATAAACGCACACCAAATACATTCTAGCAACATCAGAGTCATCTGTAATAATCAAAATAGTAAACTAATACAAATGTTTGTGATGTGAAAGCACAAGAGTCCAGGAATAGAGTGTTTGTTATAAGCGTCCATCATCCTACTATGAAACTTCATGTCAAGTGGAAACGAAATCCTAGAACTAAAGCTTAGAAATCCAGTCCAAAGGAGTATTTTACAGGGGAAAAGGGTTGAAATATATTAAACACCAAACTAGAATGAAATATAAGCAAATAATGTGGATGGATGCAAGTGTTTGCAAGGATAATAGAAGCACTCATTCTCATCAGTGGCTGGTTAAGCATGTTGGATAAAGGACTGGTTAATTCTCTAGAACCATATATTTAATTTCAGTTCAACTTTGTTACATAGGCTCCTTTCAGTTGTAAACAAAACTTTTGAGTGCTCATAGAGGAGATGCAGGTGCTATCAAAAGAGAAAGATGTTAAAATGAAAAGGAAAAGTGTCATACCTCCTGCCCTCAGATACAAACAATATTCATATTTAAGGCTCCACCCAGAGTAAATTATTGACATTGCTTTCAGTACCCACTTAAAGACAACTTTTCCTTTATAACTCCTGCTGCTGTATGTCAGATATCCCAGTACCATAGTTCTAAACTTGCCTATGGCAGTGCAAACAAGACAGAAATTTATAGAAGTAGAAGGGAAAGTGATGTATAGAATAAAAAGTGAAAGTTCTCTTTATCATTTCCCCAGAAGTGTACATCCTTCTGGATCCCAGATAAAAAGATGTCTATGTAGATGGAAAGATAGATAGAGGATAGATAGATAAATGATAGAGAGATAGTAGATGATAGATGATAGATAGATAGATAGATACATAGATAGATAACATAGCATAGACTCTGGATCTAGACAGTCAAGCTTTGAATCCCAGCCTCTGCTACCTGCTACGTGCATGAGCTCAGTTTTCTCATCTGTAAAAGTGGGGGTGAAAACAGTACTCTCTCATTGGGTTATTGTAAGGATTAAGTGAATTTATATGTGAATTGCTTAGAGTGCTGCTTGGCACGGAGTAAGCATTTTATAAGGGTTATCTACTCTTATGGATATATTATACACCAAGTTTTTTTTGTTTCTTTTGTTTTTTTAAACAAATCAGATTTTACTGTGTCTTTTTTCACTTCGTAATATGTCAGGGAGAACATACTTATGACACAGATAGATCTATCTCACTCTTTGTAATGGCTGCATACTATGCCACAGTAGAGTAGGGTCACAATTTCTTTAACCATTTTCCTGTTGATGATTATTTCAGCTCTTTTCAGGTGTTTCTGTTTCAAAGCAACTGCTAATATCCTTGAATATAAAACAAGGCTCGCAGAAGGGGCAGGCATAAAATATATTCCCATTTTATAAATGATCAAAATGAAGCTCAGAGAAGTTTAGTAAATTGTATAAGGTCAGATAGCTAGTAAGTAACAGAGTTCAGAGGAGAATGAGTTAACCCAGTTTCACACTGTCCTACCTCAAGTGCTCCCATCTGATGTAGAATAGCTTTTCAAATACAGTGGTCTTTATGTCACAATAAGACATTTCTGATTTCTGAAATAGGCATCAGGCAGCTACATGTTTATGTGCTGCCAAAGGGGGTGTGAGTCAAGAGATACAAAGGAATATACTAAAAGATGAACTAAAATAGTAAGCCTGGCAACGTCCTAGGTACTAAAGATAATATTAAAATTATGACACTAATCTTAGTTGCTTAAGTGGTTTGAAATTGGGACAAATAAAACATGGTGTGGGAGAGGGCACAGAGAGGATTACTTGCTATTTGACTATGTAGGAGAATATTATTTGAAAAACTGCCACATCTAACTTTTATTCTTCCCAGATGGCACACTGTCGATTAACTCTGATCTGGCTCTAGTAAGACTGATACCTACTCTCCTCTATACCCACACTCTCCAACCCTGTCATGGCCTATTAAATAGTGAGGATAATCAAAACTTCACTAAATGCAAATACAAAATAAAGCCAATTAAATTGACTAAGTTCTTGTGATCTTAGGACATCGAGTTCTTTTATGTACAATGAAGCCTCAGCTGAGTAGTCCTCTGTCTTTCAGACAAGAGACAATGACTTCTAAACATGCAGGGCTTATTGTGGAATACCTTTTTAATACCCATGTTTCTAATTCCAGCATTACTTGGGATCCAAGAACAGAGAAAAAAATTACTATCTTAGTATATTGATGTTGTTGCTAATCTTGCTATATTCCCAACACTGGGAAAGTGTGATGAAAAGACTAAAAGTTTTAACTCCAGAATTTTATTCTCAGCTAGCTCATTCAATGACTTTAGGATAGAGGCAAACGACTTTTCCAAGTTAAAATTTTCTCTTATATAAAACAGGGTTAGTGTATTTTCTTTGTTGCGAAATAGGTGGATTCATTTTGTTGATGTTTATCTGAAAGTCTGAAAAAGTCTAGGAGATGCAAATTGTAAAATTTTACTACAATCAGAGAAATACTAAAATTTACAATTAAAAAACGGGACAGGCACACGAGCAGTATAACTTTAAAGCAGAGAACAGAAAAAAAAAAAACGAAGCACCATGGTGTTTTCCATACATATATATTGCTTAGATAGCACTAACTCAGTTTATTTATCAACTGTCATTTACCTTTTGCTTCTGTTTTTGAGTTACGGTAACATATAAGAAGCTTACAAAAATGCTTATCAAAATCAGTTGGACACAATGCAACAATTTAACTCCTAATGACAGCCACCTCTAACTATGAATGACATATAATAAATTCTGTTTGAACTGGATTTTCAGCTGCAGATCCTTATTCTGCCACCCAGACAGCCCTATAAAGTTGCACTTGTGGCCTTAATCCCACTTGGATGCGTGCCCTGCTGCCTCTACTTTCCATCATTCTGGTGCTTTAGTCTTCTTGAATAAGTGAACAATCTTTGTTTCTGTACCTTATTAGGCCAAAGACCATAACAGCTAGTGATGGCATCGGCAAGCCCTGCGGGCAGGATTCTCTGCAGACCCAGCCAACCTCCAACAAACCCCTTTTTATGCTCCTGTTTCTAGGAAGAATTATGATGGCGGTGCCCTGCTGTTGATCAGTCAAATCTGTGGTAGGCCTAGCGATAAGTCCTGTGAGTGTGGTGTACTGTAAAACAGCGGTTCCCATTCATTGGTAGCTTGTGTGTAATAAACCACCAAAAAAAGGGGGGGGCGGGGTGGGGAGGCAGCTGCAGTGTGCAAGAGCAAACAACGCATCTCATTCTTGGGGCCCAAACTTTGTAATTGGCTACTGGGCAGCCTGCTCTCGCTGACATTCTTTCTGATAACATAGTAGTGGCCTGTCTATATTTATAGTTTGAGGACTAACCCGAGAGAGTCTAGTCGGTAACTTGTATATATCTTATAACAGATTGTTATTAAGGAAGAGATCAAAAATACTATCAAAGGACTGACTCTGGCAAACAAATTGCTGGGTTAAAGTGACATTTTCCTCCACCCACTGTTATCCTTAAAAAAATTTATGTTGGCCATTGTTTCATAGTACTGGTGTTATAAGGATGACACTTCAAAAGATACCAGCTAAAATTCACGCAGTGAGAATATTCCCTAGGAATCAATTGTGTCTCTTTTGTAATATATTTTCTAGACATAAAAGTGTTCATCAAATAGAAAGGTATTTTAAGGATGCTTGTCTTTTGAAAATTAGAAGAAAAAAAAAGCCTATACAAGTATAAACTAAATTTTATTTTTTGGCTATGAAGTAGCTGAGAAATGCTACTACTTTACAACAGTACTGCAAATTACTCATCTGCCTAAACCAAAATGTGGAAAGCAATTAAATTGTGAAAGGAAGACAATATACCTGTTGGGGGGGAAGAAAAAGGAAAACCTCTCAGTAGGTCCTTTTAATTCAGCATGGGTTAACCTAATAAAAGGGAAACACACTTGAATTTGCTCACGACTACTTAATGAGATGGAAAAAAAAATGCTGCAGTTTCTGTAATAAACTCTTTCTTTTTACATCCAAAGCAGGTGCATGGCATTGTGATATCAACACTGTACTTGTTCCTCATGAGCCCCCTGCTGCTCTTCCAAATGGGAATGGAATACTGTACATTCTAGGCATTTTTCCTTTACCACTCCGCGCTTAGGGTCAGGAGAGTGGCTATGGCAGACTGGAAGGCATGCCGGTTGTTTTGGAATTCTTGCAGGTGTTTAAAAAGCAAAGGATTCTTTTCAGAGGCACATCTGCATTTGTCATATGCCGTTTGTGCTAAAGCCTGTGGTGTTTTTGTTTGTTGGTTTGACAGATTGACATGTAATGGCCAGGACCATTGAGCGGCTGCTCCCAACAAAGTCATTCTGATAGCTGGAGTTCTCTGGAAATCAACTGGCCTGAATTACCCATGAGTTTTCTCTGCCCATCAAAGAAAATGCGCTGTTCTAACATTCTTTTGGCTTTCTGTTTGCTTTCACAATTTTTTTTTTGTTATATTGTTTCAAACGCTAAATTAAAATGAAATAGGGACTTGAGTAGGTTAACAGTATCTACAAAGAGTTTTCAAAACCAACCAGTCCTCAAAATTTACTTAGAAATGGTTAAAGAGATTTATGGCATTTGCAAATATTGGGATATCATAACATTTTAAAACTTAAGAACACCTCTGCATCAGCGATGGATAAGGGAACTTTATTAATAGAGTAGAGCAAAAACTGCAACTTTAAAACTTTTATAACATTTTTAAACACTAAAACAAAATTCCCATTTAAAGTTATTTTTGAAATCCTTTTTTCTTTTTCATCTCAGTGAATGATATACCTGAATTTATATGTAAGCGTGTGTCTTATCAACCATGTTACCACAAAGCCAAGTAAATACGTGTGAAAGCAAACTTTAGTATGGCGTCTTTTGTTGACAAAGTGAAATCAGAAATCCTTATTAACATTCTCTACACGTCGGTAGTGTCTCATGGAATTAAGAGTTCAAAGCTCATGCTTCTAACATTAACTTTACTGTTTGATATAAGTTTCTGAATTTTCTTGTACTGTGATAGGCCTTCACCTTGTCACCCTATTTGGAAGGCATAAAATAACAAAGGAATACCACGTGTTAATTAAGCAGATGCAAAACGTCATAGATGTGTTCCTACGACCATTCACGTTACATTTATTCCATTGACCTAAACATTTCCTGGACGTCCATCTTCCCTTACCTACCTAATCCCACTGCACTGGAAAGGGCCATTCCTTTTGACAAAGCATCTCAATTTGGGTGTCAGAATCCTATCAGCTCCACAGGTCTGTTGGCATAACCAAGTTTCTGTGGAGCCCTGCCCTGAAGAAAGGGAAGGCAAAACAGAACTCCCTTCAGGCCCACTAAGCAGTCAGCTCAGAACTGGCCAAGGGGACCAAGGAGCAGCTCATTGCCATGATTTGGGGGAGGGACTGTTAAAAACCAAAAGCCGCTTGCTGAACTGTAAAATGGAAAAATAGCAGTTATTTTCCCCTCTTGTATTGACAAGTTATGTTCTGAATATTTAACAAATGTTAATAACAATATCACATTAATTTTTAAAAACTTTCTGAAAGAAGGATTCCTTTCCTGTTCCCTCAGTAGGGACTTGGGCTAAACGAATTAGGACTTAAATATACTCAGGTCTTTACTGTTTTAGTTAATTTGCCAGATTTAGAAAAAAAAAACAGGATGATCCGTTAAATTTGAATTTCAGTCGAACCATTTTTTAGTATAATATTGCATGGGATATACTTATACTAAAAAATATTTGTTGTTCATCAAACTGGGTGTTCTGTTTTTTCATCTGGCAACCCTACCAGTAGTAGAGCTTGATTAATGACAAATTTGTGATCAGAAGCCTCATGGCTTGAAGGGCTTAAAAAAAGTTTATTTTTAAAAAATTAGGTTTTACAAAGGATTCATCAAGAGGTTCACAAATAATTTCCTGAAGAATTTCAGTTATGTATTTAGAGTAATGCAATTAATGATAATAACTCTTATGATTGAGCACCTGCCTACATATGAGCCAGGTGCTTTCCATTTATTACCTTTTTTAATCCTTAGAGCAACCTGAGGAGACAAATGATGTTATCTCCATTTTCCAGATGAGAAAACTGAGGCCTCCTAGAAACATCAAACAATTTTTCCTGAGTTAGACAACTAACAAGTGGAAGAACTAGGATGGGAAACCAGGTCTGCAGATCCCAGAGTTGAGGCTCTTCCTCTTAGCTGTACTAGTTTGTGAAATGTGAAAGTTCATTAAAATCACAAATGTTGGTAATCAACTAATTACCGCTCATATTATACAACATCAGATTGCTAGTCATCTTTGTGGGAAGGGAGGTCCTCTCTCGTTAGCCTTGAGGGCAGTGTCAGTGTCTCCTATTTCTTAGTATCACCCCTTAGGTAAACCATGACATTATGTTATAATGTCATATTACGCTCATGTCATATTATTGAAGATTATCAGAAATTTGTCTTTTGATTGAACCAAGTGTATTTTCATTATTTTTCAAAATGGAAAGCATATTCTCACAAAAACCCTCACTTGGTACACAGCCTCTGATTCTATTTGTCTCTTCTGTGCATTCAGTGTTGTTGGACTTCCAAAGTTTTACTTGCTTTATAAACTACTTCAACATCAGTGTTTTCCTTGCCAAAACCCCAAAATAGAAACAACTATTCCTTCAATGCCTCACCTTTTCTTGCCTAAAGTCCTGGCCATAAAGTATCGAGTTTGAGGCTCTCCTCACCCAGGAAAGACTTCAACCCGGGCTTACCTTTGCCTGCTGAGCCCTGTCTGATGCAAATACTACGATACCCTGATGCTCCTCCCCTGGTCCTTTTATGGGTGCTTTGATATTACTTAGGAGGTGATTACATAGCTTCATTTATCTCTTTGAATGCACAGGTTTCATGGTCATTAAAATAATCACAGACTCATCAGTTCTCCTCATGCTTAAATAAGATCAATACAAACCAGAACAAGACCTTCTTCCCTCCTCTATTCACCAGGATTTGTCTTTTCCTTCTCTTTCACTCCAACTCGCCCTCTACTTCTCTAATCCCTTCCCTTCTTTTCCATCCTCAAACACAGCATAGAGAAGAATACAACAATTTTTTGATCGTTCTTTCTGCAATGGCTCATAACATTTATTCAGCTGTTATCATCGACGTGGAGAAGTGTTGCCTTTATACAAACTGTCAGAGGCAGCTGTTAGCAATTTTGGTGTTTGTTGGAGGAAAAAAAGCTTGCTGGCCCTGCCTTAAAAACCAGTTCAGCAATGAAATGGTTAATAGGATGAGTAAAGGCTATTTTTAAGTCTGGCTCCCCTCTCTGATGCACTCTTGAAAATTCACCCCGTACTGCAGAAATCCTAAATTGCAGTGCCCTGCACCCCACTGGAACTCTTCAGTCTGCTGTAAGTAAGCCTCAGCATGGGCAAGATTGGGGGTGAACAGCTGGAGGAGGGGCTCAAGCCCTGGGCCTTTGTAATGGAGGGGCGAAACACTGAGATCCTGCAGAGAAGGAACACAGAAACCCTCAAGGCACAGAGAAATAGACCCAGACAAAAGCCCTGTTACATGGTTGCAAATCACCCCACTGCTGTTATTTTATTTACTGTGGTCTGCAGGAGGATTGTTTTCTCTTTGCAAAATTTTTAAGCTTCATGGGCTTTTCTCCTCCACAACAGCGGTCACTTATACCACAGTGCCACGTAGAGACAGTCCTCACCTTCCGCTTTCTCAAGGAACCGGGGAAAAAACCCAACTTGCCTAGTCGGGATGCAATTGACTGAGAATGAAATCGATGAATTTCCAGTCTCCGTTCCCCACCCCACCCCCCAGAGATAAAAAGATTTAAGTACTGTGTATTTAAAATATTGACTTATATTGGTTCTTTCGGTACGGTTTTATTCCATGCTTTTCTGGCTTTATTTGATTATTTTTCTTAAAGATGACACCTGTATGCGAGCTTTTGGACCTAAATTTATTCAGATGCAGGAAGGAAAGAAAAGGCAACACGATTTTGGATAGGATCAATTAGAAATACATAAATACACATTTTCCCCTAGGAAAATATATTCTCTTTTTAGTTTCAAAATTGATGGAAACACAATCCTATCGCTATGGTTAAGATATATGCTATGAGTTTAAGGTTCTTTATTGTTGGAAGCTTAGTTAAGAGAAGAGGGAGGCTACCCGTAACAGCTATTTTAAAATATAAAGGGAAAGAACTGTCTGCCAGTGCCAGTCTCTTTTGTACAAGTTTTTCGGGTATTTGTAAAAAGGGGCTTTTGCCTCATTGCAGAGGGAGGGAGGCCTGCAGAAGAAAAAGCAGCTCACTTCTCTGAATAGAAATACGTGGCTGACTTTGGTAAACATTTCTCCACAATTGAGCCAGAGCTGCAAGCTCTGCTTTGGGTAGCTGAGGAGTGAGCGTCAGTCACTTCACGGTAACCAGAGCGGCAGAAGGCTGTTCTGCTCAGGCAGCTTTCTTGTCACGACTACGTAGGAAGTTGAAAGGGGAACTTGCAATAAGCGTGCTCAATTTAAGAAAAATAAAAAAAGTGAAATTTTCCTATGACAAATCCACGGAGGTATTTACAAGGTGTTTGAGCAGGTAATTAGTACCCAAACCAGGTTTCAGGAAATAGTTCTGGTCACCTCAAATGAAGAATATATAATGAGCTGAAGAGCTTGATTTTCAATGGATGATTTACCCAGGACAATAGCCCAAACAGAACCGGGTAAAGGGTTTACAAACGGTAACTTGAGAAGCAGTGGGCTTCCTTCCCGGGAGCTTAATTTTGTCCCCTTCTCCTACCCTGTCCCTTCTTTTCGTCCTCTCCTCTCTTCTTCCATCGTTTCCACAAAATACATACATACTATAACTTTTCAAAAACATTCTGTTAAAGAAACAAGGAGGGTGCAAAAAATAAGAGTAAAATTTCCTGTTGGCATCTAGACCTAACTAGTTCTGTATTATTTCAGGCTGAAACTTTTGTGAGTGTTGTAGCTTACTTGCTGAGGTTCAATTGTGGAGTCTGTCCTTATTGGAGTTTCTTGCACTGGATAATAAACAATGCTGGAAAGATTACCCATTCTTTTCAAAGGCTATTCCAGAAGACTGACAACACGAGGAACCAAGGAGCACCACATAAAAAAATATAGTTCAACATTTCTTAACTGTGACAATGTTACATGATTTTGTTGATTTAAGAAAGGTTCCTTACCCGTAGGCACTATAGTTTGCTATGCTGCAAGCATAGCACATCTAGCAAATATCCTCTGCCATACTAACTGGTGACAAAATGAATACCAGTAGTTAACTTTTATCTATTGAGCCTCTTGTTGTATATTGAAAGATGAATTTTACATTATCGTAATCTAAAATGTTTACATGATTCTTATTGTGCTCATTTATGGTTAAAATACGCTCCACCGTACACCCCCCCCACCCCATTGCCTTGGGTAGGCAATTAAAGCTAAAAGAAGGTAACTTAGACATCATTTTATAGACTAGTAAATAGGTTCAGAAAGTTCAAATTATTGCCCAAGTTCACCAGTGTCAGAGCTTGGACCAAAACCAAGATTTCCTAATTCCTAATTTTGACTGTTTTTTCCAGTGCATTAGACCGTCTTCTTATGCGGTTAATAATATATGAGAGCTGCCTAAGAATACCAATTTCTACTGAGACATGCTCTCTGTCATTAAGTGCTCCAGCAAACTGTTAATTAAGATTGTTTTGAGCTGTTTACCAATTTAGGTGATGTCAGATACTTCTGTTGGATTCTGTTAGCCTCTTGGGATGGCAGAAAATTCTGTTGATTCTGTTGCCTGTGGTTTGGCCATCTGTTCTAAATCATGATTGCGGCTGCCATTTGGAAATGCATAATCTGACACCGTTACCAGAATTGTACATTTAAAATGCATTAAGCTCTTTGTAGGTCACAAGCCCTTCATAAGCTCTCGTTAATTTTATAGGCTGTCCACAGAGAGCACTTAATTTTGGAGTTGAAGGGTTCACGTTAAAAGAGTGAAGCAGTTCCACTCTTGTTGTCTTCCCCAGGCATTATAGAAACTGTTTTGTTAAAGCGGGTCTGAGATAGAAAATAAAACCCTGGAAGGTGCAATGTGATAACTGAGAACAAAACAATCAAGAAGTATTGGAAGTAGGAATGAAATCATAGGTATTTCGGGTCATCCTTACAAAGTTCCCCTACAAGGCACACTGGGGCACATTCAGGAAATGGTCAACACTACTCTGTGTGTGTAGGACTATGAAAGACTTTCAAGGCATAGTCTGTCCTAAGATAAATGTTTACTTAAAAAAAAATTTGGATGTCACACTTTGCACTTTTCAGAGTTAATTCTTAGTAACTTTAATTTTATTATTAGTTTCAGGTATACAAAACAATGTAATGATTATACATTTACACCCCTCACAAAGTGATAACCCCAACAAGTCTGCTACCCATTTGACACCGTACACAGCTATTACAATACCACCGACTATGTTCCCCATGCTGTATTTTATATCCTGTGACTATATAGACAGAGGGTGCCAAAAAGAGGTACGCACATTTTGAAAAAGGAAAAAACTGTATTAAAATTACACTGACGGTAACCACTTTGAAGGTCTCTTGTAACTGCAGAAGTCAAACATGACTTGTACTCATCTTTCGTTATCGATATATATTGAGTATTACAATTTTAATACAGCTTTTTCCTTTCTTAAAATGTGTATACATTTTACATTTTTTTGGCACCCTCTGTATGTGTGTATATACATATATATATACATATATGAATTATAGTTGACATTCAATATTATTTTATATTAGTTTCAGGTGTACAGTACAGTGATTAGTTATATAATTTATGAAGTGATCCTTCTGATAAGTCCAGTACCCATCTGACACCAAACATAATTTTTACAACATTATTGATTATATTCCCCATACTGTATTTCACATCCCTGTGAATATTTTGCGACTACAAATTTGTACTTCCGAATCCCTTCACCTTTCTCACCCATCCCTCAACCCCCTCTCCCATCTAGGAACCATCAGTTTGTTCTCTGTGTCTGTGAGTCTATTTCTTAGTAACTTAATGTCTCTAATGTCCTTTATTATTCAGGCTATTATGCCCCTAAGGGCTAACCTTCTTTTTTGAAATAGTGAGTTAATGCACAAAAAACACACAGAACAGTGCCTGGTACGTAGTAAGTGCTCTCTAAATATTTGCCATTATTACTCATTTGTTTATGTATAGTTTATTGAGTGCTGATTCTAGCTATTGGAGACGCACTAAAGGTGAGGTTCATGGTTCCTTCCCTCAAAGAATTCAGTCACCTGCAGGAAACAGATAAATCCATTGGTCATAAGAGAGTTACCTGTAGAAGTATGTAGAAGATGTGGCGGGAACATTTAGGAGGGGCAAACAGATTTCCTGGGCCCCACTCTAGATGTGTTAAATCCCAACATTAGGTGATGAAACCTAGAAATCTGTATTTTCAAAAAGCTCTTCAGGCAATTACAAAGAAGCCCTGGGATGTTTGCCTAATCTAAATTAGGCTGGAAAAAAAAATTCTGGGAAAACGTTTCTAGGGAGTTGATATTAGAGTTGGAATCAGGAAGAATAAAAGGTATTCTAGGCTAAGGGAAAAGTGCTCAAAGGAGGTATAAAAGAGCCTCTCCTGTTAGGAGAGGTGCTGGCAGATGGGTCTGGTTAGAGTGAAGGCCTAGCGCAAAGGGTTATTACCTCATATAGGTAAGATGACTATATATATATATTTACTCAAATCAGGACACTTGTGAGAGCGAGAGGTGGTAATTACACACAATCATGTGTAATATGAGGGGAACAGGTACCCCTCATAGTAGATAATGCTGGAGGCACGCAAGAGCTCTGACAGACCCTGAGGTCCTTCCGAGTGGAGCGTTAGAGCATTGTCCAGGGCAAGGGCTGCCAAAGGGCAGGCTGGTGACAAGTTCACATCTCTGTTTTAAAGTTCTCCCTGCTGTCTTGATTTTGGAACATTATTCTAAGTGAAATGTGCCTCTTTTAGAGACTGTTTCCACAATTTCTTTGATTATGTCATTTAGCTTTAATCTTTATAAGGATCCTAATGTAATGCTAAAATTGCACTTAGCAGTTAAAACCAGATGTAAAAGTGGCAGTCTGAGGAATCCACAATGCTAATAACTGGTCCGAGAATAACATCATTTCATTCATATGACAATATCTACATTTATTCACTCATTACTTAGTAAGCCCCTGATATTCACCATGTGCTCCTCTCGGTGCTGGGGAAGCAGTGAGCAAGGCAGAGAATGTCCCTGTCTTATGGAGCTTACATTCCAGCAGAAGATATAGACAATAATTAAATTAATATGTAATACAGTTTCAGGTGTTGGTAAATGTTGAAAAATCCAATTAAGATAAAGGGGTAGGAGGTTGAAGAGTGACTAGTAATTTGGGAGATATTAATAGTATTTTAATTAATTCAGATAAAGATAGCCTTCTTGAAGGAGTGGCATTGAATGCAGCGAGGGAGTGAGCCAAGTGACCATCTGCGGTTCAACAGTTTCAAGCAGAGGAAACAGGAAGTTCAAAGGCCCAGAGGTAGGAACAGGCTTGGTGAGTTGGAGGAACAAAAAGAACTTCAAATCCCTTTCTGATTAGGCCACTCCTAACTCCACAGCCTACAAGGCTTCCCATGATCTGGCCTTTACTGCTCTCTCCTACCTCCTAACTGAGTCCCATAGTTGGGAGGGAGCTGTGGTCTGCAAGTGGGGTGTCCTTGAGGAGGGTGAGGGAATCCTAGTACCCCTACTTTTCTTAACCTTATTCTCCTAACTCTAGCTGTTACTCCAACAGTTTTTTTTTTTTTTCAGGAGAAAGGAAGTCTAGCACTTATTGAACATGTACAATCTGCTGGCATAATGCTTTACCAATGTCATTTATTTAAGCCTTATACAAATCCTGGGAGATTGGCAATATTGTTACCGTTTTGCAGGTGAGGAAACGGAATCAGAGAGGTTAAATAACTTTTCCATGGTTGTATTCTATTAAAAGGTGATTTCAAGTCTTTCACTACCTGTCTTTCAATGGCTTGGAGCCACAAGTTGTATTAAATAGGGTGTGCCAATAGTCCATTCTACCTGAAAGTCAGCTCCTGACAGCAACTGCAAGGCACAATTTGTAGAATGGTACTTTTATTTTCATGAGGAAATATCAAAAACTAGGATATAAACCTTGTGCAGTAAAAAAAGAAAAAAAAGAAAAACAACAACAACCAAAAAAACCACTAGAAATAAAAATGCCAGCATTCGAATTCTGATCCTGCAGCTGATTAGCCCTGTGACCTTGGTACGCCTCTGGGTCTGTCTGAGTCAAGTTTCCTGATCTGCAAAATGGGTGTTATAATTTAGGTCTAGCTCATGTACATGTAAAAGTGTTTTCAGAAGGAAATGATATACACATAAAGAAATTATTCAATTCCCAGAACTTTCTTTGACCAATAACAATACCCTATGAGTGATGGGTTCAATTTCTGAGGTTTTGAATATTAAAACACACACATAAACACACACAACTATTGGAGTGATAAATAACTATAAACTTCTCTCTATTAGCTACACAGGGTATTTTTTTCACCCTTCAGTCTTTTTCATCCTTTAAGTTTAAAGACTATACTTCAAGGAGCTGTTATAAGGAGCTGTTTAGGCTACTGCCAAGTTGAAATGAACTGTTGTGCCTTCTCTTTAGGAGCTAGAAAAAGAACAATTATTTCTAGAAAGTACAAAGGAGATAGAGAAGGAAAGGAAGGAAGAATGGAGGGCAGGGAAGAAAAATTTCTCCTTATGGATAGCCATGTGGCCTTCTGTGGAGTGACTCAGTTTCAATCAGCTCGTTTTGACCAGTTGAGGTCTAGCTATGCTATCGTCAGGGAGTAAGCATAGAATAGAAGAACACAACTCCTTAACACCTTTAAAATCCTAAGGAGCTGTCTATTTAGGACTGCCCAGCAAAGGAAACTTTAGTAGGCACTTGAACTTCTAGGTTGAACTTCCATGTGCCATCACCATTGTTCCTGCAGGGAGGGAGGCTCATCTGACAGCAAGGACGGTTCACTTAGAAGAGTGACGTTTCAGGAAGGCTGTGAAATGTAGAACTGGTGTGGAAAGATCAGTTAACCCAGGGGGTGGCTGTAGCCTTTCAAAACAGAGTCAGTCTGGTGTAACCTTCCTAATTTTTTGATTCACAGTTTAGTTTTAAACTTTTGTATGGTTTCCTTCCCCAGAAAAGCATAAGTGCTATTGAAAGAAAGGAAGGAGAATCAAAGATATCAAAACTGTCCCTGTCAACAATAATCTTTTAGAACTGAAAAATAAAGTTTCTACCTAGAAGAGTTGAAATGGAAAGGAAGGAATCACACTATAATACTACCATTCAGAAGATTGAGCAAGAAATTAATTACTGCCATATTTCTCTTCTTAAAAATTTCCCCTTCTACTTTCAGAAGATTCCAAACATCGCTGTGTTTCCTATAAGAATTCAAGAGTTCTCCCCCTGGGACCTAAAAGGGTGGATGGGGCAGCTGGTGATGTTGGACAAGAGCCACATTACCTGGTTTCAATTCCATCCTCTTCACTTTCTACCTCTTTGGCTATGGGGAGGTTATTGATTCTCTTTGAGCCTCATCTAGGACTTTGAGCCAGTATCTCCATCTAGGACTTGAGACTATTAATGCCTGTCTATTAATTAGAATTTAATGAGATTTCAATGGGAACAAAGATGAGAAATCATTGAGATCTCACATTTAGTGAGTTAATAAGTGTTAATTCCTTTTCCCTTTCTTCCTTATTTGGCAAAGTACCCACACGTTCTTAGTACATCTTTCTAAAAGCCAATCAATAGAAGAGTATTTTGATCTGAGATTTGCATAGCTAAATTTGTGTAGCCGTCCAAATTTTAGCATCAAAGGATAATACATACTCATACACATTGTAGAATAATAAATCATAGGCTGGAACCTCCTTAGCTTTTGGGAATACTTCTTTTGTATTTTTATATAAAGCTATTCCCTCAGTATTTGTTATGAGCCAAGATCTGGTTTTTAAGTGATTTACATTTATTCTTTCACTTAATTCTCACACACTTTAAAATAAGGTGTCTCTATTCCCATTTTAGAGGCTAGAAAACTAAGGCTCAAGATCTTAAACCTGTACAGCCTCCTCGGAACCTCATGCATGGCAGATACTCAACAAGTAATTGATGATTGAATGAATAGACCGGCCTGTTACACTTGCAGAGCACTGTCAATTTGCACATCCTTTTCACATACCAGATCTTGATTTATCTTTTTTTATCAGGCAATCAAATCATTCTTTCCTTCTTCTCTTCCGAATTAGGAGGGACCTTATCGCTTTTAGGTACAACTAAGTGCCTTAAAATATTAATAGATTTGAACAGAGGAAGAAATGTTTTCCAGTTTGGTCATTCTGACCGGTAAAGCTTTCCAAAGGGAGGAGGGAGAAATTGGCAGGAGCATCCCCAATTCTAAACAGCCCAAACCTGCTGCTTACTGTGCTCTATTCCTTGCTAAGAGTGGAAAGCCAAATGACAAGACAAAAGATGAAAGTCAGTTTTGATGTTTAAGTCTGCTTTGGTGCCCTTTGGTGTCCTTGTAATCTTGTCAGAGATCATTTATATTAATTTAATATAATTACTTTAATAGTGGTGCGTATTATAGACTAATCATTCTGAATGCAAACTGTAGAAATTAAACAAAATAAATGTTTAGCTCAAAGGTTTCTTTTTTAATTTCTTCTTTTCTTCTTCTTCTTCTTCTTCCTCCTCTCCTTCTGTGTCTCTTCCTGAACACAGGCAGCCAGAGATTCAGGTCCCCAGATTTCTCTCTGCAGAGTGTACTTTACCTTTTGGATGGGACTTTAAAGACTTTAAACAGCTTGAGACTTATAGTTTGCCACAGGAGCATGTAGCAAATTCCTGTTTCTACTTTTTGAACCAGGAGCTGGAGTATAAGAGCCCCGCGCAGGAAGTCGCAGGTGGTGGGAAAGGGGAAACAAGGTCATTTTCAACCATGTACATTGAGGTTGTACCTTTAAAGTCAATTCTAAATTTAATTGAAAGCCGAGGGCAGAGAAGCCAAGATCGGAGCAATGTGGTGATTTATTCTGAAGTCTGTAAGAAGTCATGCGGCTGAATGTGGGATGAGCTGGGGCTTTAATAAAAATGGCACTGGGGAAGCCAGCGGGAAGAGGCACAAGAATGGAACTGGGTTAGATGAAGGATCTCCAGGCCTGAAAGGGAGCGGGGGTCTCAGAGAGCAGTGTTTGCCCAAACTCTGCTGTTTTTACCATGATGGATGCACATAAGTAATCCGCATCAAAAGGAAAAACCAGGATCAGACAGAAGCCACCAAGACTCTTTAGACAGTGAATTTTTGCATGAAATCATTAAGGTATCCAAATTACTGAAAGGCTACAGAATGAATGGCAATGAGAACTCATCTAATATTATTTCTAGCTGAAATTTAGCTGAAGAAAAATGACATGTTCCTTTATTAAATCACTGTAGGACTTGACAGCAAAGCACCCACACATTTCTATGGATGTTATTGTCTACTAAATTATATTGGACCATTGCTACAGAAAATCCATAAAATGTTCTCAGAATCAAATCTTCTCTGTTGACAAATGGTTTAGGAGCAACTTTCTAAGCTAAAATTTTTTTAAAAAAGA
The DNA here is from genome assembly GCF_004115265.2 of Rhinolophus ferrumequinum. Classification (NCBI taxonomy): domain Eukaryota; kingdom Metazoa; phylum Chordata; class Mammalia; order Chiroptera; family Rhinolophidae; genus Rhinolophus; species Rhinolophus ferrumequinum. The sequence continues at coordinate 62,791,265 of NC_046285.1, read as the reverse complement.
AATTAAAAACAAAAGGAAACAGAAGCTATTTAGCAGACATTATTTTAGAGAAAGAACTGGACTGGGCTGGAGATTATACTTTCTGGGTTCTAGGCTCTTTGACCTGAGAGAGCAGCTGGTAGGGACTATGTGATCTGTCTGTGTGACTCATTTTTATAGGCTCTTCTCTTTAAATCAACTTCATACCATATTCGGCATCACTATTATTAATTTTAATCTTATTGCAAACATATTACATAGTCATTGCAGAAAAGTCAGCCAATGCAAAAAAGAATCAAGAAGAAAATAAACATCACTTGTAATCTCATTATCTAGAGATAACCACTGTTAACATTTTGGTCAATTTCACTCTGATTAAGATAACATTCAAAGGACCAGGAAGGTTATTATTATACAAATAACTAGGCACTGCTTCCTGTTGAGGGATAATTGACACATTCAGAATTTGGATGTGGTAGTGGCGACTCTTTTAATAATCTTTAGATGAACGATCACTAGCTTTGAGTAAGTCTTTTCCCTCATTGCTCTCTGGTTTCTAGTTGCTTAATTCATGATAGGAAGATCTGTGCTGTCACAGAAGGAACTACATACACAGTTCTGCTGGACTCTGTCACTCACGTGCTTCTGACCACCAACTTTTGATCACTACCAAGTTTTGAACGCTTTCCTAGAGGAGTTTATAATTATTTATTTGTGTGTGTGTATGCATATACTTTTTTGGTAATATTTGGATAAGGACTAGATAGCAATAATAGAAACCTAAAATAATTGATATATTGGGGTAATGGAATTATAAATGAACTTTCTTCTAATTATTTCCTTTGTTCGTCTTACAATATTTGTGCAACAAACGAGATAGGAAAAAAGTGACAGTGGAAAGGGGAGGATGAGGAAGACGGAATGGGCTTGAGGTAACTCTTTAGAAACAAGCTGTTCTATACATGGCAGACTTTCAGCTTGTTAGGTTCAAAAAAACTCACACACACACAAAAGTGCTTTTGCATTTAAATTTACTAGATTAGAAAGTGGAAGACCTGGGTTCCAATCCCATTGTTACCTGCTGTTTAGTTTCCCTGAGATTCAATCTTATCCATAAATGAGCTCATAACACTGCTCTACCTCATTTATTTTGCACAAGCATAAAAGGAAAGTTCAAGTGAGGTAATTAAGTGAAGAAAATATTATCTTAGGATTCTAAGACAATTGCGTTTTACAATTATATTTGACAATTAGAATTCCTTTGATTGGCCATAGAATTTCCAAAGGTTCTAGATTTCCCTCATGATACTGTTGGTTCTGTTATAGCTGGTGGTGTTTCATTTCTTTCTTTCAGGAAATCGGGGTAAAGCCATGTACATTTAGACATGGGTTTTGGAATCAGATATTATGTGTGTTTGGGAGGCTTTGGACAAGTAATTTAGGCTCACTGCGCCTCAGTTTCCTGTTCTGTAAAATGGGGATAGTAAAACATACCTTGCAAAGCTGCTAAAAAATTAAGAATAATGTGTGTAAAGTACCAAGCATTGAGTTGGCCACATATAAGTACCCAATCTATGGTGGCTGTTATTATTATAACAAGATCAATTAAAAAATGTTTTCCTTAAGCTCCCTACTCCCATAGTTCATATATAAAAATACAAAGACATGTTGCTTAGAAGCTTCTGATACACTGTTTTTCCAGTCCTTGAGAAAATTTTCTAACTCAGTACTCTAGGAGCAAGGCCAATACGTTAGTCTTCTAAGGGATTATGTTTGCTGATGATTCTGTTCTGAAAAGGCACTTAACAAACACAGTCAAGACAACATTTAGTTTTACCAGCAAAGTGGGACTTTGTTATAAACTATCAGCCTGGAGATAAGACTAAAGAAAAATAAGGCCATGTGCCAACCCATATTATGAGAAACACACACATAGTCAAAAGATTTCTGTCAGGATATTATGCTCCTGGCTGTTCATTCATAAACATGTCTTAGCCACTAATTATGAATTATCCAGAACTGGGCCAGCTCTGGGAATTCAAAGCTGAGAGGCAGTGTTCACTGTGGTTACTTTCAGTTTCAACGTTCGGGGTGGGAGTTAGAGGGACATGGGTTTGAATCCCCAGTTTAGCAGCTCAAGGGCCTACTACTCCACTGAGTGACGTGTAAGCCTATTAATCTCTCTGAAAATCAGTTCTTACACTGGTACGTTGGATAAAAAACAAAGTGTGTGCTTCAGATACAGAAGAATGAATTGAGATAATGATTTAAAGGGCCTGGGTCTGGCACACAGTAGGTACTCAGGAAATGATAATAATGGTTGTTATCAGTCAGGATATGAAGTCTTCCTCTTTGAGGAATGTGCAGCATAGCAGCAGGGGAAACTGTATGAAGTCCTGAATGAAAGTATGTGCTCAGTGTTTCAGTAGTACTGTATGAAGGCAGAAGCATGGCGCCTGTGTGAGGAGGCTAAGATCAGGGGAGGCTTCAAAGAGGAATGTTTGCACGTCACCTTGATAGACGAGTAAAATTTCTCCAGGAGGAAAGGCAGAGAGGGAGGTCATAAAGGCACGGCACAAAGCACGAGGCTTGGGCAGGGATGTGGCCCTGTGTCCTGAGTGTTGCACTGTCACATGGTTAAGAATGGTGGGAAATGAGGTGGAAAGGCAGTGCTGCTCCAGAAGGGAAATGGCTTTGTCCACCCAAATGCCACGGGTCTTGGTTCCTTGAGCAAGAGACAGACGATGCAGTTGTGCTGAGCATCGTCCATTTGCCCCTCCAGGGTCACCCTTCACTTGCCCCCCTTTACTCATGACCTAGGGGGCTGCCCTACGGTAGACCACATCAGTGAGCTCCTCACCCTCAGCATCCAGTAGGGTTTGGCCAATGGGGCATAGGGAAGAAATGAACAGGAAGGAAACTGAGACTGGGGTATTTATTTCCTTGACAAAAGATCACAGCACCAGTCAGTTGACCTTCACACACAGCTTGCCCTCCCTGAGATCCAATCACTCCCTCTCCTGCGGCCTCCCACAGAGAGGCGGGGAAGCACCTCACAGATACTGGCACCAAGGTATGAAACCATCTCTTATTGCTTACAAATAGTCCTTTTATTACCTCTCCCTAAATTACCCAATTTGAGCTACTAAATGTTCTCTGCCAGGCCTTGACTGGTACATAACTTAAGTAATAAAATCAATGTGTTTGTGGGGGAAGGCCAGGGCAGAGAAATGCCAAAAGACATGAAGTTCCAGGGCATATAATTTATATTAAGTACAATGGTCTGTTCGTTCCTTTGTGGCTGCTAGTCTGGAGCCACATGGAGACATGGCATGGCTCTTGGAGAGTGTCCTCAGCCTCGTGAGCCACTCATGACATGATTGAAGGGGATCACCGTAAAATGCTGTTCCCATTTCAATGCGTGGACTGATTTCAAGAGGAGGGCCTTGAAAGACACTGTCTCATGTCAGGATTGTTCTTATTAGGATAGCTACAGAGCATAGACAAAAGGTGGAAGTGGTTGTGGGTGACTGATGTGGCAGACTTCGAAAGAAAAGCCCCCTTTTCTAAGCCGGTTTTTCTTTTGCAAGGAGCCAACAGACTTTCTATTCTCCACCTCTACCCTTCACCTTACCCCAGGTATGTAGGAACCAGCTACTCTCTTCGCTTTCCACTCCTGTCCATCCTGTGCTCTGGGAAGAATACCATTTACTTTTTATGGCTTTCCCCAGGGGGTTTGAACTTTGAGCCTCCGCTTTAATTATGTAATGAAAACATATGCTTCCTATTGCAAGTATTTGAGACAGCAGTGAGGAGGACGGAGAGATAGGGTGAGGAGATGAGGGTAGAGAGGACTAAGTGACTTCCACTGAGCAGTAATTACAGTGGATAGTAGAAGACCGTTCTCAGACCTCTGAGGCATAGCTGGAAGCATTTCATTCAATAATCATTTAGTATTGAGAGCTGTGTATGCAGGGCACTACTGGGCTTCGGGGAAATGCAAAGTGGAGTCAAGGGGAGATGGTGTGGGAAGAAGGATGAGACCTGTACACACATATGCGAGTAGATGAAGGAACTGGGATGGGGATTTAGAAGACAAAGAGGGGTTTAGAAGGCAGTATCGGGTTTGGGAACTGGACGGTAGAGACAGTATTTGAACTGGATCTTGAAAGATGGTAGACATGGAAGTAGCAGGGGATTTCTGGGCCCCTCAACCCCATCCTTGCCACCTCCTTCGCCCTGCCTCCCCCTCAAAGCAATGAACCTGCTTCATTGTGTGTAGAGAAAAATTTCAAATATTTGGTGAATAAGTAGTCCACAGGTAAAATTTACCCAGGATATGCTTGGGTGTACGTGGTCTAGGACAAATTATATTTTGCAGAGGCTACCTTCAGCACCTCAACCACACCAACAGTAAATCCATATTTGCTTCCAATTACAGAATTAACACAAATACATTTTTTTAACACAAGTAATTCAAGCAGTATAGGCACACCAGAAGTTCCCTTTGAAAGCACCACCACCAAACCCATATTTACTTCTAGAAATACATTGTTCTGTGTGTGGGTCTATGTTTACATAATGGTGTCATACTGTGTGTTCCTTTTACAGTCTGCATTTATCACTCAATGTATCTCAGAGCTCATTCTGAGTTGTTTCACAGCAATCTACCCTCATTCTTTTTAATCCTGCCTAGCATTTGTTTGTTTCCAGAGATAGTTTTGGAAACACTTGTCATAACTCTTTAAGAAACTTTCCTGATGGTATTAATAAAAATCACCCAGAAATATTCAGGGTCCTTACCAAGAGATCTGTTTCCATCTCTTGGTTCAGAAGGGGGTTGAAGAAATTATTTTCAACCAATATCCCAGGTGATTTTATTATTTAGGAAGTTTGGAAACACTCTCATGGTTTATTTAACCATTTCCCTATCAAAGGACATTTAAGTAGTTTGGATTTTCCACATTACAAACAATGCTGCTGTGCACATTCTTGTACAATCTTCCCTGTGCACATTTATTTTTCTGAGGATAATGAGCAATGGAATTGATGGGTCATGTGTGTATTTTAATATTATATTAGAAACTGCTGAATGGCCTTTTAATGTGGCTGTAGCAATGTATGGTCCCGTCACTGTCCCAACAATATTCTTCTTATGTTAAAAAGATGAATTACATCCAATCTTTCACCATGTCTTAACATCAGGTTTTACCAGAATGCATTATCATGTCCCGCCATTTCCAATCTGTTCTTTAGGACTCTAGTAAAGGGAACTAAAGCTCACGCAGATATTCAAGCCAGAAAGCTGAGAGGCTTCTTAGATCCCTCCCACTTCTCATTCTCCAGCACTAATTGGTCACAAAGCCTTAGCAGTTTTACTACTTTAGTATCTGTAGACTCCTACATGTCTACTACCACTACCTAATCCCATTCTGTCTTCGTTTTTTGTGTTTTTTCTTATTTTACACAATGTAACAAACTCTTCAAGAATCTCTCAGCTCTTCCTTCCACCACCCCCACCCCAATTCATACATATTACGTCAGCTTACTGACTACAAATCTTCAATGCTTACCAATTGCCACCCAAACCAACTTTAGACTTAAGCATTTGGAAAGAGTATGAAATCAGCCACTTTTTGCCCAACCCTTATCAAAGTCCTGCTGGATAGAAATGTTATCTATGAAGAATTGTTTGAAGGACATGCAGCCTATCCATTCTAGATTTTATTCATTGAAAAAACCATAAGCAGTATTTGGTCAATACTGTTGTGGTTCCCTGTAAAATTGCCTTCGATGAGTTACTATTTGCTTTGTGTATCTTCCTTTTAAGAAGCACTGCAAACAAACAAACAAACAAAAAACAGCAAACAAACAAGAAAACAACCATCACTGTATCCCCCAAATCTAGAACAATGCCTTATTTAAATATTGTCATATATATCCACACACACACACACACACACGCACTAACCTGAAACCAATAAGAAAAATCCAAACTTAATCATCTCTCCCAGGATGTCTTTTCTGGTTATTTTTACCTACTATACATTATGTAACCCCAGACCTACTTACTGTTCCCTGCATGAGCCAAGCTTTGTTCTGCCTCTGTGCTGTATCCTCTGCCTGGATTTCTTCCCCCACCCATCTCCTGTTAAGCTGAGGAACTCCAACTCCGCCAGAAGACCAACTCAAAGGCACTCCTTGGAGGTAAGCTGAGTTGCTCCTTCGCCTGTGCTCCCATAGCCCATTATATACCAATCTTAGCACTTCTCATACACCTTTGCAGTTATTTGTTTTTATGAGTCTGTCTCCTCCCCTAGATTGTGTGTTTTTGTAAAGCAGGTTCTATGTCTTCATCTTTATATCCCTCATATTGCCAAATAGAAACATGGAAGCTCACACAGTAGTTGTTTAATAAGTACTGAACAAATGAATATACAGTCCTAGGTCTTTTTGGTGCGAGCAGCGGCAACTTCTTTTAACCTTCCTCCCATTCACTGTCGTAACCTGGAGCTCCTGAAATGACTATGACTGGTCAAACTGTCATAACTTCTGTGGACAGCTGTCATTGGAAACATTTCACCCTCTGGCCTTTGGCACGGAACACATGTGTCTGGGTGTGTGAGGCCAGAGGACACAGCCTGCCATGTCTGAGAATATCCTGCCTAACAGCCCGGGTTGGGGGGTAAGAGCAGAAGCAGGACTGGGGAAGTTTGAATAATTCTATCTTTTTTTTCTTTTGACAGCATCACCTCTTCCTAAGGAAAGCTCAACAGCTCTGGATACCAAGTCATTTCACAAAAGGACAGCTTGCTAAGTTTTTTCTTTTCTTTTCTTTTCTTTTTTTCTTTTCTTTTCTTTTCCTTTCTTTATATCTTTTAAAATTCTTATTAAAATATAGCTACCACACAATATTATATGAGTTTCAGTTGTACACCATAGTTGTTCAGCACTTATATACCTAAAGAAGTGATCACCATGATAAGCCCAGCAACCATCTGACACTGCACTATGCTATCACAATATTATGGACTATATTCCCTATGTCGTATGAGTACATTACATCCCCATGACTTATTTGTTTATACCTGGAAATTTGGACCACTCATTGCCCTTCACTGTCCCCTTTTTTAATTTTTCAATTACAATTGACATTCAACATTATTTTATATTAATTTCAGGTCTACAGCATAATGATTAGACATTTACATAATTTAAGAAGTGATCCGCCTGACTAGCCTGGTACCCACCTGGCACTATACATACTTATTACCATATTATTGACTATATTCCTTATGCTTTACTTTACATCCCCATGACTATTTGTAACTACTAATTTGTACTTCTTAATCCATTCATCTTCTTCACCCTGCCCCCTCCCATCTAACACCCCAACAAATCTAGTATCCATTGATACCATACATGGTTATTACAATATGATTGATTATATCCCTTATGCTATACCCTACATCACCATGACTACTTTGGAACAACTAATTTGTGCTTCTTAATCCCTCTCCTTTTTTCACCCACACTCCCACTGCCCCCGCAATGCAGCAACCATCAAAATGTTCTCTATGAGTTTGTTTCTGATTTGTTTGTTTATTTTGTTCTTTAGATTCCACGTATAAGCAAAATCATATTGCATCTGTCTTTCTCTGTTTGACATAGTCCACTCAGCAAAATACCTTCTAGGTCCATGCATGCTACTGCAGATGGCAAGAACCCATTCTCTTCCATGGCTGAGCAATATTCCATTGTATACATGTACTACATCCTCTTTATTCATTCTTCCATCCATGGACACCCAGGCTGCCTCCAGATCTTGGCCATTGTAAACAATACTGCAGTGAACGTATGGGTGCACATGTCCCCTGAAAGTAGCATTTGGATTTCTTCAGATAAATACCCTGTAGTGGGATTACTGGGTCCTTCTTTGTCTCTTGTTATAGCCTTTGTTTTAAAGTCTATTTTGTCTGGTATAAGTACGGATTTTTCAGCTTTCCTTGTTTGTTTGTTTCCATTATCAATGAAATATCTTTTTCCATCTCTTTACTTTTCATCTGTGTCTTTCAATCTGAAGTGATTCTCTTGTAGGCAGCATATGTAAGGGTTTTGTTTTCTTATCCATTCAGCCCTCCTATGTCTTTTGATTAGAGCACTTGATCCATTTACATTGAAGGTAATTGTTGATAGATATGTAGCTATTGCCATTTTATTATTCATAATTTTTATCTTTTTTTCCCCTGTCTTAAGGCAGTCCCTCTAACATTCCTTGTAATACTGGTTTGGTGCTGATGAACTTCTTTAGCTTTTTCTTGTCTGGGAAGCTCTTTTTCTGTCCTTCTATTTATTTTTATTAAAAAAAAATGTTTTTATTGGGGAATATTGGGAAACAGTGTGTTTCTCCAGGGCCCATCAGCTCCAAGTTATTGTCCTTCAATCTAATTGTGAAGGGTGCAGCTCAACTCCAAGTCCAGTCGCTGTTTACAATCTAGTTGCTGGGGGCACAGCCCAACATCCCATGCAGGAATTGAACCGGCAGCCTTGTTGTTAAGAGCTCACACTCTAACCAACTGAGCCATCCAGCCGCCCTGTCCTTCTATTTTAAATGATAGCCTTGCTGGGTAGATTATCTTGCTTTTCATCATGTTGAATATTTTGTGCCAGTCCCTTCTGGCCTACAAAGTTTCTGTTGAGAAATCAACTGTCAATTTTATGGAAGCTCCCTTGTAAGTAACTAGTTGTCTTTCTCTTGCTGTTTTTAGGATTTTCTCTTTGTCTTTAACCTTTCCCATTCTAATTATGTTTCTTGGTGTGGGCCTTTTTGGGTTCATCTTGTTTGGGACTCTATGCTTCCTGAGCTTGTATGTTTATTTTCTTCACCAGGTTAGGAAAGTTTTGAGTCATTATTTCTTCAAATAGGCTCTCAATCCCTTGTGTTCTGTCTTTTCCTTTTGGTACCCCTATGATGCAAATGTTGTTATGCTTTATGTTGTCCCAGAGGTCCCTTAAACTATCCTCTTCTTTTTTGTTTATTCATCTTTCTTTTTGCTATTCCAGTTGGGTGTTTTTGGTAACTTGTCTGGCAAATTGCTGATTTGATCTTTTGCTTAATCTAGTCTGCTGGTGATTCCTTCTAGTGTGCTCATCATTTCAGTTATTGTGTTCTTCACTTCTGACTGGTTCTTTTTTATGGTTTCTATGTCTTTTTTTTTTGGGGGGGGGGAGGGGGAACAGGACTTTATTGGGGAACAGGTGTGTACTTCTAGGACTTTTTTCCAAGTCAATTTGTTGTCCTTTCAATCTTAGTTGTGGTGGGTGCCGTTCAGCTTCAAGTTGTTGTCCTTTCAGTCTTAGTTGTGGAGGGCGTAGCTCAGCTCCAGGTTCAGTTGCCGTTGCTAGTTGCAGGGGCCGCAGCCCACCATCCCTTGCAGGAGTTGAAGAATCGAACTGGCAACCTTGTGGTTGAGAGCCCACGCTCCAACCAACTGAGCCATCCGGGAGGCAGCTCAGCTCAAGGTGCCCTGTTCAATTTTAGTTGCAGGAGGCAGAGCCCACCATCCCTTGCGGGATCCGAGGAATTGAACTGGCCACCTTTTGGTTGAGAGCCCACTGGCCCATGTGGGAATCGAACCAGCAGCCTTCGGAGTTAGGAGCACGGAGCTCTAACCATCTGAGCCACCGGCCGGCCCCTCTATGTCCTTTTTTATGCTTGCTATCTCTTTGCTGAAGTTCTCACTAAGTTCCTTGAGGATCCTTATAACCATTGTTTTGAACTCTATCTCTGATAGATTGCTTGCCTCCATTTCATTTAGCTCTTTTTCTGGAGTGCTCTCCTGTTCTTTCATTTGGGACTTATTTCTTTGTTTCCTCATTTTGGCTGCCTCTCTGTGTTTGTTTCTATGTGTGAAAGAGATCTGATATGTCTCCCAGTCTTGGCCAGGTGGCCCTATGTAGAAGGTCCCCTGTGGGGCCCAGGCACAGTCTCCCTGGTCACCTGCTGCAGGTGCTCCAGGCATGTCCCTTGTCTATGTTATGTCCCTTGTCTATGTTGTGTGTACCCTCCTGTCATAGTTGAGCCTTGATTATTATTGTCATGTCAGTGGGTGCTATTGACCCCCAAGCTGACTGGCTGTGGGGTTTGGCCATGTCCACAGTTTACAGGCTGCTGTGTGGGGGGCTTACCCCATTGAGTGGGATTCACCCCAGCAGGCTCTGGATCCCTGCTGAGACCACCCTTTGTGTGTGCCACTTGAGGGTCTACTTAGGTGGTGCTCTGTTGTGGTCTGAAGCCAACCTTCAGGTATTTTGGTTTTGGGGCCTTTTAGGAGAGGTTCTGGAGCAGCCCCAGGTCACCCATCACCTGTGACCAGCTGGGGACTACGTGGTAGGAGCTACAAAGTGATCCACAGTTTTCCACTGCCTGTGCTACACGTGGAGGCATGTGAGAGAGGCCATGCTGTGAACTGAGGACATCTGCCTTCAGTACCAGGACATCTGCCTTGTGGTACCTCTGCAAAATGCCAGGACACCCTGAGTCCTGCTGCTATCTGCCAGCATCCTTAAAGTTCAGTCACTGATAAAGCCTCATGTGTTATGCAAATTGGATGAGTCAGGGTCTAATGGAGTCACTATAGTAGGAAGCGCTGTGGTCACCAGGTTAATGTAGACTCTGGTTTGGTGCCAGTGCTGAGTCTGGAGCTACTCAGCAATAGTCTCAGAGCACACGGAGGCCAATCACCTCCTGCCTGGGGCTGTGACTCAGATAGTTTTCCAAGAAAGAATGCAATGTGTTTGGGGCTGGCTGCTCACTATGAAAGTGCCTTTGGTGTTGGGGGAATTGGGTGCAGCAGGATCCCAGTGAGTCAGCAGGGCAGAGTGCCAGAGCTCATCAGACCAATTACATTCAGATTTGGCTGTAAGCATAGGGGGAGGGCTCAAAACATTAAAGATGGCTGCTGCCTACTGGCTGCATTGCAGCAGGACCCCTCACAGGGAAAATGGGACTGTCCTCCAGCCCTGGCCTTGAAGCCACACACCTCAGTCTGCTTGCCGTATACCTCTGACAGCCCCCGAGTCACTGTCCCTCCACCGGAGTCCAAGGTGAGTGCCTGCGAGCGTATGAGTCTGTGCATGTGCTCTTTAAGAGGACCTCTGGGTTTCCCACAGCCTTCTGTCCCAACCACATGGTTGGAATCCCTACTGTTTTCCACAGCTGGTTGTTGTGGGGACTCCTCTTCATGGCTCCAATACTCTGGGCCGGGGAGATTTTGCTCCTGGTGGGGGACGCGGCAGGGGTGGGGGGAACCTACACGGTCAAGTCATCCTCCCAATTTTCATCTGCCACACGGAGGTTTGGGACCAGCCTGTTTTGCGTCTCTGCCCCTCCTACCAGTCTTGATGTGGCTTCTTTATATGGTTACCCCAAAAATAAGACCTAGCTGGACCATCAGCTCTAATGCATCTTTTGGAGCAAAAATTAATGTAAGACCCACTATTATATTATATTATATACCCGATCTTATATTATAGTAAAATAAGGCCAGGTCTTATATTAATTTTTGCCCTAAAAGATGCATTAGAGATGATTGTACAGCTAGGTCTTATGTTCAGGGAAACATGTTATAAAACATCTGTTCAGCCAGACTTCAGATGGTTCTCCAGGTTGATTCTTCTATAATTTAGTTGTAATTTTAATTTGTTCATGGAAGGAAGCAGGCACCATGTTTATCTACTCTGCCATCTTGGGTCTTCTCAATCTGAGTTTGTCTTTTATGCATTAGAAACATATTATTGAATTCCATCAAATTACATAGATATTTTAGCATAAAAAAATCAGCAAATATTTTTCATTGTAAGGTGAAGTTATGTCCTTTGATGAGTCAGACAACATGTCTTTGGTTTTTGCACTATGTATGAGATCAATATTGTAATATGTATTTTGGAAAAAAAAAAAAAGCAAATTTAAAAGAAGAAAGAAAGTAAACCAAGCACCCATCACAACCAGTACAATAGAACGAGGAACAATTGGGTGTAGAAAGAAGGAAATCTTTTTTAGAGCTTCATAGATGCCCCATGCAATGGGGTAAAAGTGTAATGAAACCAGCAGTTTTAACTGGACACTGTGGAGGGGATAGGGAGAGATGGGAAGAGGGCGGATGGTGCCTGCTGACTAGAAAGGCCTTACTCTTGACTTTGGGTGAAGGCGTCCCAAAAGGCCTTAATTAACCACCAAGGAGTTCCATTCAGAGATTTTTCTAGTTTTCCATAGTGATTTTTAATTTAGGGTTTTTCTCAGTTTTTGAGCCTGAGTTTCGGTGTATGATTGAGTTGGTGCCAAATTGTGTCACTTTAATTACCTGGTTAACAAGAAAATATCATGAGTAGACCTGATACATAAGAGATGTGCTCGCGCCATGCAAAGGCTGAGGAGTTCTGCAGCCAGCTGTGGAAGGAGGACTCACAGAAAAGAAGTGAGAAATTGGGTCATCAACTAGCACCCAGTGGCCTGGGCATAGACACCCATGAGAACCTGCTACAGCATGTGCTCTTCCAGAGCCATGATTCAGTTGCAGCAAAATGTCACCAGCTGTCACATTAAACTGGCATTTGTTCGAATTCTACAGATTTTTTTATTTGGTTTTCATTTAAATTTCTTTTTACTTTATTATTGCTTAAGTTCTACGTATATAAGGAGTTAATACATATGGAAATAATATTATAATATTTAAAAACATGATAATAGAAATAGTCTGAGTCAACAATGGATCCCTAAGAATTTCGTGTTTTATTTTGTTTCTATTTTGAAACGGTCTGTGCCTTGTTCAAGACTGTGAAACATTGATCTAAAGTCTCCCTCGTCAGATGTCTGGGCATTGGTGTAGTTAGAACTCTGCTCTAAGGTCAGAAAACTCTGACTGCTAGTCTCCTACAATGGCCAAGAGAAAGGGTGGGAACCTTGGCCGTTTGACGTGGGAACTGACATGAATTGTCCAATAAGGGCAAAAGGTCTTGCATATTAAACCTTATTTAATCCTCCTAACTGCCATTGTCTTCATTTTACAAATGGAAGCAAATAGGCTCAGAGAAGTTAAGGAACTTAATTTTAGCCTGGTCAGATCTAAGTTAGTGCTAAAGTGAGATTCCAACCCAAATATGTATAGCTTTAAAAGCCAATTCCACCTTTTTTTTTTTAATTTTAAGTTTTTTGTTTCTGTTCTTGTATCAAAGTTATATACACCCATAGTTTAAAGGATACAATGGTTCCAACAGGTTTACAAGGAAAAGCAATAGTTCTCTACCTCCCCATGCATTACCTCCCTCTCCCTAGAGGCAATTACTTTCATGTATCAGCTTTATATTTACCTCCATGTTTCTATATAGCATGCCTATATTGAGAAATTCTTGATTTTTCAGTTGTGGGTGCTGATAACTTTTCACTATAGAAGAGGAGGTTTAGCTCTCTTTCTCCCGCCCCACTATTCTCTACTATACATACCACTCTTCTCATCCCCCTCTTCACCCCATTGAATTATGTCATAATTTTTGTTTGGTCAGCACGAGGGTTTACATCACAGTGACTATTCACAGCTGAGTCATTTCATAAACCATGATATTGTATTTCTGAGGGGCTGTAATTTGAATTTGTTGAATTCTTGTATATACACATAGCAAGCACTTAATAAGCATCTGTTAGCTGAGTCACAATCCAGTTTGGGATTAACATACATTCCTAAAGTAAAAGGACTAAGGCATCATCCCAGCCCTCAGGGAGTGGGCAGTTATGCGGGAGGACAGACACACACAATCTCAACTATAGGGAGATAAGCTTTGGAGATGTGCTTCAGTGTCCAGAGTTGGAGCACTAGGAGGCCGAGAAGGGATGGCTTCTAGCAGTGAGCATTGAAAGCTGAGTAGCATTTCGCGCCATGAAGTTGAGATCAAGAAGAGGCTTCCAGGCCAGAGGTTGCACACTGGCAGCTTGCTTTTTTGGTCAGCAGATGCATTTTGATTATTCACAATTGAATTACTTGCCAACATTTAGAAACTGGGAGATTTCACATAAATATGAAGATTTCTGGCTTCTTTTGAAAAATCAGAAGATCTAGAGACCCGGGGCCTTCCTTCCTTCCTGACCACAATTGCTGGCCCTGGGTGAGGCCTGCCCCCTCTGAATGGGACAGCTCACTAGTATCGTACCTGACTACTGAGTTTTCTACCCCTCTCTAGCAGAGGGGCTTGAGGAGCAAAGAAACAACATGGTGTTTGTACTGACAGCTATTTGCAGTTGCTCAGATGTAAAGTTTCTGACATACTTCTCACGAGGGGCAAAGTAACTTGATCAAAAAATCTTAATGGAATTCGAAAGATATATGCAGCCCTATGTTCACCAGCAGCTCTATTTACAATAGCCAAGATATGGAAACAACCAAAATGCCCATCAATAGACGACTGGAAAAATAAATTTTAGTACATATATACAATAGAATATTACTCGGCCATAAAAAAAGAATGAAATCTTACCATTTGCAACAACAAGGATAGAACTAGAGAATATTATGCTATGTGAAATAAGTCAGACAGAGAAAGACAAATACCATATGAATCTAAAGAAAAAAAGAAATGAACAAACAGAACAGAAATCGACCCGTAGATACAGAGAACAAGCTGATTGTTGCTAGACGGGAGGGGGTTAGGAGGTTGGATGAGAAAGGGGAAGGATTACGAAGTACAAATTGATGGTTACAGGAGAGTCACAGAGATGTAAAGTACAGTGTGGGGAATATAGTCAATAATATTGTAAAAGCTATGTATAGTGTCAGATGGGTAGGACACTTATTGGGGGATCACTTCACAAATTTTATATACATACCTAAGCACTACATGGTACACCTGAAACTAGTCCAAAATAATATTGAATGTCAACTATAATGTAAAAAAAAAATAGCCCCAGAGATGTGTAGTGCAGCATGGAGAATATAGTCAGTAATGTTCTAATAACTATGTACAGTGTCGGGTGAGTTGTGGACTTGTTGGGGTCATCACTCTGTGAGGTATGTAAATTCCTGATCACTCTGTTGTTCTGTATGCCTGAAACTAATAAAAAAAAAAAAAGGCAAAAAAATCTTAATGGATTTATAGATGGCTAGTTGATTATGTTAAATGACAACAGAATAATTATGAAGAATGGAGATAGTAAGAGCTATTTCCTGTTTCTTTTTGATTAATTTTCAGCTCACATGAGGTGAGAATTAATTTACCTTCTACCTTAATCTATCTAAGTTCTAAATATGAACTTCGTATACTTTAAAACATTGCTCCTCACGCTTTTGTGCTTTTAAAAATACCAAGGCCTAGGTCACATCCCAGACCCATTATATTGAACCTAGGCATCTGAGTAGTTTAAACAAACTTCAGGTGTCTCTGCGGAGCTGCTAATTTTGACCAGAGGTCTGGCATCTGCCTTTTCCGCAGTCTCCTGGCAGCACTGACTCATCCCCAGTGACTTGCAAGTCGATGGCAATGCCGTCGTTCAAATGTCAGTTTCCAGACTGCAGAAAAGAAGCTCCAGTTTGAAGTCCCCATGGGTTTGTCCCTCTGATGCAAAGGAAAGCCCAGTTGGAAACCCTAGGGAGAAACAATGTCTGTCTGTGCATGCTGAGGACATTTGCTGCTTTTTGGCACCTGAAGCATTTTTACCTGAGGATCCTGACAATTTAAATAATTGTCATGCTGTAACTATTCTGGCTGACAGAAGTGTAGTTTAAGAACATACAACAAACAAGCCTTGAGTTAAAGATATCTGGATACAAAAAGAAAAAGGGAGAGAGAGGTAGAGCAAGAGAGAGGGAAAGAAGTAGAGAAGGGCAGGAAGGAAGAAAAAGGAAGCAAGTAAGCTAGCTCCCTCATTTTATTCCACTGACTTATTTAACATTTTAATCAGGTTTCTTCCTTCAGGATAGCAACTTAGTGACGATGGCTGTATTTCCAGATGTCCAGCCGGGTTCTTTTGGATGACTGACTTGTATAAAACTCAGTTAGGGTGCAGAATAACTTGTTTCAGCATAAACTGAAACGGTTTTTCATAGAAGTATTTCTGTGAAAAAGAATTGCTGAAAAATAGCCCCAACTGTCTAAATTCAATCTATACCTTTTACTAAAGCACTGAATTCTCTAGTCTCCAAGAAGAAAAATGAGTGAAAACTGTAGCCTCTGCCTGCATAATATTCATTGTAACAATACTTTTTGGCCAACAGACAAATGGATCATTGACTAAAAATGATGAAGAGTGAAGCCTTCCTGAACTTTTTTTTTTTCTCTTTTAATCATTTCATGTCTTGGAGCCAAAGTATCTTTCTGTAAGATTTAAAACTGAAAATGTACGAGTTACAAACTTAGCAGCTTTTCTCTGCTTCGAAATAATGTTAGAATGCAGCTCTTAGTTTCTGGGGCAGATCACATACTTGTTTGATACTTGAAAATGAGTCAAGAGAAGGTCTTACGTTGGGGAAACTTGGCAGTCACTGGTTGACTGAAGAACTTTTGGAGCTAATCAGAATGTTGAATAGTTGTCTTCAGCTTTAAAAATGATTTTCTTTTAACATATGTTAGCTGAAGCAAAAAATAATACAGTAGGAGCTATGCGTCTATCAGAGTGACTGACAGATTGAAACTCTCTAGAAAAATAGATTATTTTCCCTCAAAGAGAGTAAAGTTTTGGTTTTCAAAGTCAATCAGAAAACTAACAATTTGGACAGGAGAGGAATCAGCTTCTCTTTTTGAGACAGTATATTTTTAATGATTTTTATGGAGACTATAATAAGGATCAAGAAACAAAAGCCTGATATGGACATGTTTTTAGCTAGCAGATTGAAAAGAAATAATGGCATGAAATAAAGTATTTTTTATACTGACAAAGTTCTCATTTCTTTTAAATTGTCTGAAATAAAATTGATAAATGAAAAAAATCTGTAACGGTTCAGTTCTCCAACATTAGCTTATGTTTTTTGTGGTTAAAATTTTATCATAGATATGTTCACAGGTATTTGTTTTATTTTGCAGAAGATTCACTTTTGTATAGCAATCTTCCAAATACTCAGTATTTATGACATATGTGTGATGAAATTTCCTGATATTCAGATGTCAACAAAAATTTAAAATGTGATGTATCTTAGCAATGCTGCTTCTAAAACTATTGATAACTGGCAAACATACTTAAGATACTTTAAATACGTATATTTGTAAAAATATCTGCATTTTCTGATCCCTTACATATCTACCTGCCTCATAGTCTTTAATTCTCTTTTCATAAAAAGGCATTTATGGGCTTAAGACAAAAATAGGTCAGCATGTGGAAGAAAGTTTCAGATGCAAACATCAGTCTTTTTCATTCCTCCTCTGGGTGTGGGATCTCATCTGGGTATTTTCTGAAACACCAGAAGACTTTTTGTGTATAGCATCCTTCTACAGCATCCTTCCCTAAAGTCCTGGGGATACCGCCATCTTCCCTCTGATCCCTGAGAGGAACATGAATTTTCTAAGTTATGAGGCTATTACCCTCATTTTGCAAAGCTCTTTTCATGTCAAGCTTTAAACCCACCCTCCCTTCTCCAGCTTGTTAACTCCAAGCTCAGTTGAGGTGTCATGGACTCCTTTTCAGGGGAGCCCTCCCTGACCACCCTTCGCCTGACAAAATTGGGATTTTTTTACTCCACTCCCTCTGCACACTCCCCTGGCAGCTGCGTCTACTTGATGTCACACTCTGTACCTGCCTATTGTAATTCTTTATTACTCACCTTTCTCTCTAGACCGTCCATGTTCACTGTTGCATGATTCACAGTGCCCAAAGCAGTGCCTGACAAATAGCTCTCGATTAATATTCGTGGAATGAATAACTAAATTAAAGGTCTAAACAAGAATTCTCAGATGAGAGAGGTGTAACAGAGCCAGAGATCAGGAAAACCTTAGTGAAATCTGGTGAGCAGTTTGGTTAGCAACGCCAGTTGACCACACAAGCTCCCTTCCATGGGAAATGGGAAAGGAGACAACAGTGGTCTGCATATTTAGCTTTGGAAGCTACTTCCTTTAAATATCTGCCTTTCATCTCCATTTCAGATCCTCCCTGGACCTATAATAGACAAGAATATAAAAGCATCATTCTCTTTCTCATCCCATCCTGTTTACTCAGCAATCCCAGTCCCTGCCTTCGCCTAAACCCACATGTTCTCTATTAATAAAAGTTAGGAAAGGCTAACCTCACCCAGCAGTTTCCCCCTCTTTCTTGTCTCTTCAGGGAGGCCTCAGCCAACGGCCAGACTCCTGAGTGAAAGGCCTTGCCTGCTCTTGGGAGCTTCTGAGGGAGGGTGAATACAAAGGTGACATCTGGGCCTCCAGTGTCTCTGAGACCCAAATGGCCTCAAGTGTTTTCAAACCAGCAAGCAGCTCATTTAGAATTTGGTGATAAGCCATGGCCCTCATTTGGGGAAATGCAGAGGCACATTTAAAGGAGTAAACATATTTACTATAACTGGAAATAGGGCCAAATTCTGTGCTTTCAGAAAAGTCAGTAAAGCAGACACACCCTGGTGCCTTCTAAGTGAATTAATGTACTGTATTCCATTTGAGAGTCATTTCTCTCTTCATCTCTAATTCCTGCCCTGAGGAGCCATCTGTACTTGGAGGGTATGTGCACAGGATAACTCACTGTGGACCAAGGGCCTTCGTGTTCAGCCCTTGATGAATGACCCTTTCATACACTGGGGGCTCCCTCTGGTTTTTCTGACTACCCAGAATTTAGCTGGGCATAGTAATTCCTAATAGCAGAAAGTATCACAGAAATGTAAAAACAAAAGGCAATGGGTGAATTTTCCACATTTTGTTGTTGTTGATATGGTAGTTATTTTTTAACCTGAAAATGCCATATAGCAACCCAAAATACAGTTAATATTCTCCCCAGGATCCCATGCTTCTCTTTGAAAAAGACAGATTAAACATTCAGGTTATTTTAGGGCTTTTAAGTTATTATGGGTAGGGCATTGCATGAATTCTTCTTTCAGTAGAGGCAAAGTTCCAGAGTCCAGGAAGAGTTAATGCCTTCATAAGGTGAATGGTATGTTTCTTTCTTACCAAAGGCTGAGGCCCAATGCTTGATTAAAAAAAAAAAAAAAAAATTAAGTAAGTAGCTGGAGTCAGGCTGTCCATCAATATGATTGGCAGTCAACTATGCCAATCAATGGACTTATTTACATTTGAATCTCTTCATTATTTTGTATAGTCTTTTGGAGACCCTTTTTCTCTTTTAAGATTTTTACTTTATTATTTTCTGCTTATGTTATATATGCCTATTATAGAAAAAAAGTTAGAAAGTATAAAAAAAGCATAATGAAGATCAAAAACCCACAATGCTACCACCCAGAGACATACAGAGACCATTAACATAATGGCCTGTTTCCTTGGAGAATTTTTTCAAGCCTACTTTTTGATTCTTGCCTGCCCTGCTTCTGAAATGCTTTTTTCTTTCTTCCTTCTTTTTTTTTTTCTTTCCCCAGTATTTTTGCCAACAAAAGAGAATCCTTGTCGTGGCCCTATGTGAATATCAAGAAAACCATGTGGCTGTTGGTTCTCATGTGGCACATAGTAGGCACACAGGAAAAGTTTGTTTACTAACTGTGACTGATTATTTCCAGACACCCAGTGAATTAATTCTTGACTAACTGGTGCTATTCATCAGCTAGACCACATGAGATAATGAAACTGAATGCAGTTAGGACAACATGCTATGAAAATGTTAATAAGTATGGTTATTAATGGTTGCTCAGCAGTTGGGATAAAGAAGCTAAATTGAAGAAGATAAAAATTACTGAACTCTTTTCTTACCAGTACACTTGTAAGCTCTGGGAAGCCATGGGACCCCCAAACTATTCTGAAATCCCAGCTTATATGTTTGGTTTCCACATTATATATCACCTAAACCTACTCAAAGTCTCCATTCATGACCAAGAAAATAGCCCTTATTTTATAAAGAATAAAATTTGGGGTTCTGAATTTCTAATTTATGCCTCTTATTTAAGTTTCCATACAAAACCTAGCATTTAGTTTTTGCAGCACCTCCACTGTGTTTCAGCAGATCCTTTTCAGATCATTCACCAGACAGCATCCTACAGCTCTCATTCATAAAGTCCAATTATAAGACAAGAAATGTCAGGAATATACACTTTGAGAGTGGGAGGCAAACAGAACAGTACATTGTGACTTTGTAAGAACAGCCATGCATTTCCTCTGGGCTTGTTTTCAGTTTCTTTGTCAGCTGATTACATGGTCTTTTATAATTTCTCATCTACAGAATGGAGCTATTTGCTTGTGGATTATTTGAAAGACACAGGCTTATGCAAAAGAAAAATGAAATCATCATGAGGTAGAATGGTATTTCTAGCTAGATATTTTTGCTTTTCGTTTTCTTTCTTACCATAATTGTGAGAATATAAGTTATAATAGTGACTCTTTAGATGTATGAAACAAGTAAATATTCTATTAATTCAGTCCTAATGCATATGTAATAGTATATATGCATTTGTTATTTATATAATAGTATCTATCAATAATTTTATTTAGTTTCATATAAAGCATTTTTCTCAGTCTGTTGAGATCTTGCTTCCAGGTGTATCCTCTGTTTGGCTCAAATATATATATATATGAAAAATGCTGTTTTACGTGCATCTTATTTTCAAAGCACACTAGTTTACAAAGCATACACATTGTGCTCCTAGTCTTTTTAGTTTAGAACAGTACTTTATAATTTATAAATTTATAAATATAAATTATGTTACTAAATTCTTGTAACATTCCCCAAATGTAAAACTGGTCCAAGTACTTCGGGCTTTAAATCCTCATTTAAATCTACCCTTCCATCCAGACCCTGGATAACTTTCACCTTCTCTCTGCCTTGTGTCTCTTTATTTGCTTACCTTTTCAGATTTAGCTCATGGTTACCTCCTCCATGAAACCTTTCCCCAATAAATGAAGTTGAAGTGACCTCATTTCTTCACTGTGTCCCTTTATTACTGTATAAATTCAACTTCCATGGGAAGTGTTTTAAAACATCTAGTTATTTTTTTAAATTTACATAGCACATGACTATAATCTTGTATAACTATTATAAAAATCTCTTAGCCTTGAGTCCATAGTCACTTAAAAAGTTAAAAACAAACAAACAAAAATCTTGTATCCTTCCGTGTCTGTATAGATAGAATCTTCTGGATTCCTTTAAAATATTTCATTGTATCAGTAGTCTGTATCAGCACCGTTCAACAGAAATTTCTGTGATGATGGAAACGTTCTATTATCGGCTCTGTCTAATATGGTTATAACTAGTCCCATGTGGTAATTGAGCACTTGAAATATGACTAGTGAAACTGAGGAACTGAATTTTTTATTTTATTAAATCTAAATAGCAATATATGCCTGGTGGTTACCATAGTGGACAGTACAGATTTATACTTTATGTTAAAATCTATTGTTAGTCCTGTAGATTGTTTTCAGTATCCCCCAATATAAGTAAACTAAGTGTTGTCAAATAAGTAAAGTATGAGAACAAAAAGGAATTATATTTTGCTTTCTTATATGTATTCTTGATTCATTCTAATGCAGGTTTCTTTGAAGTTCTCCAAGAAGTTATTGAATCAAGTAGGTAAAAGGACACTTACACCAAAAGTATTTTGTATGTGAGAGAATGCTTTAAAGTGTGCAGCAAATAAAAATATTTATATCAGTGTTTATTAAAATAGTGATATATTGGAATAAATCCTACATCTAACAGTGGGGAATTGGCTGCAATATTTATGATCCTCCATATGATGAAGGGCAAGCAGTCATTAGAAATGATGATGAAATTGTAATTTACTGAGATGAAACTAAGTCTATGGTACATTTGCAAGTGAGAAAATAAGTAATATGCATAGTATGGTCCCTTTTTCGTAAACATATATGCACATATTTATGTAACTTTTGGTTTAGTGGTGTCAGATACCTGATTGAGAATATGGTCTTTGGCATCAGACTGATCTGGGTTTGAATTCAGGCTCTGTGACATATCATCTGTGTGACCTTGGACAAGTCTTTCACCTCTCTGAAATTTGGTTTCCTTATCACTAAAAAAGGATGATAATATTTCATCTTGAGGATTGATATGTTAAGTAACATATGTAAAGCACATAGTACACATGTGGTATTTAATAAATTGTAGTTGTTGTTTTTCTAAGACTCATAGGTATAGGAATAGGAAGAAATCAGAAATGATATTGTAAGATGTTATTCTAAAAAATGATATTTCAAGATGTTAAAATGGTCATCTCTCTGTTGTAAAGTTATCATTGATGCTAGTTTAATTAATTAGATGGAACATTGAAATCTTGAATATGAAAAACTCCATTAAAATTATGTATATATGAAACTAATAAAAGTAAGAAAACTCTATATGTAATGCAGAAATATGCCAAGATAATAAACTGCAGAGTAGTATAGATAGTGTGATCCCATTTGTGTTTGAAAAAAATTTTTTTAAACAAAACATCAAGTTATTTTTGGTTAGTGACTCAGTATAACCTAGCAAGGAGAAGAAAAATCTTTTAACTTTTACTTCATGAATTTTGATTCTTTTAAGTTTTACATGATTTTATTAAAATTTTTTTATTGTTAAAATAATAAGTGCTCTGAGATTTTTCAAGAAAAGGAAAAATAAAAAGAGAAAAAAAAGTATTGCTTTCATTCAAGTCTATCCTTGCCTAGCCTGAAGAAACATGGTTTCCAAAGCCATAAAAAGGCCCTTGAAATTTCTTCATCATTAACAATTTTCCAATTCAAACGAAAACTGTGATAACTCTGCCACTGTATCATAATATTTGTGTAATGTGTTATTTTCTCTCTTGAAATAATACTAGTACTACTATTTATCAAACATTTATTAGGATAAAAATGAGAAAGGTGAGAGAAGTTAACTTTGTTAGGAAAAAAAAAGACCTAACTTGCACCATATTCTTGTATTAAAAAAAATTACAGAAAAATGGATATGGCACTTTACTCATATCTTTTTGCCCACTTCCCATAGATTTCTACCTTTCCCCTTTAATATTACATTCTATAGACCAAGTTCAGTAGACTTAAAAAAGCTATTTTTTCTTAATATAGCAGTAATAGGTATTCCTTATAAAAAAGAAAAATTAAACAATTATAAGGCCACCCCAGAGCTAATCATTGTTAATAGGTTAGTGTGAAGTCACATTAGTATTTTTATATGTATACTATATTCTTTTTATATATTATCTTTAATGGCTGTATAATATTATCTTTCATGAATTCATATAACTAACCACCTATTACTGGACATTTAGCTCTTCTCTAGCTTTTTGCCTTTATGATAAACATTCTTGTAATTTGATATTGTACAAAACTCTGACTATTTCCTTGGAATAAATTCCTAACGATGTAATTGCTGATTCAAAGTTCAAACGAGAATTTAGGATTTTGATGTGTCTCAATAAATAGCTGTTGAAAAGAATCAATGAATGGTTGTGGGCTTATCATAAAGGGAAAACACCTGTGGAGGAATTATCCATAGTCAGGCTTGGAAGTTGAGTTGGTGGATCGGAGGTAAGTTGGAGTTCTTAAGACATTTTTGGGTCAGGAAAGTAAAATGGGTGAGAGAATCTCCACGTTCGTATAAATACAATGACTAACTGCTCAAGAAAGAAGGCTTAACCTTCTTATTACAGCCAGCTTCTGGTACTGCTCTACAGTGTATCTTGTAAAAGAATATTTAAAACAGAAAAAGAACAAGTCTTTATCCAGCTTCTCTTATGCAATTGTGACTATTCAGAATCTACTCATCTTTCAAGGAGTAATTTAAGTCTTACCTTCTTCATGAGGCATCCCTGACTCTCAAGGATTTCTTCCTTTATTAATGCATAGCATTTCTTGTCTTCATTCCCATATTCAAGAATGATTTTTAAAAGACTTTTTGAGGACACTATGCTTGTTAATCATATTAATCTTCACAAATATCATGTGAGGTAGTTATTATCATTCTCATTTTACAGATGAGGGCACTGAAGCTGGGATAGATGAAATAATTTGCCACTGTGGTACAAAGAAGAGGCAAACCCAGGATAAAACCAAGTTCTTTCACTGTCCCCAACTTTGTCTAAATCTGTTTCCTAAGAGGTGGGTGAAGGCAGAGGGAAGGCATGTGTAAAAGCAGAAGGAGAGTGAAAGTGAAAAGATTGGATAAATTAATTGATTCATAAACATTATTGCTTATAGAATCAGAAGACCTAGTTTTAATACCTTCTCTCTAGCTCACAGGTTACGTGATTTTCAGTAACTTATATAACCTCTTTGACTAGTCTCTTCACTTGAAAACACTTGAGGACATTGAATTGTGTGCTAAGAGAGCTTATACCCAGGTTTAAGGGGTAGCCCTTATTTCTAATACTGGTTCTATTATCAGACCATGGGTCTCAATTTAATATTTAAAAAAATTACTACTGTTTCAAGCTTGTATTATAAAATGCCACATACAGATTCTCAATAAACAGACGTTAATGAATGAATTTAATTGGATTGAATACAGTAGTTCCCCCTTATTGGTGGCTTTGCTTTCCGCAGTTTCAGTTACCTGAGGTCAACAGTGGTCCAAAAATATTAAATGGAAAATTCCAGAAATAAACAATTCATAAGTTTCAAATTGCATGCCATTCTGAGTAGCGTAATGAATCTCATAGTGTCCTGCTGCATCCCACCCGGGAGGTGAATCATCCCTTTCCCAACATATCCATGCTGTGTATGCTCCCTGCCCATTAGTCACTTAGCAGCCATCTTGGCTAGCAGACCAACTGTCCCAGTGTAGCAGTGCTTGTGTTCAAATGACCCTTATTTACTTACTAATGGCCCCAAAGTGCAAGAGTAGTGATGCTGGCAATTCAGATATGCCAAAGAGAATCTGTAAAGTGCTTCTTTTAAGTGAAAAAGTATGTATGTATGGGGAAAAAACATAGTATAAATAGCGTTTAGTTCTATCCACAGTTTCAGGCATCCACTAGGGGTCTTTGAACGTATCTCTCATGCATAAGGAGGGAGACTACTGTACTCGGAATTTTGTCAGAGTATCTATGGCATTCTCAGGATCCAAGATATATAAATACTTCAGTCACTAGTTCATTGCGTTGCTCTTTAGTTGATTTGAAAGACCCCTCAAAGCCATTAAGTCTCTTGTTTTCATTCTGTCTGCACCCAAACAAACTTGTGATGACAAAAGCAGTTTCCTAGCTATTTTGATACCAGAATAAGAGGACCCTGGAATCAACAAAAAGAAATAACCCATTAAAAAATAGTCTTTTGTCGTCTGGTTTAAAAGTCAATATCTTTCTTTTTTTCAAAATAGCTTTATTGAGATAAAATTCACATACCAGGCAATTCACTCATTTAGAGTGTACATTTCAATGGTTTGTAATATATTCACAGAGTTGTGCAACTATCACCACAATCTATCATAGTTTTCGATCTTTTTCTTCATCCTCAAAAGAAACCCTGTGCTTATTAGCAGTCACTGCTCATCCTACTCTCACCTCCTTAAACCCTAATCTACTTTCTGTCTATAGATTTGCCTGTTTTGGACATTTCATGTGAATGAAATCATACTGTATGTGTTTCTTTTTATAACTGGCTTCTTTCACTGACCATAGTGTTTTCAAAGTTCATCCATGTTGCAGCATGTGTCAGTTTTTCATTGCTCTTTATTGATGGAAATATTCCATTGTATAGATATACCACATTTTATTTACCCATTCATCTTTGGATGGTTTTGGATTGTTTCCACTTTGGGCTATTATAAAGACTACCGCTATGAGCATTCATGTACATGATTTTATGGACTTATGCCTTCCTTTCTCTGGGTTATATACCTAGTTCCCATCTAAATTCACCTTGCAGCAGCATTTGACTCTATTAGTCATTCCTTCCCACTTAAAACGTGTGCTTACTTTGACTTTCATGATATTATATACTTCTGATTTTACTCCCTCCTACCTGACAATGCTTTCTCAGTCTTCCTTTGAAGTTTCAATCTGGCCATTAAATGTTGGCTCTTTAAGTCCCTTTAATAGACCCTTTTCTCATTTTGTAATCTTCCCACTGGCAACCTGATCTCTCCTTATGGCCAGAGTTACCACCTATATGTCAATGATTCCCAAATCTCAGGCCCAATCTCTTTTCTGAGTTCAAACCCATATATCCAAATATTTACTTGATAACTCTGCTTGAATATCTCAAGGTCACCTTAGTCTTCATGTGTCCAACCTGAACTCATAATCTTCCTGGTCTTCTTTCCTTTGGTCCACTCCCCATGTTCTTTCTCTTAGGAAACAGATTGCTGGGACCCACATTCAGAATTTCTGGAACTCTTGGAGCCATCCCAGCCTCCTTTCTTTACCAACCTACCCCATATACTACCTATTTCAAGCTTTGTATTATAGATTTTACTCCTAAAATATTACTTGACTCTATCTGCTTTTCTCCATCTCCACTGCCATCGGCTCAGGGCAAGCCACTGTTATCTTTCATCTAGACTCCTGCGGCTGCCGCCTGGCGGGCATCCCCACATCCTTATATATTCCCTTCAAGAATTTTTCGTTTATCAGCCAGTGATATTTGCACAACACATATTAACCTCCACCCCAGCCTTACCCTGCCATGTTTAATACTTTCCAATACCTTCCCATTGTTTTTAAGGTAATGTTCAAATCACTATGTATGGTCTTCAGTGCTCAGTAAGTTTTGGCCCCAATGATCGCTCCAGTCCAGTCTTAGACTCTTTACCTCTTGTTCTCTGTGCTCCTTCCACACCATCATTCTCTCACTTCTTCAAAAGAGCTGCCTCAAGGAATTTGCATGTGTTCTTCCCTCTTCCTAGAAATCACCACTTCTTTACTCACCCATCTCTCCCATCTTCCAGTAAGTTAATTCCAACGTATCTTTGAATTCAAATATTTTTTCAGAGATGTATTTTATGAAATGAATCTCCTTGTCCACTTCCCCATCCCACCCCTAGCTTGGGTTAGGTTCTCTGTTTTATTCTCTCTTAGCTCCATATTGCTTTCCTTTAAAACATGTATCTCAGTTTATAACTATTCATGTATTTGTGTGATCATTTAACCAATGTCCATTTCTCCATGTGAATAAGTGTTGAAAATGATTTTTTCCTACTGCTTGCCTAACAATAAATATAGTAGCCATTAGTAGATAATAAATAAATCTTTGCTGACAATGTAAAGAAAGACCACCAGATTTCTGGCTTGGATAACTCACTGATGAATCATGAGGGCATTAACTAAGTTAAATGCAAGATGGGGAACATTACTGACTGGGGCCAGGAAAAGGGAGACATTAAGCATAGGAAAGCTGCAGCTGAGAAAGTCCCAGTGAGCGAGGCCTGCAAGCGGTTGGACTACGGTGCATAGCTTTGAAAAAGATCTGAGATGGAAGCACAGATTATTCAGAGGTGATCAGCATATAGTTTTTGGTTAAGATCTTGGGAGTGGCTGAGCTTGCCCAGGAAGACTACAGTATAAGAATAAAGGGCAGAAGATTAAACTTTTATTTTCTTTTAACTTTTTATTTAGGTGTGTTTTTCCAATCTAGTTGTGGAGGGCACAGCTCACACTGGCCCATGTGGGGATCGAACTGGCAACCTTGTTGTTAAGAGCCCACGTTCTAACCAACTGAGCTAACCGGCTCCTCCCAGAAGATTAAACTTTAAAGACACTCATATTAAGAAATAGCAAAAGAAGATTTAGAATAAAGTTTGGAATGAAAAAAATCAAAGGTATGAGAGAAGAAACCTGTCAAATGCTTCAGAGGGAAGTTTTGAGTTTGATTATGTGGGTAAGGTGAGGAGCATCAGATCTTTTCATTTTAAGGGATTTTTGAGTATCCTGTTCAACAATTTTTCATCTAATGGTGTTAGCACCTATTAATAATCCTTAATTCAATCGATTGTTTCAATGGGGATTCCTGAAAGGTGATTTTAAAGTTCCATAATTTCTTCAAGAAGAAATGCTATCCTTCCCCCTCTCTCCTCTTAAAAAAAATTCCTATGTGGTTCTCAGGGAAAATTTCCCTGGACACATCACTCTTCTACTGACCCATTGCTGGGATATTTCACCCATGGGTCCTGGACCACTAAAAGGCTCTTTTGTGAGAAGGTCGTAAAGAAATGGAAAATATACTGGACTGAGATTTACTAAACCTTCGGAGAGTATAGCCAAAGAGATGTAGACTTCTCCTTTTGGTAAATAATATGATCTTTTTCAGCAGTACACAAAGAATGCAGACAGAGTTGTGATTCCCACAAGGTCACACCTACTTCCCTTTCGAGCTACTCTCTAGATACAATCTAACTTCTGCAGACAGCTTTCTGAGACCTTCCAAGTCTAGGTGAAATGCCCTTTTTTATGCACTCCTATGGCACCTTGCCCTTCCCTCTTGCATCACTCAGCACCCAGAACTGTAATGGCCACTTTGCTCCCCTGAACTTTCACTAGATCTCAGGGTCTTTGACAGCAGGGGCTGTGTGTGTCTGCTACCATAGTTGTAGTCCCAATATTTAGTCCAAGGCCTTACTCATAACAGGGCTCACGTTTTTATTTTTCTTTGCTGGGTGAAAGAACAATTAAAGAGACACAAGTGAGGACAACTGTATCTGGGAAAGTGCAAGTAGCATTATGTGGCTGGAGCCTGAAGAAGGAGAGAGCAAATGGGAGGGGTGCTGGTGGGCTTCCCAGGGGGGTTGTATTTTACCAGAAAGGCACAGAAGAGCCCTGGGGGGGGCCTACAAGCAGTAAAAGTCAGGCTTCTATTGGATTTGTGATTCAGAAAGATCTCATTTAATCCTCTTAACA
Organism: Rhinolophus ferrumequinum; assembly: GCF_004115265.2. Taxonomy (NCBI): domain Eukaryota; kingdom Metazoa; phylum Chordata; class Mammalia; order Chiroptera; family Rhinolophidae; genus Rhinolophus; species Rhinolophus ferrumequinum. The sequence goes on along the minus strand of NC_046285.1, from coordinate 62,762,337 downwards.
ATTTGATGAGATAGCTACTCTTATCTTTATTTTACTGATAAGGAAATGGGCCTCAGAGAAATTAAGCAACTTGTTCAAGGACACCCTGCTGGGAAGTGAGTGGAGTCAAGAATTGTGAAGCCCATTTTCTCCCTGCCTTAGTTGGCCACTCGTGGTTTGTAGGAATGAGAATAGATTCAATAGCAGATTAGGACATAAATTAGATTGGTCAGGACTCTGCCAGGCTCTCATCGCATGGCTCCCCACTACTCAGTTCCTTCAGTGAGTCAGAGGTAAAAACAGACGTGAATTTGCTTCACATGGTGTACACGCTTAGGGGGACTGCTGCCCATTTCAAAGTTTTGTTTCAATATTTGCATCTTGCTGCACTTTCTCTGTGTGAGATCACAAGATGTAAATTACGTTTACCTTGGCACAAGGTCAGAGGGAGAGGTCTATGTGGAGCCACTACAGGTCCCCATGGGAAGTGGGACCTCTGAGTTCTGTACCAAAGAGAAAGGAAAGACTGTCTCCTCTTCCTGAAACCCCACTAAGGCTGCTTAAGGAGCTACATTTTAAAAATAACAGTTATGTGCTAGGCTTTCCATTGATATTTTACTGGTCTTGGCTTCACCACTTGTTAGTTGTGTGGTATCACTAAACCTCAGTTTATTCCACTACAAAATAGAGCCCATACTGCCTTTCTTATAGGACAGTGTGAGGAGTCACCACGAGAAGCATATGGAAGGAACTTAGCACAGACTGGGCATGTGAGAAGTACTCAGTGCATGTTCACTATTATTATTGTTCGTGCTTAACCCACATAACAACCGCCTCTTGAAGTAAATTGTGTTACTACTCCTTTTTAAGAGGAAATAGACTCTGAAAGGTAAATAATCTGACCAGCTAATAAAGCAAAGCTGCTAGGATTTAAATTCAAATCTGATTCCAAAGCTATTATTTATTTTTAAATGACTGTATTGCATCTCCCTTAAGGAGAACAATAATAATGGGAAATGACCAGGGGTTTTTGATTTGAGATAATGAGTCCTAAGTTTCCAGTTCAGAGTCTCTTGCTTAAATTTCTGAGACTTTTCTGATTTGAGTTGCCTGGGCTTTGACTCCTCCCGTGTGTCCCTCTCCCCACTGCAATAGAAAAATGGCAGATTCCACACCCTTTCTGCATTTAGTCAGAGCCTTTTCTCCAAAACTTTGAAGTAAATCATTATTTCAGCTGAAATAGGTCTCTGAAAGTGTAGCATTCACTTTAAATATGCCCCTTCTTATAATACAGGACAAAAGAGGGAAAATATGGTCAGTCTAGTTTCTTGTCTGATGCAGACCAAATATCTAACAAACAAAATGTGTGTTGTAGTCAAATATCGAGTCTAGGTATTACCAGGGTTGCCCTTGTTCTTTATTTCCAATTTTTCCCTCTCTTAAACAGCTCATTTATTTATTTTTTGTAGCTTTACATGTTAATAAAAACAATAGAAGCAACAATTGTGTAGTCAATTACTGTTTATGGAAGTGCTTTACTCTTTATGGAAGTGCTTTCACACACATGATTTAATTTTATGCTTACAAAGACTTGTAACGTGTTGATTACCATTTATTTCAATGGCTATATAATATTTATTTCAGTGTTCTCCTATAATGGGCACTTAAATCATTTCTCATTTTTTGCTATTATGATGAAATCTGTGAAGTATACAGTATATTCTCAATGCATGTGGAATGAATGAATGAGCGTACTCTATGAAATTATTTGTAATTCAGGATCGTTTACCAAACCTAAGTGAAAGTCTTTTTTTCTAAGTTAACTGAAGGCACTAGACATGTAATTAAATATATAACTTTAAAAAACGAGCCATACAAAAATCAGTGACCATATTTTTAATCTTCTCTTAGGAATACAACTTAGTTTCCCTCCAACTTATAAAATAAGATTTTGCTCTTAATTTATCGTTAAAAGAATTAATAAAGAGACAATATTTTCACATATAGCATGTGCAAAATAAGATGTATGCATTTAATTTAATATGACTAAATTTCAAAGATACCTATAAATGTAGGCTCAATATGCAAAAAATTTATCCACTTGCAAAGGGACCAGTCCCTCTAAAGAAAGACTGGAAAAATTTTATACAACCTTGGGACGTGGGTGGGGACCCATGGAGAGTAATCAGAACCATAAAATGGCCTAATTGATTTCTAACATTTATATTTATTTGGAAATACATAATTTCAGAAGCAAAATAATAAAATAACCTATCTTTTGCATTTATCAGTAAAAACATTGTCTAACTAATTTGTTTCCTTGTTTAATACTTGTGGACTTAATACTGGCATCAGAGATTTATTTGATTTTAATTCAACTCTTTTTTAAAAATAATTTTATCCTTAAAGTCTTGAAACAACCTTTTTTTATACTCAGATATTTCCATTAATACATGGATTAATTCATGTATGAAGTAGTGTTTCCAGGCTTACATGGTGTGCATCTAACAAAGATAATGGACCAAATTAGTATTTGTAGTCATAGTAACAACAGTTTATCCTTATGTCACAACCAGTGCAGGTCATAGCCAGGAGATATAGCTATTTACTTTAAACATATCAACTCATTCACTCATTAGAACAAGCCATTGATATAGATACTGTTGACATCCCTATTTCAAGATAAGGAAACTGAGGCAGATAAGGTCATTTAGCTCAAGTAAAGGGTAAAGATGAGGTTTGAATCCAGGCAGCGTTGCTCTGAAGTCTGTGCTCTTCTCCAGCATCTAGAAAGACAAGGCTCAGATCCTGGCTCTGTATTTCCACCCGAATGACCTTGAACAAGTCCCTTAACCTCTCTGAGCCTCATTTCCCCATTTGTGAAATAAACATTTATGTACAAGTTTTTGTTTTCAAGTCTTTTGGATATATACTTTGGAGTGGAATGTCTGGGTCATATGGTAAATCTATGTTTAATTTATTAAGGAACCACCAAAATGTTTTACATAGTGGCTGCACCATTTTACATTCCTACCAGCAATGTATGAGGGTTTCAATTTCTCGACATACTCAACATTGATCATTTCCTGCATTTCTTTCTATCTCTCTTTTCTTTTTTCTTTCTTTCTTTCTCTCTCTCTCTCTCTCTCTCTCTCTCTCTCTCTCTCTCTCTCTCTCTCTCTGTCTCTTTCATAATGGGTATGAAGTGATATTTCACTGTGGTTTGGATTTGCATTTCCGTAATGACTAATGAGGGTGAGCATCTTTTAATCTGCTTGTTTGGCATTTGTATCTTCTCCTTTGGAGAAATGTCTGCTCGACTCCATTGCCCATTTTTAAATTGGATTGTTTGTCTTTCTGTTGTTGAGTTGTAAATGTTCTTTACATATGTATTCTGGATACTGGACCCATATTAGATATACGATTTGCAAATAATTTCTCCAATTCTCTGGATTGTCTTTTCATCCTCTTTTCATCCTTAATAGTGTCCTTTGAGGCACAAACATTTTAAATTTTGATTCCTATAGTTTTTCATGTATCACTGAAGATATTTTTGAGTGTTGTGTTACTAAACCCCATTTTTCCATAAACCTTGTGGTTTTTATTGCACAATTTTGCATAGCATGGTGGTTTTTAGGGACACATACATCTCCTTAGAGTAGAACTGGGAAAAGACCCAGTGGAGGGAAGCTTGGCTCATTTAGATAACTGGAAGTGGTTCAGCATTGCTGGGTTCAGCAGCCACCCCTTACAGAAGCTCAGGTTAGAGCTAACCCTCTGTGAGCTCTTACTGTGTGACAGACAGTGTTGGAAGCACCCACTATACGTGTTAACTCAGTAAATCCTCACAACACTTGGAGGAAGGTCGTATTTTAAAATATTTTATAGATCAGAAACTGAGGTGCAAAATTTGAAGGAAACTTTTCAAAGTCACACAGAGGTAATTGGTAGGGTTAGTATCTGAACCCAAGCTGCCCAGAGTGCATGTTCTTAATTAGACCCAGGGCAGAGGCTATTTTGTTTCAGCATCCTTTCTTTCTTTTAAGATTGTGCTCCGGGAGGGAGAGAAAATTTAGAAAAACAAAAACTGTTCTTCTTTTCTTGTCTCTTTTACCTTTCTCTTTCCAAATCTTTTGTACTTATTTGCCAATTATGCCTGAAAAAACAATTGCTAATTCACATGTACTGGAGATGAGGCTGCTTAGCTTAGCGCTTATGAGTCCGATGGACTTGCGTGGTTCTAACCCTTGGTACCTGTATACCTGTTTATTAGCCTCAGCTTCCTTTTCTATCAGTTAGTTATTTACTTATCCTTGACAGCTTCTCTTAGATGTCTAATATACATCTCCAACCGAACAGAGCTCTTGATTCCTAGTCATTCCCCCAACCTACCACGGAAAACCCGGTTCCAACTGCTGCCTCACCAAGCCTTCATCAATTCAATCAATACCACCAATTTCTACCCTGATGATTAAGCCAAAACACTAGGGTCATCCTTCGTTGCTACTATATTTCCATTATTCCCCCCACCCCCCAGCTCCACATGCTGTTAATCCACCACCAAATCCTTTTCATTTAATTTCCAGATGCCATCTTTGCCACGGCTCCTTTCTCTCCACCCTTTTCCTTTGCTCTCTTACCCCTGGTCTAAGCAATCCCACGTCTGCCCTAGAATCGTGGAATAACCCCTTCATCTGTTTGCTGATCTCTTGCTCTTCTTTAAGCCGTTCTCTACAGGGACTAGAGTAAATGTCTTAAAATTTTATTCTGACCAAGCCAACTCCCTGGCTTAAAACACGTCAGACTTCTAGCTCAGAGTAAAGTCTAAACTCCTTACTGTACTCTAGTGGGGTCCTATATCCTGGGACCTATTTTTCTAACTTTATTTCAGACCGCTCAACCCTGCTCACTATGCAAAAATTGGTCTTATTTTTGTTCCTTGAACAAAAGGCCAGTCCCTTTCCTTCTTCTGCTCTTTGCATTTTTCAGATCTCAGTTCACAGGTCATCTTCTCAGACAGGAACCTCTGATCTTCCTTTGGAGGGACAGCGGCCTCCCCCAAGCAGTCTCTGTCTCATCCGTCTGTTTAGGTCCTTCATAGCAATGATCTCAACATGTAATTATCTTGTTTGTTTGTTTACTTGTTTTTGTTTATCTCCCTACTTGTTTGTTTCCTGTCTCCCACATTGTAATGTAAGCTCCATGATGGCTGTGAATTTGTCTTAGTCATCACTAGATCCTGAGAGCTTGACACAAGATGATCCCCAATAAATGCATGCATGAATGAATGAATGAATGAGTGTCTCAACTCATAATATCGACGAACAACTGAGTGTCTCCTATAGGTGGGGCACTATACTAGTTGCTGGGATTATTATGATTCACAAGGTATCTTGGCTTTGAAAGCAGAATCAAAACAGATAAACTAATAACTGTATAAAACATGTATATAAATGTGAATATAAAGTGAGAGGAACACATAGATAAAGGAGTAGTTACAGCTGATAGAAGAAGAGAAATTCCAGAGAAAATATAGAGAGATAGTGAAGTGAGCTGAGTTTTGAACGATGAAATTGCCAGGAAGACATGGAGGCCGAGGCATTCCAGGGCTGAGGTGACAGGGTGAATTGAAACAAGGCATGGAGGTGTAACAAGGGATCATGGTGTGTCCGAGGAGCCGCAAGGAGCCCAGAGTGGCTGGGGCTTAGGATGTTTTGGGAAGGGTGGCTGGAGCTGAGGCCAGGAGTGCTGGGCAGACCCGATTACAAAGGACTTTGAAGGTTCAGCAAAGAGCTTGAAATTGTACGGGCAGTGAGGCACTCCTCTGTAAGCACAGGATGACATCTTCAAGATCTCTAACAACAGTTTGGTGAGAGCCAAGCCTGGAGACAGGAAGCTAAGTTAAAAGGAAACCTGAAATAAGGCGGAAGGTAGGGCAAGGGGATGCGAGGTGCATTTCAGTGATGGAGTCCAGAGGATTTTGTCTAATTGGATATGTTTAACGGAGTGGGGTGATGGAGTGGAATTAAAGATCAGTCTATAGATCCTAGCAAGGGTAAAAGGTGATGTTATTAAGCATAGAAGTATGGTTAATGTCCAGTGTCCACCCCCACCCCCATCCCACTGTAAATATGAACTTGTACTCCCTGAGAGGAAGTAAATTGTCCATACAGATAGTTGATGAAAGAGCAAAGGTTGGAGCTCAAGACACTTGAATTTTGTCTCGTGTTCCTTTATCTACCAGTGCTTCTCAATCAATGGAGACTCTAGAGCTTTAAAAAAATTTTTTCTAACCCTCAGCTGATATATACTTTTATAAAATAAAATTAAAATGAATTATTAGAAAAATGATGTTAAAAAAAGTTTACACACTTAACTTTTTAATTATTAGAGACAAAATTACTTTGTTGGATTTCTAGAAATGTTTCTAACGGCTTACTCCACATTTCTATACTTACAGCTAACAAGTAACAATCAGGTGGTAAACCAGCACTGGTCCCCAGACCAACTTTGAAGTCTCTGGTCCACACAGATCTGAAGGAGAAGTGGGATCTGAGTTCATAATGAGACTAAACAAAGTTGAGATCAGCTCTCCTGGGCTACCACAGAGAATGATGCAGCCTGTCAAGTTTATCAATTACTATTTTAATCTCTAGTAAAAGAGTTCTTTGCATGGCTCTCTCTAGTGCATGGGAGGTCTTACTGTTACAACTGAACTGAAAGGAGCCCCTTAAAGGATTTTCTTCATAAAGAAAAAATTTCCAGTAAACACCGCCTGAACAGTTAGTGGCCATCCTGAATTTCAGTCCCTAGGTTATTGGACATGTTCCATACATGGATTGGCAGTTTGGCAGGCATCTAGTTCAATATTCCTGCCTGCCAAGAGAAAGAAAGGTATGACTCTTTGCTTGCTCATTCCATCCCTCTGCAAGGACGAAAAAAAAATCTCAAACACTCCTTGCTGTATGAGCACTGGAGGGAAAGGCTAACATGTACTTACACAATCCAGGTATACTTGCATAATCTACTGGAGGAAACAGCAGAGTGACATTTGCACCTAATCCTTCCATAGAGCGGTGACTAAGACCGCAAACAGCAGAAGGAAAGCACATAGTTGCCTGGTACCTGGGGGCAAATGAAAGTTATTTGGTAGGTAAGGGGCACTTGCAATAATAGGAACACATTTTTTTTTCCAATCTCTATAATCCTCAAAAAAAACCCAAAACAAAACAAAAAACAGAAAAAACAAAAAAACCACACACAACAAACAACCCAATTGGTGGCAGAGCTAGGATGAGAGGGGTAAAGCCCAGGGCTTTAGGGGAGATGACATTCAGAGGATGACAAGAGGGGCAGAATGTCACAAGGGCTACTAAACCATGTGGCCCTGGCAGAATAGGGTTGTGCTTATTTTACACAAGTAACGCTGACGCTTCTGTACTGGCACCCTGTCACATCTTATATGTGGTATTTCCTTGTTCCTTATTCAGATGAGAAAGGAGGCCAGTGGCGTACATGTAACTGCTCTCAGCTCTGTGAAAAGCAGATGTGAGCACAGCAACTCAGCATACTGGTATCCTTATTCTGCCTTTGGTCGTTCAAGTCTGAACTGTCACTGTCTTCTTTTTGCTGGTCTCTTAAATGCCTACGTGTTTTAATGATAGAATGATAGCATTCTGGGGGCAAGTATGAAGACTGTGGCTGTTTGGGTAGTTAACATCAGTATCCATTTGGATTCTAGTATTTGAGTATTTCTTGTGTCAACCCAAGCTCGCTGTCACTCACCAAGGGGAGTGACTCCTTGTCTGTCTTGACCACTCCAGGCACACCTGAATGGACGGGTGCCCACCGTTTCTTTGATCTTCCCCAAGCAATGGCTCTCACACCAACCCCCTACCTCTACCCCCACCTTACCTACCTGGTTTATCCAAGACAAAAACGATGTGGGGGACACCGTGACTACTTCCTTTTCTTCATTTCTGTCTCCATACCCATGTTCAATCAATCACAAAATCTTATCAATTTTATCCTTTACATATTTTTGACTGCTACTGCTTGATTTCTTTCCTACGTTACCTCTTGCCTGGACTATTATTGCATTTCCTGACTCCTCCTACCCCCCCCCACACCTGTCTCACTACCTCCATTCTTTTCCCCTCTCTTTGTCACCAGGAAATCCATCTAAAACACAATTCTGACCGTGTTGCTCTCACGGTTAAAAACTCTCCGATGGTTCTTCATACTTAAGAGAGTAAAGCTCTACCTTTCAGCATGGTAAACAAAGCTTTCTTTGATCTGTTTTCTGCTTACCTCTGTCGGATCTTCTCTCCAGACCCTTTGCTGATGCTTTATGACACCGGGTACTCGGGGTTGCCTGGTGCACCCAGCTACTTCATGCTACTGCTCCTTTGCCTAGCTCATCCCCTTCCTGCCAGGCTGCCTTGGCTCATGCGTCCTCCCTGACGTCCCCAGATTGGGCGAGGGGGTCTCTGTGTTCCTCTATCCTATTTTATAGAAATTGTTTGTACATGGCCTGTCTCCTCTGCTAGGCTGTGAAATCTTTGAGGATAAGGATTTGGTTTTCTTCAACTCTGTATCCTTGGAGCATTGTTTAGTACTAAATGCCTACTAGGTACTCAATTAGTATGCACTGAACTGAGTGGAATCCACATTTCTCTGTTTTTCCTTATTTTATGTTTATTCCCCAACATGAGCCAAGTAAACCAAGACTTGTTCTCGTATAATAAGAGCATTTGCTTGTAAGAAATGATGGTGAAGGGGAGAAGCAGTTACAATGAAAATGTGTGTGTGTGTGTGTGTGTGTGTGTGCATGTGTGTAAATGCTGGCAGAATGTGCTTCCAGGGAGTCTGTGTGTGCCTATAACAAACTTAGACATCACCAGAGCCTTTAATTATTCTGTTTTGTTATTTTTGTTTTATTAATAACAAGTAACAATCATATAATATTTAAAAATTACTTTTCACTTTATTATCTCATTTGAGCCTCACAATAGCTATGTAATGTCACTCTCCTCATTTTAGAGATGAGGAAACAAATTAAATGCCTTGCAGAACGTCACTCAGCTAGTTGGCTGAGTATTCTAAGGCAAGTTCTCGTGGTTTTACTGCTCCATGATGCTGAAATTTCTTTGCAGCTAGGGGCTGACATGTAGAAAAGTCACAGGGAATTGAAAGGAGTGAGTATTTTTGTCTTCTTCTTCTTTTTTTTTTTTTTTTGACTGGTATTAACAAGGGGGCGACCTTAACAACATGCATTTATAAACTACCCAGCACAGTGTTTGTTTGGTACATATTACTTAGCAAATTACCTCTCCATATAAATTTTAGAATACAGTTCACCCTTGAACAACTCAGGTTTGAACTGCGTGGGTCCACTTATACATGGATTTTTTTTTAACAAATATTGTATATTTTCTCTTCCTTATGATTTTCTTAACATTTTCCGTTTTCTAGCTTACCGTATTGTAAGAACACAGTATATAACATATATAACACAACAGCATATGTGTTAAACGACTGTTTATGTTATCGGTAAGGCTTCTGGCAGCCTATTAGTAGGTTATTAGTAGTTAAGTTTTTGGGAAGTCAGAAGTTATACACAAGTTTTCAACTGCACGGGAGCCGGTGCCCCTAATCCCTGAGTTGTTCAATGTCAACTGTAATCTTGTTTATATCTACAAAAAATCTTGCTGGGATTTTGATAGAAATTCAAAGACCATATATCAATTTGAGAATTAGCATCTTTACTATGTTGAGTCTTTTTAATCCTTTAGCATGGTATGTCTCTCCATTTGTTTAGAACATGTCTCTCCATTTATTTAGAACATCTTTGATTTGTTGTATCAGTGTTTTATGGTTGTCAGTATACAAATCTTTTTTTTTTTTTTAAGATTTTATTGGGAAAGGGGAACAGGACTTTATTGGGGAACAGTGTGTACTTCCAGGTCTTTTTCCATGTCAAGTTGTCCTTTTTAAATCTTAGCTGTGGAGAGCGCAGCTCAGCTCCAGGTCCAGTCGCCATTGTTAGTTGCAGGGGGCACAGCCCACCATCCCTTGCGAGAGTTGAACCGACAACCTTGTGGTTGAGAGGACGCGCTCCAACCAACTGAGCCATCTGGGAGCTCAGCAGCAGCTCAGCTCAAGGTGCTGTATTCAATTTTAGTTGCAGGGAGCACTGCCCACCATCCCTTGCGGGATCCGAGGAATCAAACTGGCAACCTTGTGGTTGAGAGCCCACTAGCCCATGTGTGAATCGAACCAGCAGTCTTTGGCATTAGGAGCACGGAGCTCCAACCGCCTGAGCTACCGGGCCGGCCCCCAGTATACAAATCTTATTCATATTTTGTTAGATTGACACCTAAATATTTCCTTTTTTTGGAACGGTTGTAACTGGTATATTTTTAATTGTGGTGTCTATGTGTTCCTTGCTAGTATAAAGAAATACAATTGATTTTTGTACTTGATCTTATATCCTGTGATCTTGCTCAGCTAACTTATTAGTGAGGCAGACTCACTAATTGGGGGGGCAGACTGAATTTTCTATGTAGACAATCATGTTATCTTTAAATAGGGGCAATTTAACCTTTTCCTTTCTGATCTCTATGCCTTTTATTTATGTTTCTTGAATTTCTGTACTGGTTAAAATTTCTAGCACTATGTTGAATAAGAGTAGTGAGAGTGGACATCCTTCTCTTGTTTCCCATTTTAGAAGAAAAGCCTTGAGTCTTTCTTCATTAAGTATAATGTTACCTGCAAGTTCTTTGTAGATGTTCTTTATCAATTTGAGGAAGCTCCCTCTGATTCTATTTTTCTGAAAGTTTTTATTAAAAATGGGTGTTGAATTTTGTCCCATGATTTTTCTACATCCATTGATGTGATCACGTGATTTTTTTCTTTGTTAGCCTCTTAATATGGTGGATTGCATCAATTGACTTTTGAATATTGAACCAGTCTTACATGGCTGGAATAAACCCCACTTGGTCATGTGTAGAATTCTTTTTATATATTGCTGAATTCTATTTACTGATAGTTTGTTAAGGTATTTTATGTCTATATTAATGAGGGATATTTGTCAGTAGGATTTTTATTTGTTTTTTTCTAGTCTTTGTCTAGTTTCGGTATCATGATAATTTTAAAGCATATGTTCATTTTCATTCAGTTCAATGTAATTTTTAAATTTCTCTTGAGACTTTCTCTTTGATTCGTAGATTAGTTAGAAGTATGTTTGTAGATTCACACGTGAGGATTTTTTTTTTTTTTTTAGGGCCCAGAATACGGTCTATCTTGGCATGTGTTTCAGGGGCCTGTGAAAAGAATGTATAGTCTCTTGTTGTTGGGTGGAGTGTTCTATAAATGATAAGATACTGTTGGTTGATGATGCTGCTGAGATCTTATATATCCCTACTGACTTTATGTCTATTGTTCTATCAATTGTTGACCGGGGAGAGGGGGAGTGTTTAAACTCAAACACCAACTATAATCATTAATTTTTCTATTTTACCTTTTGGTTCTATCAGTTTTACTTCACATATTTTGCAGCTCGGTTTTTTGGTTTATATACATTTAGGAATGCTAGCTCTGTTTGGTCAGTTGAGCATCTATCATTATATAATATACCTTTCTGTCTCTGGTAATTTTCTTTGTGCTGAAGTCTACTTCATCTGTTATTGATATAAGCCAATCCTGCTTTCCTTTGATTCATGTTTACATGATATATCTTTTCCATCCTTTTACTGCTTATATTGTTATAATATGTTAAGTGAATTTCTTACAGACAGCTTAAATTTGGGTCACTTTTTAATTTACTCTCTTAATTGGTGTATTTAAACGATTTACATTTAATGTAATTATTGATATGTATGTAATAGGGCTTAATTATGCTATCTTGTATTTTGTTTTCTATATTCTTCTTTCTGCCTTCCTACAGGTTATTTGAATATTTTTTAGAATTTAATTTTTATTTAACTGTAGTGTTTCCAAGTGTATTTCATTGTATAGTTTTTCAAAATGCTGGCTCTTGGTAACATAATTTAGAAAACTCAAGAAGAAAAGGAAAGCCTGTTGATTTTAACCGTATTTTTGCTTATCACATTCTTTCTTTTTGATATTCCACATTTCCTTTTAAAAGAAGGAAAGCTTGCAAGAATGTAAAGTACAGCATAAAGAATATAGTCAATAATGTTGCAATAACTATGTATAGTGCCAGGTGGGTACTAGACTAATTAGGAGGGATCACTGTATAAATTATATAAATGTCTAATCACTATGCTATACAACTGAAACTAATATAAAATAATATTGAATGTCAAATGTAACTGAGGAAAAAAGAGTTCCAGATCTTAACTCAATAATTTTTAGTTATATAACTCAATAATTTTTAGTTATATATCATACTTCATAGTCTTGCTTCATCTCTTCATATAATTATCTCATATAAAATTTTATATTTGTTTTTAAAATAAAACTTATTCTCTGACAAACCAGACCTCACAAAGACGCTTGGCTAAATAAATACATTTTCTATTTAGTGAAAAAAAAAAAAAAATGAGGAAAGCTTGTTTTCTTTCTGTTTAGAGAACTTTCACTTTCATTAGTTATTCTTTTTTAAAAGGTCTGAGTCAGTCTTATAACAACAAATTCTCTTAGTAGTTCATCATCTGAGAATATCTTGATTTCTCCTTCATTCCTGAAGGATATTTTCATTGGGTATATGATTCTACATTAACATTCTTTTTTTTTTTTTCCAGCTCTTGAACAATTTTGAGTCACTTTTTGGCCTCTATGGTTTTTGATGAAAAATCTGTCATCATTCTCACTTTTTTTGTATGTAGGTAAGGCATTGCTCATCTCTGGCTGCTTTCAAGATTCTTGTTTTTCAGTTTTCAGAAGTTTAATTATGATATATTTTGGCATGCACTTTTGGGGTTTACTCTGTTTGGAGATTGCTCAGTTTCTTGAACCTATAAATGTACGTTTCCCCCCAAATATGGGAAGTTTTTAGTCATTATTTTGTTGAGAACTTTTTTTTGACACTGCCTTATTTCTCCTCTCCTTCTGGGATTCTGATGATACCAGTGTTAGATCTTTTGGCATGGTCCCAAATGTCTCCAAGGGTCTGTTATTTTTTTATTTTTATTTTTTAAAGTTGATTTCTTTCTCTGTTGTTCATATTGGGTAATTTCTATTGTTCTTTCTCCCAGTTCACTGATTCTTTCTTCTGTCCCTTCCATTATACTGTTCATCCCATCCTCTTAGTCTTTAAATTTTGATTTTGTATTTTTAAGTTCTCAAATTTCCCTTTAGATTTTTTTTTTGGGGGTAATCTATTTCTTTGCTTAGTCTTTTTAATTTTTAAAATTTGTTCCAAGCATATTTATAGTTGCTTATAAAGCATTTTGACAATAGCTGCTTTAAAACTGTCATCAGATAATTCTGACATCTTTGTCATGTTGTTGTTGGCAGCCTTTGACTGTCTTTTTTCGTTCATTTCAAGATACTCCTGGTTCTTGGCCTAATTTCTTATTTGAAACAGGATATTTTCATGTTATGTTTTGAGACTCTATATCTTATTTAAATTATTCTGTTTTAGTTGGCTTTCTCTGACCTCTCTCTTATAGGGGAAAAAGGGGCACCGTCTTATTACTGCCAGGTTGGTAGAAATCCAGGTTACTCATGCAGCCTCTGTTGACACCTGAGATGAGGACGCTCCTTATTACTAATGGGCAGCGAATTCCAGATCCCACATTGTCTCCAATGACAGTGCAGTGAGGTAGCTTTATTATTACTGGGTAGTGGTGAAAATCCTCACTAGGCTCTTCCGTAGGCCCTTCCTGACCCTACGCTGATGGGAAGGGGCAGAAGTGCCTTGTTACTGCAGGTGTGGGTGAAAGTCCAGATATATCCCAAGTGACTCCACTGACAAACCAGGGTGGAAGTTGGGCCTTGCTACTGGCTGGTGGGGATGAAAATCCCAGCTCCCTACTTGGCCTTCTCTGACATTATCCCAGTGGGTTACCCCCATGTAGTCTCACAAGGATGGAATTCAAGGCTCCCCACTTGGCTTTTGCTGACTTGGGTGGAGATGGGGCCATAGTTTTGTTCTGTGATTTTTGGCTGGAGTTGAGTAATTATTGTGTAAAAGTTTTCTGTTTTACTAAGCTTCCCTTTTCCTCCTTCTTTGGCTAGGTTTTTGTTGGTGGGGTTTTGTCTGCACCTATTGACATTTCTGGGTTGTCAACTTCTTCATCTCCAAGTCTGAGATATGTGATGCAAAAAGAAAACCTAGGGAATTCATCACTGTGTTTTCTTTTGGATCCCAAGTCTCCTAGCCTTCTCGCTCCAATTTTCAGAGTCTTTTTATGTTTCTTTTACATACAACAGCCAGAGTTTTAATTGTACTTTGTACTCAGTAGGAATAGTAGGAAAACATACTTCTACTATATCTTCCTAGAAGTGAAAAATATTACTTTATAATTTTTTTTTTTTTTTTAAAGATTTGAGATGTCCATGTTTGCCAGTGAGAATAATTTAGCATAAAGGGAAAAAAATAACAACACAAAAAGGGAGGTCCTTGAGTTGGTGAGAGAAAATACTATTCTGAGGACAAGTAGAGGGGTTGGTTCTCTGATACAATCAGGACCCTTCTTCCATTGACATAAGAAAGAAGATAGATGGGTATTTTGCAACCGGTCTAGGAGTCAGACTTGAGTAAATGAAAGAATTCCTCTACGTTAGACCAGAGATATTCAGTAGAAATTCCTGAGATGATGGAAATATTCTATATCTGCATTGTTCAGTATGGTAGCCACTGGGCACATGTCGCTACTTTGCCCTCATAACATGGCTAGTACAACGGAGGAACTGAATTTTTGATTGAGCTAATTTAAAATTAAATAGCCACATTTGGCTCATGGCTACCATATCGGACAGCATAGCACCAGATGAAAGATGAAGTAAATTCCTTGGCTGAGAGTAAAACTGGGAAAAGAGAGTGTGGAGAGAAGATGAAAATTTCAAAAGGGATAGCAAGATATAAAAGATTCCTCTTGATTTGTAGTCATGACTGGTCAACACAGTTGCGTGATTTTTCTCCAGCAGAATTCAGCTGCAGGAAAATTGTATCATAAAAACATTATGACACCAAAGCTGTAAATCCCTTACCCCTCTAGTTTTCCAGTTGATGAAACAGATAGTCATGAAAATTAACAACTAAAATTACTGACCCAACATATTATGACAACTACCTGGCATAACCATGTCTTTTGGCATTTTGTTCCCTCAGGGTTAGTACTCTTTCCCCAATTTGTCTATATCATCTTGGCACCTTCTAGCCGAACAATTCAAGGTTGTAGGAAATACTTTGGTGTTCTCTGAAATTAGACCTGCTCTGGAACCCAGACTAATCGCAGCGAAAGAGCTGAATCCCAATACTACTTATGTAAGGGGCTACCGGTTAGCTCAATTGAATCGATTAGAGCATGGTGTTAGTAGCACCAACGTTGCTGGTTCAGTTCCTGCATGGGCCACTGTGAGATGCTCCCCCCCTTAAAAAAAAAAGAACACCTCCAATATTACTCATGTATGAAATGTGAATGGATATTTTGCCTTCCTTCATGTTAAACCATTTTCCCTTGGTTCTTTTGTGCCTATGCAGAGTTTTGATATCTTAACAGAGGTGAAAAAGCTGCAACCAGATGAATTATACAGGAAAGTGATGCCTAGGGAATGGCAAGACCAGTCATTCAACTGCTTTTTCATAGGTTCTGAAACATATACAAAACAATTTGTTGTGCTCTCTTAATCCCGTGATAATTTGGATGTTGAGTCTTCCATTATATGACTTAGTCTTCCGGGGAGCATGTTGCAATGCAACCTGTCATATACTTGCCTATACTGCTATGGGTCAGCTGGAGAGAATTCTTTGCCTCCAGGAGAAAGGAGCACAATTGTGTATCTCTTCCATTTTTGTCTCAGTGCCTAAAATTAATTATTTGAGCAATTTTCTGTCTTCTATGGTAGATTGTTAGTCCTCAATAAAAAAGAAGAAAAGGAAAATAAATGAACATTTATTGAGATCTTACCATAGGACAAGTGCTGTCACATAAATCATTTATTTATTCAACAAATAGTATACACATAATTCAGTGAAATGAATGGAGGATACATACGTGATGACAATGAAGTCCATGCTTAAAAGAAGCTCCTCGTCTACTGAGGGAAACAGAAAATGTCTAAGGAGAAATAATAGAAAACTAATGCTATAATAAAGTGTAACAACCCTGGAAATGTTTTTATTCCCATTTTACAGATTCAGAAACTGAGGCCACCAGAGGGTAAGTTATGAATTCATGGTCACAGAATCAGAACCAAGATTTCAACTCAGATTCAAATCATACTAAAAGCATTTCCCATTAGGGAATAAAAAAAAAAAACCCTGTCAGAAAAAAACACATTTTTATTTTATTGAAATTTTATTTCAAATATCAGGTTTAGAATATAAAATATAATTAACATATATCATTAAAAAATTTATTTTGTTATGCCCTAAAATTCTAGTAAAGCTCATCAGCTTTGACTCAATCAACGTTTAAAAGACACAGGAGTTGGAGTCTTGTATTAGGTTGGTGTGAATGTAATTGTGGTTTTTGCAATTGTTTTTAACCCTTAAAATGCAATTATGTTTGCACGAACCTAATAAAATGAATACGAGGACTGGGTCAGGTGTAAAGTCATTGAAATTCACTCCTAGCTTTTGGATATTCTAGCTATGTGAATATGGACTTGTCATGTAGTGTCTTTTAAACTTGAGATCCCACATCTTTAAGGTAGAGGTATATTACACTTACTTCACTGGCTGAGGATTATACAAAATATGTCTAGGGACATAGTACATACACATTAAATATCGGATGACTTTGAATCAAGCACTTTTATTGTTTTGGCTATTCCCCAGGGTTTGATTTTACTTTATTTGGTTTGTTTATTTCCTCGAAAAACAGTTAAGGGGATGGGCAGAGGAATGAAGCAGTGGGGTGGGAAAAGGCATAAGAAGCATTCACGCTGGGGAGGGGAGCATGGATTTGTAGTCTGTAAAACTAAAGTTTTAGTTCCAGGATTGCAAAGTGAACTCTGCTAGAGGGTGGAGCTCCATGGTGCTTCACATCATGGTGCCTAGGAATGACTTCCCAAGAATGTATAGACTTAACAAATTAAAACCATTGCTACGTCAAATGGCATTTTTTTTCCAAGTTATATTATCTTTAATTAAAGATGAAGACTCATCCAATCATGTTACCTAGAGATCACTTCATCCACTGCTCTGTATGGTTGCCAGTCTCTTTTCTCTCTCTTCAGCAATGGTGATGTGGATACCCTTCACACGGGGGAGAGCAATCCATGGTTTGTTGTCTTTGCCAATAACAAAAATGTTGGAGAGCTGAGTGGCAAAGCTCATTGCCACCGGCATCTTTCACGTGAACTACATCAATAGAACCCTTCTGTCTCTTTCTGTTGGTGATCACACCAATTCTTCCCAGGTTAGCAGCTCCGGTCACCACACATAGGTTATCAATGTCAGACTTGATGAAATCAGTCATTTTGCTAGTCTCCAAATCAATCTGAATGGTGTTGTTCACCTTGATGAAGGGGTCAGGGTGGTGGATGGTGTGAGCATCATGGGTCACGAGATGCGGGATTCTTTTTGTGTCGACAAAGATCGTTCTCACTTTGCACAACTGGTATTTGGCCTCCTCGGGTGTAATGCGATGAACAGCAAAGCGATCTTGGTGTTGCAGTTCAGACAGGAGTTCTCTCTGGTCTTGTTGATGCTGATGACATCCATCAAACCAGCAGGGTAGGTTACATCAGTTCAGACCTTGCCATCCATCTCAACAAACTGCTGCATGCAGATCTTCTTTACTTCATCTCCTGTTAAGGCTTACTTCAGTCTGTTCCTTAGGAAGATGATGAGAGGGAGACATTCTCTCACCTTGTGGGGACCAGTAGATGGATGAGGAGCAAACACACTGGTCAGTTTATCTATCCAGCATCCAACGCTTTGGAGCTGCCACATGCTTCAGATGCTTTTTGGGACCATCAGCCATGGGTGCTCTGGGCAGCACTGCCTTCTTTCAGTGCTCCAAGAGAAGAGGGTCGAAGACTATGCCTCTAATGCCATTTTAAACCAGTGTATCCTACATGGCAAAATAAGGTCTTTATGCTCGGAACCACTGGACGAGCCACAAATTGACTTAAATTAGTTGACAAAGCAATATTGGTTGAATAAAATAGACCTAGCAAAATCCAAAATCATTCTAACAATGGGGCTGTTTGTTCATTTCTTGTTGGAGAGACTGAATGCAGTGGGAGTCCCCACACTGTCTAGTGACATCTCTGGGTGTTCTGCTCCCCAAATTTGTGCTTCTCTGAATGATAAAGTAGCACTAGAAAGTACTGAATGGCCGACCTTAGGAAGCCATCCACAAATTACTGCCTCCAGCAAGTGATTGCTTCTCAAGGATGCCAAGCCATAGCAAAGACACTTTTGGGGGCCCGCCCACAGATATTTAGATAACTTGAGAGCACAAGAGTCTCCACAAAAGCCTTAGGAGACGTCACAACCCGTATATGCCCATATCTACAGTTATTTGGGCCCGGGTAAGCATGGCCTTGAGTAGAAAAGTACTGAATTCACACTTTCTCCATCCTGGTACTGAGATGATTTGTGTGCTGGAAAATTTGCATCCATAGCAATGCCCTGTGTGGGACCTGACCTCTCCATCCCAGTTGACTATGGAAGGAAGCCAAGGAAGGCAGAGGGGGTGTTGGTGCATTTATTTGCATTTGCCATTTTTATTTGCCTCAGGGACATTAGACTGCAGGCCTTCTTAAGCATGAACTGTTTGTTAAAGTCTGGTGTTGGCTTTTGTGGACTGGTCTAGCCAAGAGTTGTTTTAACCCAAATGGGAGATGGGGGTGGGGTTGGGGTGGGGTAAGACATCTGCAGAGCCCAACAACCGTTACCAAGGCCTACCCAGGCTCTGCCTCTACCTGCCAAATGGTAAACAAAGCCCCTGGGAGAACTCGGGCAAGCTGAACACCTTGGTCAAACACTAAGCAAACCACCACCAGGTGTGCTTGCAGAACAGACTCTCCATCAGCGTCCTGTCATGCAGAAAATGTTTATCCAATTTGTCAAGATAATCTTTCCTCAAATAAGCCTTGGGCCTACTCCTTGGAACAGCCTGAATTTAGTCCGTATAATGTAACTCTATTTTTTTCACCCATTTTTGTTTAATCACTGTGTCAACTTTTCACTGGCTTTAAACAAACTGAAAGTAATTATATCATTCTTAAGTGAGTAATCTTTTGACTGGGTTAGCTGATTCGTGAGTTACTCTAAAATTCTTCTAAACTGTGTAGTCCTTTTCCAAACACATTTTCTTAGATGTTTCACAAAGTTCGGCTCATTGATGACCCACGGATGTGTTTATTCTGTCACGTTTTGTGGCTACGTTATGATTATATTAGGACATTTGAAAAGAAGTTGAGTGTAGAAATTTGAGAGAGGGGAAAAAAGGTAACTTCACCCACTAATTTAGGTATTTCTTGGAAATCTTACAGTCATTGTAAATAACTCACAGTTTCAAACTTGAAGAAAGTTTGATTAGTGCTTTGGATCATGGTGTAATATTAAAGGCTGGGCTTGAGGCGCTTAAAAGCATTCACTTCTTCCATTTCATTATATAATTTCTTTGCTATTTGATACCCTGTGTGATATTGTTTTGTTTAAAAAACAGAAACACTCAAGGTTACCACATTTTTCTTAGTTCTACTCATTGACATACTTCCACAGAACTCATATTTAAAAATAGAAAACTCAGCCATCTGGCTATTTGATGGTTTCTATTTTTGTTTCTCTTTGCATTCACAAACTCTGTTGAGTCTGAAATTCCCTATGTTCTGCCCTATATGTAATTGTGTATATGTACACACACTTTCTCATTTAAATTTAGCCATTAGCAATCTGGGTTTGTTTTACCGACCACAGTAGCAGTTTGGTGGGAACAATAACCTTGTTTAATCTATGCATTAGCAAATCTGCATTAAATCCTGACTCTGATGATTGTTACCTAAGGTCTAGGGGATGCCAAATCAAAGACATTTCTTATTAATATGTACCCACCCATGTTTACTCAGAAGTTTCATTGATGGAAATATGCTCTTTGCCTTGGCTTTGATAGAAAAGATGGGACCACAGCACCAGAGGGAAATTTGGAGTTCATTTAATTCATCTTCTTCATCTTATACCTGAGGAAACTGGGGTCTAGCGATAAAAAGAGATTTATCCTTGGTCACTTAGCCATTTATCCATGGTCACTTAGCTAGATAATAGCAGAATTCCCATTAGATCCCGGTCTCCCAAATTTTTCTAATGCTCTAACCATTTTCATAAAACTGGACAAGAACTATTAAAGATATTTTTGTGGTATTCACAAATGTAAATTTTAATTATTTTCATTATAAATCTGTAACTTTTGTTATTTATAGGATTGCATTTATAAGCAAAATTTAAGTGCACTGTTAGGCTTTGATGGCTGGAGAAAAGATTTCCTCACCCCTCAGACGCCAGTGACCCTCAAACTTTATTGCATGCATGAATGAGCTGGTTACAAAGGCAGATTCCTCAAGAGAATGAGAAGACAAGCCACAGACTGGGAGAAAATATTTGTAAAAGACACATCTTATAGAGGACTGTTATCCAAAATATACAAAGAACTCTTAAAACTCAACAATTAAAAAGACAACAACACCCAATTAAAAAACTGGGCCAAAAACCGGGATGGAAACCTCACCAAAGAAAATAAACAGATGGTAAATAACTATGAAAAGATGTTCATTATCATATGCCATTAGGAAATTACAAATTAAAACAATATACCTCTTAAAAAAAATCCAAAACAGTAACAACACCAAATGCTGGCAAGGATGGGTAGCAACAGGAACTCTGATTCATTGCTGATAGGAATGCAAAATAGTACAACACTTTGGCAGTTTCTTACAAAACTAAACATATTCTCACCATACAATTCAGCAATTATGCTTTTTGGTATTTACCCAAATGAGTTGAAAACTTAATGTTCACACAAAAACCTACATGTGGCTGTTTAGAGCAGCTTTATATATAATTGCCAAAACCTGGAAACAGCCAAGGCGTCCTTCAGTAGGTAAATGGATACACACACTGCGGTACATCCATACAATGGAATATTATTTAGCACTAAAGAGAAATGAGCTATGAAGCCATGAAAAAACATGGCGGAATTTTAACTATGTGTTATTAAGTGAAAGAAGCCTATCTAAAAATATATATATATAATATATGATACCAACTATATGGCATTCTGGAAAAGACAAAACTATGGAACCAGTAAAAAGATCAGTGGTTACCAGAGGTTAGAGGAGAGAGAGGATGCATAGGCAGAGCACAGAGGATTTTTAGGGCAGTGAAACTATTCTGTATGAGACTACAAGGGTGGATACGTGCCATTATACATTTGTCCAAACCCATAGAATGTATATAACACCAAGAGTGAAACCATATGCAAACTATGGACTTCGGGTGATAATGTTGTAGGTTCATCCATGTTAACAAATGGACCTCTGTGGTGGAGGATGTTGACAGTGGGGGAGGTTGCGAGTGTGTGGGGGCAGGTGGTATTTGGGAACTCTGTTCAATTTTGCTGTGAACTTAAAACTCGTTTAAAAAATAAAATTCATTAATTAAAAAACAAAGCAGCTTTCTGCTCTGTTCCACTTCACCATCCCAACCCTCCACCTTTCTACCCCATTCCCATTCCACTATCCTTACCCCTCCCCCCCCACCAATGCTGATTTGGCTATTCTAAAGGGAGGCCCTGGAATCTGCATGTTCAGCAATTCTGACAGGGACAGGAAACTGTACTTTCACAACTCCTTGTCTCCATCCTCAAGCCTGCTGAGGATGTGGCTCATTTCTGAAGGAGACCCGCTTTTTATTCAGCCTGCAGACCATGCTTGTTTTCAATATGCATTTACTAACCCACAGGCTCCTGAAGCAATCTACTGCCTGGGAATCCTTTGTAATTAAAGTATTAGTTAAACCAGAGGCCGGACTGTTCTAGAAGGAGGCTGCATGCTGGGTAGGGCCACAGTATGATTATTTCCCTCTTTCTGCTGGAGGTGAGAACTTGGTGGGGGAGGTGGTCTCCCAACCAGAATGTTCAGCTTGCCCTGTTTGGCTGCACCTGCTTCTGGCCTTCATGTTCCTGTCCTGTGATAAGAGAACAAAGCTTTCAACTGAAGAACTGCCTGCTGGGAGTGGGTGGGAGCAAAGTATTCCTCAAAGAGTTCTGTCCTCATCAGAGGCTGAGACGTTTTCTCAGCCAGCTGTAGAAAACGTCAGGTCAAGTAGGAAGTTGTACATCAGCTGGAGAATTTGAGGCCCTTTCTGATTTCTTAGCATTTCTAACTCATTTCTTGGGGTATCAGTGCTTACTCTGTGCAGACACTCTTCTAGGTAGCAGGGATACCTCAAGGAGCAAAACCTTGCCCTAATGGAGCTTATATTCCATCTGTAAGTGCTAACATTTACGTAGTGCCTACTATGTGCTGGGCACTTTTCTAAGTGCTTTACATGTATTAATTCATTCAATCCTCACAACGCTACGAGTCAGGTGGTATTATAGTCCCTGTTTACAGATGCAGATCCTGATGCACAGAGAGGTTAAGACGTTTGCCCAAGATCACATGAACCATTCTCTGGGGATGGGTGCCCCCACAGGCATTACTTTCCTTTGGGTCCTTGGGCACAGAGGGTTCCCCCCCCCCCCCCCGCAGCATTAAATGATTCATAAGGAGGGAAAGGGGACTAATATTGATGAAATACAGGCCATATGCCAGAGACTTTCTACTCATGACCTTATTTAACCCTCACAGCAACCTAGGTGAAAAGTTGCAGAGCCGGCGAGAGGTGTTTTTCTGATTCCAATGTCCGCCTAGTGCTGGGAAAACGTGCGCGATTGATCTAACGCAAACTCACCGCTGCTGCTAGAGAAAACCGGCAAACACGCAACGCCTGTTCTTAACTCACAGTGCGCCGATGGCCTTCGGAGGTGTGTGAATGACTTCAAATAGTGCCAAAGTACATATGAGGGGGAGCAGGATCTTTGCATGGTCCTAACGTATCTGCGCTCGGACAGTTATGGTTGCAAGAGAGAGCAAAGCACAGAAGATAATACCGAGGAGATACTGGTCAACACCTTTACTGGATGATCAAAATGAACTTCACCCTTGAGGAACAGATGGACATAGCCTGTGAAGGACACAGCATCCCTTAGGCAGTTTGCCAGCTCCAAATGCAAAGCCTTAATCTAATCACAGAGAAACCTTAGACAAACACAAAATGAAGAATGGTATACCCCATATTTAATTAAAAAAAAAAAGATGAGGGATCTTTATTTTTTTTAAATGTCAAAATCAAAATAACACAATGAAAGTCTGTGGAAATGTTTCAGATTAAAGGACGTTAAGAGACATGACAAATGCAACACCTGACTAGACCGGATACTGTACTGGAGGGAAAAAAAATGCTATAAAAGATAATATTAGATCAGTTGATGAAATTGGAATAGGGATGATGGATTAGATAAAACTATACAAATTTATGGAGTTGATAACTGTTCTGTGATTATGTAAGAGAATGTCCTTATTCTTAGGAAATATACACTGAAGTATTTAGGAGTAAATGGTTTTGATTATGCAACTAACCCTCAAATTGTTCAGGAAAATATTATATATATAAAATTTCAAAAATACACATACACATACAGAATGAGAATGAATGAGCTAGGGGCATCAAATGATAAAACAACTGGTATTACTAGGTGAATTTGGGTAAAAGGTATATAGATGTTTCTTATACTATTTTTATTTTTTCAACTTTTTTTTTTTTAAAGATTTTATTGGGGAAGGGGAACAGGACTTTATTGGGGAACAGTGTGTACTTCCAGGCCTTTCTTCCAAGTCAAGTTGTTGTCCTTTCAGTCTTAGCTGTGGAGGGCACAGCTCAGCTCCAGGTCTAGTTGCCGTTGCTAGTTGCAGGGGGCACAGCCCACCATCCCTTGCGGGAGTCAAACCGACAACCTTTTGGTTGAGAGGATGCGCTCCAACCAACTGAGACATTTGGGAGCTTAGCGGCAGCTCAGCTCAAGGTGCCGTGCGTGTTCAATCTTAGTTTCAGGGGCGCTGCCCACCATCCCTTGCGGGACTCGAGGAATTGAACTGGCAATCTTGTGGTTGAGAGCCCACTGACCCATGTGGGAATCGAACCGGTAGCCTTCGGAGGAGCATGGAGCTCTAACCGCCTGAGCCACCGGGCCGATCCTATTTTTTCAACTTTTTGTAAGTTTGAAATTATTACCAGATAAGAAGTTACAAAATTATACATAAATATTTGTTTAAAAGTTTACATGAACATATTTTTATGGGAAGAAGGTCCATTATGTTTCCCTAGTTTCTCCTCAGAGTCTGTGAGAGAAAAAAGTGGCCCAGACATAGCATCTTGATTTGTGAAGAACAGTTTCTCCTCATTGGCAAGAAGTTTGTCCTTTGAAAGGAAGAAGCCTGTATTGCCAACTTGTGGATTCCAATTTCTGGTATTCACATCCGCTTTTAACCTTAGCAACCCAGAGGTGTGTAAT
This sequence comes from Rhinolophus ferrumequinum, assembly GCF_004115265.2. Classification (NCBI taxonomy): domain Eukaryota; kingdom Metazoa; phylum Chordata; class Mammalia; order Chiroptera; family Rhinolophidae; genus Rhinolophus; species Rhinolophus ferrumequinum. The sequence continues at coordinate 62,737,600 of NC_046285.1, read as the reverse complement.
AGTCAGTCTGCAGTATCTGGTTGACCTCTACTCTTGGTTCATTGAGCATTCATTGAGAACTTGCTATGTAGCATGTATTAAGCCACAGATACACAAAGATAAAACCGATGTAATTGTTAGTAATTCTTTGTTCCTTAAATGAATCCTCTGATTTTAGCTAGAAAGTGCTCAATGTCCCCCAAACAGGTGTGAATCAGAAAGTTAAAGGAGTTCTGAAGACTTTAGGCTGAGAGGTGCTAGGTAGGCTTCCCAAGAGAAGAATCATTTAACGCTGGAATTTGCAAGATGAGTAGCTCTGCAAAGGTGGAGTGCGTGTGTGTGCGCGCGTGTATAAAGTAAGCGAAATGTGCAGATGGGTGAGTCTGCGCTGCTTTGGGGCGGCTTTCCATCTCAGTAGAAGGGCCTGGCATATGTTAGGGGGTTGAACTTGGAGGTAAGGCTGATAATGAAGAATGCTGAAGGTTGGGCTAAGAAATTTGGGTTTAATTTACTAGGAAATAGGGTGACACTGGTAAGTGACATGGAGTAATGCTTTGGGAAGACTGACCCAGTATTGAGGTGGAGGTGGGACTAGATTCAGGGAGGAGGAGGAAAGGTGAAATAGGGCCTGATTCTAGTGCTTCCCTCTGAATTCTGAGGTACTTGAGATGGTGACAGAGGGCAGAAAGTCAGAAAGCCAGGGCTCCCAAGGAAGCCTGGCGGAGGAAGGGAGGCAGGCTCCTGCTAAAGGTAGGATGTGCAGAGATGAGGGCTAAGTAGACATCAAAAAACCCTCTTCAGCATCGAGACCAAAGCAGGCTGGCTCCCCCACCACAGATCTGTGCCACCCCTTATGAGCACACCTGGCAGAGGACAGGGACTTTTGGGTGGGAATAAGTGAAGGCAATGCTGGGGCTTGTAGCCCGCCCCAGGCCCTGGGTGACATCACAGGTGACACCACAGCCCCAGAGTCTCTATTTGGAAGATTCTCAAGGCTGCCAAAATCTGAGGGTTCACAGAACCAACCCTTTTGGTGTTCAGCTGTCGCTGCCCACTAATTATGAACACTTCCGCATGGCACACCTATAAGCTTGTTTCTTTGCCATGGAAATAAAAACACAGCTCCAACCATCCAGGAGAAGACAAATGCCAACTCACCTGATGCTTTCAGGCTTTTTATATCGAAGAGTATTTAAGTACTGTTGAATCTATACTTTCACTTCTAAGTTTTCCAAGAGGAAGGCTGAATGGAAATAGTTCACATTTCCCCTGAGACTTAAGAGAAAAGTTCCCGTATCTCCTACTGTGAAGGAAGAGCCCATCAGCCCACGCTGGGCCCTCCTGTCACTGACCTTCATAAGGCATTTCTTCTGAGTCAGAGCATTTTAGAACTAGAACAGACTTTAAAGGTCATCTATTCAATTCTGTCTTCGTACAAATGAGGAAATGGAGGTCCCTAAAAGTTGAGTGACTCGTCCAAGGTCATCTGGACAGGGCAAAGTACAACCAGAATCCAGATCTGGCTCCTTGTCCCGAGTTAACCAGTGGCAGGCCCATAGAAAGTTTCTTAGGAATTCTTAGAGCTCATCTCTTTTCCTAGAACTTTCTATAGAGGGAGTCTCATGGGCAGCGGATTCTGGGGGATGATTTTCCAAGGTGTTGCCCCAGCGAGATTGGAGAACTAATCGGGGGGGATGTTTAAGTGTGATGACATGACTTGAATCTCCGAAAGTCTTAAATAGAAGGATTTGATATTTTACAAGATGTGAAATAGGTGTCTTGTTTGTTCACAGGATCTTTCCAGAGCAAGCCATAATGCATCCTGAAAGAGAAGAGAAAATCATAAAGTTCTAAGTAGATTAGATAGTTAAGATTAGCTTTTTGTGATCTTGCAGTGTTTTCATTTATTCCCAAATCATATAACGCTGAGCATGTTGAGCAATCAGGAGAAAATCACATGCAAACAGAGTCTAAGTACTGATAAGAATCCTAAAGGTAAACAATGAATTCCTACTAATGGCTAAGTCACTAAGGTAAGATCCAGTCTAAATACACACCCTTAGTTAAATAGGGTTTCATTAGCTCAGGTTACAGTGGCTCAGGGAAAATTTTCCTTTATGCTTGTCAAGTGAAATTAATTATATATCATCCATCAATCATTCCTGCCATAGAAGTTCTATGGGAATATTAAGGATTCCACAGCGGCTCCCCCGCTCAGCCCCTGCCCCCCTTCCCCCCAGTAGCACTCTAGGGCATATTTTGGTGCCTGTGGCTAAAAGTTCCTGGGATTTTCTGGGAAGTCACAACTATAGTTTTTACTGATAACCTGTAAAAGTTTCTTTTTTTCAAATTTTGACACTTGGTGTGTGCTTCCAGTTACTGGCAAATATTTGACTTAACAGAGTGTATCTCAGACTGCATAGCAAATTAGATTCTTGCAAGTTTCTGATAATAATTTTGTTTTCATTGGATAAGTAATGCAGATAATTCAAAAACATTTCAAGAAAGAGAAAATAATTTAAAAAATACAACGCATATTCTCACCACATAAAACAATTATCAGAATTTGAATGTATTTTCTTCCATTTTTCTTTTGTTTTCTCTTTTTTTCCTTATTACAAAAACAATGTATTGTAGTGTAGAAAATTCAGAAAATATGGATAAGAAAAAAAGAACCTAAAAATTGGCCCTTAACACGTTTATCATGACATAATCAAGCTTCCTAGTCTTTTTTACCTTCACGTATTTTACTTTACTTAGTTCTAATTATATTGAAAAGCTGCTTTTTCACTTATCTTGTGAAAAAGTATATACATATATATATTTTAAATTTTCTTTCTTATCAAAGATAAGAAATATGCTTAAAAATCAAATAGCACATAGTAATTTTGTTGATGGTTTGGTGTATATTTATTTAATAATTAATCCATTATAGAGAGAGAATTTGATTTTATCTTTAATATTTAAGGTTCCCCCCACTCTGTTTTTCCCTTATAGTATTTCATTCATCACACACTTAGTAAGCATATTTTTGGTCCAGGTACTAGGTTAAGAATTAAGGATAAAAACATATTTGTTTATTTTAAAAATTTACTGAGTATCTGATAAATGCCAGACAGTGTTCTAGGCATTTAGGATACAGTGATCACCAAACCAGACAAAAATTTCTGCTTTCTTGGAGTTTAAGTTCTGGTGGAGATGAATAAGAGACAGTCCTTGCTGAGATCAAAATACAACATCTTTAGGAAATATGAGTAGCAAAATTAGTATACATACTTAATCCTATTTCAGGTGATTAGTACACAACAGTGAACAAAACATCATCCCCTATCCTCAATGGGTTTATGGTTCAGTGTCTCTAAGAGGGCATTTGGGATTCCTGGGAAATTAGTATCCTCAAATGGATAGTGATACTTGTCCTGCTGTCCCATTGGATGAGTGTGAAATCAAATGAAATTAATCTGCAAGTGCTTTGAATGCTTGTAAGTGAGATACCTGATGGAAGAGTCGGTATTAGTGGTCTTAGCAGTGGAGAGACCTGCAACACATCTGAGAAAATGAGATAATAGTATCTAAGAGCTTAAGGGCCAGGCAGTTAGACTGTTTACTGGGGTGGGTTTTCCCAATGCTGGAAACATTTTTTTACCATTGGGTAAAGACATGACCACGATTCAGAATTTATCCTTCCCAGAAATAAAGTTGTTGAATAAATAAGGCCCTATGATAAAAATGATGACATTTTAGTGGCACTTAACGATTTACTGTATCATCCCACTAATTCTCACAATAGCTATATGTTTTCAAAACACTGCTCTCTTATACTTTTCATAATTTAGTGATTCCCAAACTTTGGTTAGCATCAGAATCCCCACGGAACTTAATAAACTTACCAGGGCCAGGTCCTATCCCCCGTGTTCTTCATTAGTTCTCCAGGTTAATCTAATACACACCAACACTGAGAATTAGTAACTTCTGGTTTACTTACAACCTGACATTTTTCAGAGCTGAGAAATACTTTGGAAAGCATCTTGTGGATGTCTTCATTTTACAAGAAAGGAGAGAGAGGTATAGTTACGTTAAATGGCTTGTCCAGGGTTGCACAGGCAGCCAGTGTCTGAGCCATCACCCAAACATAGGCCTCTGGCTGATTAATCAATGCATTGCACTATCCTTTTTGCCCTTTTGGGGCCTGTAGGTGCAGGAGTGTTCGTGTGACTGTTGAGTGTTGGTGGCACACAGCCACCAGCTCTTGTGTTAGAAGCAAGTGTGATTTCCCAGAGAAAAGCTGTCCTTCAGAGTTTCTAGCACTGCCTTACCTAACCACAAAAGTACTTATTTTGTCTGATAACAATGTATTCTATGTATTCTATGTAGTAGCCCCCAAGATAAGCTTTTAAAGCACTGTAAAATTTCCAGCTGAACACTAGAGAATTTCCAAATGAATATTTCCAAATTAGGACGTTATCCTCTCCTATTGAAAAGCATTTCTCTATCCATCAAGATCGTTTGCTTCTTTAGTCTCCTGCCTAAAACTAAAGGCCTTCCTCAGTTTTCCCTGGTTCATTCTGAGTCTGATGCCTGGATTCTGACTAATAGCCCCACAGTCTGAATCTGTGCACTATAAACGATACAGCTGCAAGATGATATTTATTAACGCTATTTCTGTTTCGATTTTGCCTGGGGGACAAAAGGGGTAAGTCCTGACGTGCTTTCTTGTCTTGTGAAAATACATAGATGCTCTTATAAAATTTTTGGCTTCCTGGGGCCACAGCAATAAGAATATTCCTGAAATACCCACTGTGGGCTCCTCCTCTGAGTTGGCTGTTCTCACTTAAAGGTGATTCCTCAGCAAACAGAATGATAATACCTGACGTGTGGAGAAGGAGGCATTTTCATCCACTCTGAGTGGTTTGAATATTGGTTCAAATAAAAATGGATTCTTGGAGCAGTTCTTTTAAGAAACTAAATCATAGTATTATAGCACAGTTGTGCAAACATATGTACAAGGATGTTGAACACAGCATTTTTGTAACAGCAATAAATAAATAAGTAAATGCATAAATAGATAAACAATTGAGGGAAACAATTACCTATAAATGTGGGATTTGATAAGAAAAGTAGGGTTTGTATATACTAGAATACTATATAGCATTAAAAATGAGTAAGAGCTACATTGCTTGGTGATAAAGATTCAAAACAGCATGTAGTGCTTATTTGTTTATGTATATGTGGATTAATGTTATTTATCTCTCTTTATCTCTAATCTAGCAGTCTAAAATTAGTCAGAAATCAGAAGTGATTCCACATTTCTAATGTGGGTGGGGTTACGGAGGATTTATTCTCTGGAGTATTCTGTTTACATTTATTCATTGCATTATAACTTTTGTAATCAGATTTAAAAAACTAGTTAGGTAGAGGGTTTTCTCAAAGAGTGATTATATATGTATATTATATATATACCTACATATATATAATATATATATACATATATATATTATATATGTATATATATATATATATATATATATATATATATATATATACACACACACACATATATATACTATCTATAGCTTTTAAAAACCATTCCTCCAGCTCAGGCTTTACACCCAGGCAACGCCCCTGAGGTTTTATCTTTCTTTCAACCTTTTGCAGATGACAGTTACTTTAGAGCAGCAGGAATCTGGGGGAAGTCAGAAACAGATTAAGTCACCCTGAGGTTAGCAGGGTTAATTTAATGCGAATGGCTAGATTGGTTTGAGGGGAATATTTCCAACCAGAGATTTCTGGTTCCAGGAAGAAGTTAATAAGAATGGGAAGATTTCCGGTGAGGAGGTGACAAAAGCATTTTTTTCAATTAGTCTTGATACTTACCCTTCAGTTCCTGGCTTCCAGGCCCATCACCTGCAAGCCTACTAGTGTGCACTTGATACTTTTCTGTTGGGAAGATTTGGCTTTTGTCAGGTTCTCCTCACTTCATGTCTAAAATGCGTGTGTGCTTTACCTCTTTCACTAGACAATAAACACACTGAAGGCAGGACATATACAATTATTATATTGCCAAGTACCTGGGACACTGTTTTCCTGGAATAGGGCCAATTTCCTGATATCAGGTTCCAATGAACTTCCCAGTTTTATCTTGCCTCCAGAGAAATGTGACTGTGAGCCAATCCCTAAATATAGTCCAGATCCTCCCTCTAAGCTAGAGCCTGACTCATCATTGCCTTCAGAATAAAATTCAGATTCTGGATGCAGTGTCTTTCCTTGAAGCTCTACAGTGCTAACCAGGAAAAGGGTAAATCACATGGCCTCTGGCTCCCTAACTGGGAACTCTGGCCTTGCTTAAATTACTCACTCTGGGAAATGGGAATAAGAATACCTGTAGGTTGTTAGGGGGTAATTTGCTTAGCATAGTTCTGGGGCTTGGGCTAAATGCTGGATATTGTTATTATTATTTATTTAATGCCTTTATGTTAATTATTTGCCCTCTCCCTCCCCCAAGGTATTTGAATTTGCCAGCAATGAACTAGGAGGAACTGTTGGCTATGGGGGTAGGGATAGGGGAAGAATAGCCTACAGCAAATGAACCTTGTACTTTTTAAAAGTTAGGTTGGAATTAAAGAATGAAGGACTTTGAATACTTGCTAAATAAAGATTTTGAGTTTATGGTATAGTCAATGAACTTTGAAGAGTAATGATATATTTTAAACAGGACACTTTAGATAATTGGCCAACCTCTCCAACCCATCAGATATTTTTCTTTCAGTTCTTCCCAGTACATGATGATGATACGACTATTATTAAGAATAATAGTTACATCTCTTAAATACGTAGTTTGTGCCATCCACTATATTAAGTGCTTTACATTTTCATTTATTAATCACTCATTCACTTAATCATTCAACAAACGTTTGCTGAGTACTTACTAGAAGCCAGGCACTGACAGCATACTTTTGGGGATAGTGGTCAATGGGACTAATGAGGTCCTGCCATCATGGAACTTTTACTGTAAGGGGATTCAGACAATAGACAAGGAAGCACATCATATTATGCCAAGTGTTATGAAAGACAGAGCTTGGCACATGTGTCATTCTTGGTACCCATTGTTATAATCAGTATCTGATCCTAACTCATTTTTCCATCTTGGTTTTCCATGACATAGTCACAAGAATCATGTCCTCCAGCTCTACTGAACTTGTTTCTGGACTTTTCTGTCTTTATGCCTATGCCCACACAGTTCCCTCTAACAATGTTTACTACTGTGCTTATTTGCCTTTCGAAGGTCCTATGCATCCTTCAGCTTATTGTAAATCAAAATTAATTTTAGACTGTAATAAAGCATTTATTTGAACAAAAAGGAGCTCCAGCCCAGGAGACACAGATTCAGGAATTGTAAAGACAAAGGAGAGGCTGCCTTTTATAGAGAAAGGTCCCACTCAGGTTCTCAATTAGGTCCATTTTATGTAAATACGGTATCCAAATTGTGCAGTTCTGATTGGACAGGGCAGGTCTCAGTCGGTTGGTAGAAAGATGAAACCAGGGTTTCCTTGCAGTGGTTGACTGACGGCATGCACAAGCGAGGCAGAGTGCGGGAAGCTGAGAGTTCAGTCTGAGGATCTTCCCGGTACACAGAGTACATGAGGAGCCCCTGCAGGCAAATGGCTGCTAGGCTCTTATTATTTATAAAATTTGGGCCCTAGGTTCACTATGGGGAGTCCATCTTGGCAGCTGAATTCCTTCTTGGGGTTCACATCAAATGAATCTTTTTCCTCATTTCAATTACCATCTCCTCCAGAACCTTTTTGGTTCTCCCAGTTGGGATCAGCTACTCCTTCCTCCATGCTGCAGGGTTAGTGTTTGAACTTCACTTTGAACATTTGCCTCACCCCACCTGAATATTTGATATGATTATTTGTACATACTGGTTATCTGTTTCCCTTCTCTACCACATTGTCAGCTGCTTATTCCCACCTCTGATACTTGATGTCTTGCCTGTATTAAATAAAGTGGTCTAGTGTAGCCAGACTTGCTCTTCTACAGTCTCTTTTTCCAAACCAGGGATCCGGAATCTTCCCTTCTACCCTTTTCTTTCCAGTTGATCCCATCTCTGTGTCTGAGTACACAACTGAGAACAGCTGCTGACAGAGTGATCTTTCTGAAAGGCAAATCTGAAGATTTCATCACCTTACTTAAAACTTGTCAATGGTTCTCACAGTGAAGATAAAATCCAAATCCTATGGCATGGCACACACAGGCCCTTTCAAAACCTAGACCTGCTTAAACCTCTAGCTTTATATCTCACTCTCTGCCTCCCCCACCATGCCCCAACTGTACCCATCCGCCCACCAATGATCTCTTCAGCCCCCATCCAGCAGTGTCCTCCTCTGGAAACTCTCTCCTAACTCCTTCTAATCTTCCAGGTCTCAATTTAGATGGTACCCCTTCCAGAAAGCTATTCTTGACTTCTCCTAAGCCTCCTACGTGTCCTATTAGGACCTAATGCTTACTTTTGGCCAAAGTGTTGTCATTCTTTATTATAATCACATGTTTAATGGTTTGTGTTCATTGCTAGACTATAAACTCTATGAGGGAAACACCCTGGCTATTGTTCACTATGTTATATTAGTGTCTAATTAATGCTTGATGCTGAGCAGAACGTGAATAAATATTTAACGAATGAGCTCTCTTTGCATCTTCCAAAGTCCTCCCCGAACTTTTAAATGTTTTTTAAAAAATATACACATTTAATGAAAAGACATGTTTATTATAAAAGAAATTCAAACAAAACAGAATATTTGAATGCAAATATAGGTTTATGTTACCCCTAACCTTCTCTCTCCAATTCTACTCTCATGCCTGGGATATTAACAGTCTAATGTGTATCTTGCCATTTCTTTATACTTCACACACACAGGCATGCATATGCAATACAGCCCCCATTCCCAAACCCACAAGGAGTGCTTTTGTGAACAGAAATGGGTAATATTGTAGGTGGTGTTCTATTCCTTGTCTGCTTTTTCATTCAATATATTTCAGAGATTTTTCCATTCCCCATGTAGATTTACTCCTACTACCTTATTCTTTTAATAACTATATGTTTTCCATAGTAAGATTGTATCATAGTTGATTTATTAATTTTCCATTGGTAGACTTTGTGTGGTCATCTTGTGCTCACAAATGTCAATATAGTTGTAGGACAGGCTCCTAGAAGTGGAATTGCTGGCTCATAGAACGTATGCATTTAAAAAGTTTTTCAGTTCTCAACTATCTGTTCACATAGTTCTTAGTGGGAGGATTACAAGTTCTCAAAATGTTTAATTTGTCAACCTGGCCCTTGGTGCAAATTTGTCTTTACAGCACTTTCCACCACTTTAGAATTACACTCTTCTGCCCCGCCTTCTTTCTATCCCTCCCATTCTATCCAGATGCACCCTACCCACACCACGTGACTGATAAATCAAGCAATTTCTTGCAGCAGATGAGCATCACCACCCTCTTTGTGATATTTTCTGTTTCAGTTAATGGAGCCACCACCCAGTCAAAGAAATAGCCCTCATGACCTAGAAACCTAGGTTTTCTTAGACTCCTCCCTCTTTTAAACTACCCTCGGGCTAGTACCAAATCCTTTTATTCTCCTCCAGATTAATCTGGAATCTAGCCTAGCTCCTATCACCATCATCTCCAGTTAGAGATCCATCCAAGGCCTTGGTCTTGGAGGAGCTGGTTACAGCCAGAATAGTTTTTCTAAAAATCTAATCTGTTTTATCCATTTTCTGGATGAATAAAACCTTTCAGAGGTTTTTTTCAGGACACACCCAAGCTCCTTAAAGTTCTCAGGACCTACTCTCTTTGGCTCTAACCTACCGTGAAGCCTCATCCACAGGAAACATTTCTCACTCTACCCCTATCTGCAGCTCCATTGGCGCCTCTACGGGTGTGAGATATATCTGTGCTGTTGTTCCCTAAAAGGCACCACAACTCCTCTCTGTATTTTCTCTTCCCACTGACTGGACTGTCCTTCTCTCTGACCCGGCTTTGCCTCCCTAACTCCCACCGATCCTCTAGGTCTCTGCCAAAGGGCCACATCCTCCGTGGCCTCCTCGGGTTGGCTTGGGTGCCTTGTCCTAGTGTTCCTACCTCGTGCCGAACATCTTCATGCTGGCCCCTCACATCCCTGGTCACACTCTTAGTGCAAATGACCACTCACTGTCAACTCCCCCATTACACGCAGAACGTCAGCCCTTTGAGGGTGGAAATCCACATGCTCATTGCTGAACACCCTGTGCCTGGATGATTCTTGTCTCAATACAAGTTTGTGGATTTGAGTGAAGGGACACATGAAGGAGTGAGTGAATAAAGTATTTTCTAGCAGCCTAGACATTTAAACTCAGACCTATTAATCATAACAACAACGTCCATCTTGAAAACATATTTTAGACCAGGTTTAGAGGTTTGTATGTATTATGTAATTTAATCCATACCATCTCTTTGTGAAGTAGGTGTTGTTAGCACCATTTAATGGGGATGCTGAGATGCAGAGAAGTTAAACTACTTGCTCTCAGTCAGAAAGCCAGTGAGGGGCAAAGCTAGGACTGTAAATTTGTTGGGTCCCAAAGCTTATGCCCTAAGCTAACTCAACTATCTCTGGACTCTGCCTCTGCTGTTTTCAGTTGGTCCTGACTGGAATGGAGGGCTCAGCGGACTATGTACGATGGCTCACATTCTGTCTGGTGGAGATTTCTATGTCCTACAAACCGCAAAGTAGGTACTTGTCACCTTTTCCTTCAGAGTAGGCCTAGTTAAGATGGGGTCATGGAAGTATTTTTGTTCTGTGGGCCAGAATAAAAATATCTAAAATATGCAGTTTAAAAAATATTTTTAAATTTTTTATTTTCAAATAATGTCAATTGACAGAAGAGTTGCAAGAATCATACAATCCCTGTGTACCCTTCACCCAGATTTACCAATTGTTAATATTTTGCCAAATTTGTTTTATTTCTTTCTCTTAAAAAATGATGTGTTTCTTCTGAACTATTCCAGCACAGGTTCCAGCCTCTTCACCCCTAAATACTTCAGTGTGTATCTTCTAAGAACAGAAACAGTTTCTTACATAATCACAGTAGTTATCAAATTCAGGAAATTTAACATTTATTAAACACTATTACTGATATTCAAATTTCAAAAAATACTCCAATTATGTCCTATATAGAATTTGTTCCCAACACAGGATCTAGTTTAATGCATTTACCTGTCGTGTTTTTTAAAAGCCCCTGGAGTTTTCCCTGAACCCTTTGAGCATGGCCCCTTGAATCAAGTTCAGAAAATGAGCATGGGCTTGTGATCTGTGGCACTAGACCAGGGGTTCTACACTGCGACCCCTGCTCTTAACTTTTAAAAGTCCTTGGGGCCTCCGTTTCTTCATGTATCAGTAGGGAAAAAAGGAGAATAGGGCTTAAACATGTCCAAAATCCTCTCTAGCCCTTAAAGCACCAAAATAAATAAATAACAAAAAATTATTTTCAAAAGCTTTTCTCCTTTTTTTTTTTTTTTCTTCTTTTTTTTTTTAAAATTTAGGTAGGAAGAAATCTGCCTCCTTCAGAACCTGTCAGTTCTGAAAGCCTGCTAAATGATTTTATTTTCCGGATGTCTTACTTCTATGATGTTGTCTTTTCTTTGCCATTATCTTTTGCAAATGCTTGGCTGACAGTCTTTTTCATCTTAGAAGTATTTTGAACATAATATGACTGTTTATTTAATGTCTCGTGCACTTCAGAAGATAATGACCAGAAGTAGGGACTGTTTACCTATTTTTTTCAAGCACTATAGCTTACTCAGCTCTAGACTTCCCAGAGAGCTTATATTAGTTTGTCTTTATTTTGTCAGTTGAAGTTAGATAAGCATTTGTGGGCTTTTATTTTCTCTCTTCTGAAATCTGATGTGAATTTGCCACCCAGATTCCTTGGCATTTACATTCTACTTCCATGGGTTTCACTGCCCAGATATAAATGCTTTGCCAGGAAATCCATAAGGTGGTGGCAAAGTGGTACAACAGTGAAGATGACATTTTAAAATAATTTTTTCCCTCCTCCCTGCTGTCCTTAACTAGCTATTTCAAAAGAGTAAGTGGCAGGTTTTAAGGTGGTAGGTATTTGTTATTTCACAAGTTGTTTTCCCTGTGGCGATTACATGCAGATTTAAGCATTTGTGGAGTGGTGAGTACTTGCTGAGTGCCTGCTTTGTTCAGGAACTGCACTGGTCCTGGGCGTGCAGCAAGGAGTGGGGTACTGAGTTCCACGGTTCCAAAACAAGTCCAAAGGTAAAAGAAGTGCTCTGCCAGAGGTACTGACAGAGTATACTCCATTACCAATGAGGGTGTGATCAGCTCAGCCAAGAAGGATGAGATGAAGCTGTTCTCTTATGTTCATTAGCTTGAAAAGCTTAATACTTTGCTTTGTAGACAATTTGCGAATTACTCCCTGAGGGATGTTTCTACTCCATCTTCCCATTTGATACAGACCCACTGAACTCTGAGCTCCTTGAAAGATGCATTGGGGATGGACTTAGGGTGGTGACATTTAAGACATCTCCAAAAGGCTGTGAACCTTTTGAGCTGGGAGAAAGCCAGGAAGTTTTAGAGTAAGCAAGCTGATCCAGCCCAGACTTCTGAAGTGAGTCTAACTCTGTGAGACAGGAGACCACGTGCATATGGGGGAGGGGAGCTCAATCCAGAAAGCTCTTTCTATAAGATGGGGGTTCCAGGCAAGTTTAAAAGCTGTGTGGTCTTAATTCTACAAAACAAAAATCATTCTTTGACTTGTGGGTTAGCAAATACTTTTTATTTGCCTCTGTGAGCCTGTCTTTCATTTCCTATATGGAACTTGTACTACTTTGGAAACCAAGGTATAAAAACTTAAAAAAAAAAATAATGTTGATAGGCTTGGAATGATGGGTTACAAACAAACTGTTTTGGGCTCTGCGTAGAGGAGATGTGGTTAAACAGCAACAAGTGTGAAAACGAGTGCTCTTTTGGGTGACCCAGATCTCAGTATGAATAAGCAGTGTGTTTGGGCTGCCGCCCAAATGCTGATGTCCTCCCGGGTATTAACAACATGGCATAACAGACATGTGGCCTAGTATGTTGAAGAAATAATCAGAAATGAACCCACAAATCTATCAACAAAGATGTTCTTTGGCATTTTATTTATGAGTGAAAAGTGAAAGTAAATTAAATGTTCAATAATAGGGGTTCAGAAGTAAATCGTGATGTAGTATGCAGTATGAAGCTGTGAAATTTTATTTGAAAAATAATTAGTCATATGGTATTTTTTATATTAATAAATTACGTTAGAAAGATAAAAGCAGGAGGCTTTTGCCTGGAAAACTCTCCTCCAAATGGCAGGAACAAAGGAGAATTAACAGATGCAAAGTGTTCTGAGCAAGGAAGAGTGTCTTAGTCCGTTCAGGCAGCTATTACCAAATACCACAGACCAGTTGGCTTAGAAACAACAGAAATTTCTTTCCCAGAGTTCTGGGGGCTGGGAAGTCCAGGGTCATGGTGCCAGCATGGTTGGGTAAGGGCCCTCTTTTGAGTCACAGATTTCTCCTTGTATCCTCACAGGGTAGGAGGGGCTAGGAATCTCTCTGGAGCTTCTTTTAGAAGGGGCACTAATTCCTTTGACAAGGGCTTCATCCTCATGATTTCAGCACCTCCCAAAGATCACACCTACAATATCAGCATCTTTGGGGGTTAGGATGTCAACATATGAATTCTGGGGGAACTCAAATATTCAGACCATAGCAGAGAGGATATTAGGTTGATTTTTATATGGCACAAGAGGACCTCATGGATATTATGGATGGAAATTATAATCCAAAAGAAGAGTTGGCTTTGTTTTACTCTATTGTAATCTTTAGTTACAACGTTGTAACAGCATTGAAAAATTTTTTAAAAAGGGAAAAAAAATCAACCATAATTAGATTACCTTTAATATCTCAGCTGTTCTCTTCTGGTATTTGTCAATTTGCACAAATCCTTTTACAGTTGCAGTCGTTGTATAGAACACAAATGTTTGGTAGTCATGTGTACCTGTGCTCTCCTATGCCATGACAAACCCCTGTAAGTAACTTATGGCCACTTGGAAACTGCCTTAGTCTTTTTCATCATATTTTTCTGAGAAGCCACAGACAAGCAATCACAATGAAACTAGCCAACATTGTACCAGGCATTATTCCACAAGTTTTATTTATATTAACTCATTTAAGTTTGTTTTAACAACCTTATAAATGTGATAGTGTTATTATCCCCATTTTACAGATGAGGAAACTGAGGCTGACAGAGGTTGAGTCATTTTGCCCAATTGATAATGACTTTACTGTACAGCCAAGTTTGAGAACCACTGTCTTCATCCCAGATACTTATGTGTTTTTGTTTGTTTGTTTGCTTTATATTTCAGGTCTGTAGTCTTTCCTGCTGAGATATTTTAATATGCAATTGTTTTCATCCTCCATGAAAACATTAAAAATGCCTAAAAAGTCATTTGCTATTGCTGGATAGAATGTTCTATAAATGTTAATAAGATCTAGTTGGTTGGTAGTGTTATTCAAGTCTTCTACAGCCTGTCTGATTTCTGTCTACTTGTTGTATGAACTACTATGTGAAGAATGTTGAAATTGCCAAATATGTGCATTAGTTTTTCCTTTCACTTCTGTAAGTTTTTGCCTGATTAACTTTGAAACTTTACTATTGCATGCATTGTATATTCAATATTGTTTTGCTTTCTTGATGAATTGATCTTAGACTATTATGTTATGTCCCTCTTTATCTCTGATAATACTCCTTATTCTGAAATTAATCTGTCTGATGTTAATATAGACATTTGTTGACCAAGTGAAAATAAATGAGGAGGCTTGGCTAGAATTAAATGACAAAATTTTATTCAAGGGTCTGAAGATTTGCAAATTGGAAAACACTACAAGGTAACACCCAGAGTATTCAGAAGAAAAGAGAAAAATTGAGAGTCCTTATAGTAAAAAGTACTTCCCTTGAGAAGAATCGGTCTTGCATTCTCAGCTTCTGGGTTGGTTCCAAATATGTCCAGTGGTCTGGAAACATGAACATTCTTTCCTAAATTCTTCAGGGGGCAATCTATAGGATTTATATATATCTCCAGGCATTGATGTACAACTAAAAAGTTCAACAGTTTAAGTCTCAGGATAGTTAAAGTAAAATCTATTTCTCATGTTTCAGCCCATTCTGATTTACGTGGTTTTTGTTAGCTTGGCTATGGTGACTCCATATTGTTTCTTCACTTTTTCTCACATTTCCTCATCCTTATGCTTTGTATCTTTTTCCATAGTTTTACTTTTAACCTATCTGTGTCTATGCACTTAAAGTGATTTTTCCCCCCAGATATCTTTCTAAGTGAAAATTTGAAGCCAAATTCAATGTCTAATCCTGGAAAAATGAGAAAATAAACTGGGGTTATGCTATGTATATAATGAAATGTTATGTAACCATTTAAAACAGTTTCCAAAGAAGTTTAAAAAGTTGTGCATAAATTATAAGCATATGATGCAAAGTGAAAAAAAAAGCAGGCTATACAATTGTAGTTTGATCCCTATTATGTAAAGATATACACATATTCATAGCAAACAGATTTGGGGTATATATATATATATATATATATATATATATATATATATATATATAAATGTTATCTCTGGGTGGTGATATTTTATTTATTTATCCATTTGTTCATTTTTTTCTAGCTTTATTGCGGTATACTCAACAAATAAAAATACATATGTATTTAAGGTATACAAAATGATGTTTTGACAAGTGGTGTGATTCTGTTGTGAACTCAATTTTCTTCATTATTATTTTTATTATTATTTTGTATTTTCCAGAATTAACTTTTCTGAGCATGACCATTCTAATCAGCAAATAAAACAAAACAAAAATAAAACTGTCAGTAAATATAATTTAAGGGAAAAGCAGGGCCCTTAGTCATTAGACAGACTGATTTCCGGTAAAGTTGGGAAGCCTGAACCTTCTAACCACAACTGCCTGGTTGGGCTGTTTTTTCCAAACATGTATTATGGTAGGAGTGTACCTCAGCAAATATCTGCCAAGTACTGGACTTTCAAAAGTAATTCCACTGCCTTCTTTTTTAAACAAGAAGGTAGTGACTGCCCGGGAGTATGTGTCATTTCAGCACTCCAGTTGGCTCTGGATCCTGAATTGTTGCAGCCTGTTTGCCTGGTAATCTCCTTGTCTGTGTGAGTTGTTAGGGTAACCAAAGGCAGCTGATTACTTCATTGATGAAGGCCGGAAACCAGCCTCTTTCATTAGTTCCCATCAGGATCTTGAGAGCCGCCAGGATTCTGCCTAGCCAGGTTTTCCATCCTTTCTAGTTCAAAGGTATATATTTCTTTTGTGATAGATATATTACTGAGGTTTTATTTATCTTGCTGAGTTGTATATAGAATCAGCTGGATATTAAAAACAAATAGAAATTTTCTATAGTTGATAATAGATAATGATTGAAGGCAGGTAAATGAAACCATCTTGGTTTCACTGAGATACAATTCAGTTTATTCTTGGCTGAAAAGTTGCATAAAAGTGTTCCATGTTTCCTATTTCATTTTCATTAGATCATGGATTGAAGATCCTTAAGTCCATGGAAGTCGTGAGTACCTAGTGTCTATAGTAAGCAGATGTAACTGCTCAATGGGTCTGTTTTCTTATGTAGTCTAGAGTATTGCATGTTATTTGCAAGCACAGTTAAATTTAATGTCCACGTTCAGTTATGAATATGAGTAGTAGGGTTTTAAGAAGCTGAATTGGCCTTTAGAAAATAACATTTCCTTTCCACTCCCTCCCACCACCCTCATGTTTGGTTTTTCTAACCGAGAGGCAATGAGAACCTAAGGCCAAAGTAACCAGTTGAAAAAGGAAATATCCACATAATGACTGGCAGTTTTGTCTCTATAGTGTGAAACAAGAAGTTGGCATGATTTTTATTTTTCACCTAGTTGACAGTTTTGTTTTCTTTTGTTTTGTTAGATTTCTTTGGATTGAAATGATTTGTTGATTTGGTATTGTGTAAATCAATCCCAATACCTCTGTGACTGTTAGGGAAAAAAAAATAGTGAAACGGATAGTTAACCGGAAAGCCAGGAGACTTTGTGATTTTGTTACAGCCTCGTCACCAACAAGTTATATTGAAATGACCTTGGGCAGGTCTTTTCACGTCATAGGGCCTTTATTTCCTTATTTGGAAAATGAGGAGGCTGGATAAGACAAGTCCTCAGATGCTTGGTAGTTTCACCTCTTAATTTTTTGACCTGGAGTATGTAAAACAGAGCTCCAATATGATCCTCACAGATCACTGGTGACTGACATTTTTGGATAGCTTAGGGAGAGAATCAGTTTTCTAGTTGAGTTTTAGAACCAGATCACAATTTTTGGCTGGATTTTTAAACTTAAAAAACATATTTTTCCAATTTCTCATTATAAATCAATGTTGCTTGAAGGAAATTTAGCAAACACAAATTAACAGAAAGAAGAAACTATAAGACACTTATAATCCTACACTGAGGTAAAACAAATGTCAACACCGTGTACATGTTTCCAGATTTATAAAGATCATCTAATTATAGTCAGTTCTGGAATAACATTTGTTTTGAAAATGTAAATTTGTTCTAACACAATTCATATTATGGAGCAATTTGAGTGGGTTTGTGTATATATGCACACTTTCTTCTGGGAGAAATGCTAGGTGAACACAGAACACTGAACGCAGCTGAAGTGTGCCTCATAGGAACACATATGTGTGCTCACATACACATACACACACACACATACACTACACACACTCCTTCACAAAGACAATGGACCACAGCCACTGACATCAGGTGTTAAACTTTTTGACCCATTTCAGATAACCTTCCTTCCACTATTTCACCATAACTGGTAACCTGCAACTCTTCCCTCACTGGCACCCTGGCCCACCTAGTGTCCTCTCTATCTTTAATTTTTTCCCTCTTCCCTCTCAGTGTTTTTTGTATTATTCCTCTCTTCTGTCATTTTCCTCTTTTTATCTCACCTTTCTCTCATTTTTTTCTCTTTGTTGTTTCTTGCCTCTCCCACACAAGGTGATGGACGTGGGAACCTGGCTTCCATAACAAACTGCAGGTGTCTTTCAAGGTAAAGTGTCATATATGTAAAATGCTCATTTAACTTGTGTAAAACTGTGCTGTTGTTTTTTATTAAGTTTCTATTTTTTTTTTAAGGTGTCTCTGACAAAAAGTTTTTGAGTGTTGTGCCCCAAACCCATTTTCCCGTAAGTCTTGTACATTTTATTGCCTGACTTTGCATATTGCTGTGAGAAATAATACTTAGCAATTGAATAATAATTAATAACTAAACAATAACTAGAGATGAAAAGAATAGTTGAACAGTAATTTATTTACATAATCATTCAACTAACTGTTTAATTAATAGATATTAATTTTATTTTGTTTCAACCCTTGAGTGCATGTTCTGTTAATATTCTGTGTGATGAAATGAGAAGTACTCATAAAGCACTTCTGGGGCATACTGAACTAGTTGAGGGCATACTGAACGCTGAACATCTGGAGGAAAAGCCCTTGAGCGATTGTTTGAGTTTCTAGTTAAATTTCTCAGTTCAAATTTCTAATATAGCAAATATTAATAGATATAACTTATGTAAACAAAAGTTCTGTGGAGTACTCAATAATGTCTAAGAGTGTAAAGAGGTACTAGACCACAATATTTGAGAATACCTGCTAAATCCAGTTTCCTATAATTTTTCAATCCTGTAGTGAAAGTAGAGCATTTCCCTAGTGTAGATTCTTAGAAATGCAACTTCTGAGACTAAGAATGTGAATACTTTTTAAAGGTTTATCTATATAGTGCCAAATTGCCCTCCAGAAATGTGGTACCAGTTTATATTCTTATCATTTGTGTATGAGTATGGTCATTTAATTTTGGTTAAATGTTGCTAATATCCCAGGTCACTGAATACCAGCTAGAGTGCAAAAGTGAGAATCACATTAAAGATATTTCAACTTTTTAGAAATATTTGAATCTTCTTTGCTTTGAAGTTTAAAATGACTTTGAAATGTACTTATTAATGTATTTGTCAATTTTTAGCCAAAGATGAAACACTTTTGTTTTACCTTATCCTGAGGGGAAAATACTAGAAAGGGAATATCACAAATATCTGTATGACTTAACAGTTCAGAGCTTAGTACATAACGAAGGGACATACCTTTAAATACTATTGTGGCCAAAGACATTGAGTTATAAGTTAAAAGCTTTCCTTTTGTAAAATCACAACTTGGAGAAAATACTATCATGAAAAACCCTACTTAGGAAACAGGTTAGCGTTGTAGAATAAAAATTTGCTCTCCTGGCTCTCCTTGTCTTCCTTTTGGCCTTCCCTTTACCCAACCTATTCTCTTCCCCTCCTAATGAGACCACTTGAGTCCTTATTCTCAAGGAGGTTTTTCAAACAGGTCTTGTTCTCTCCAAGAACTGGGAGGAGTTTGATGACGCTGAAAGGGAGTTACAAAAACAAAGCTGGTCTTCTCTCTCTCTTGTTTTTCCTTTCCTTACCTTAATTAACAGAGATTTGGGTTCAAATTCTTTTCTAATTTCTCTCAGTTGCGTTCTAGTTGCTCTTATTGTATAACATGATACATTAAATAATGTTTTGTAATTATGTGGGACAGAATATATTTCTTAAATCACATCTTTCTGAGAATCTCCAGAAATCCTACATGTACAACTTCACTGACCTTCTTGGTCTTTCTGGGCTGGCTTAACG
Source organism: Rhinolophus ferrumequinum (assembly GCF_004115265.2). Taxonomy (NCBI): domain Eukaryota; kingdom Metazoa; phylum Chordata; class Mammalia; order Chiroptera; family Rhinolophidae; genus Rhinolophus; species Rhinolophus ferrumequinum. The sequence goes on along the minus strand of NC_046285.1, from coordinate 62,717,768 downwards.
TTCAGGTATCTGAGACAAAACCATTTATTTCACTGTCAGGAAAACAGACTGAAACTTAATAGTTTCACTACAAATTGATTCATCCTATAATGGAATATTATGCAGCTATAAACAAAGAACGAAGAAGTTCTCTTTGTACCAATATAGAAAGAGTTTTAAGGTACATTTGTTGGATGACAAAAGTCAAAGTACAAAATAATAAGCCTCCAGTGTTATTTTTGTGTGTAAAAGATGAGAAAGTGTGACTATGTATTTACATTTGCTTGTTTTTGCATAAATTCTGGAAGAAAACACAAAAAACTAAATACAGTGGCAATGTTTGGGCAGAAAGAAGGGAAATAGGCAGATGGAAAACAAGGGTAGAAACAAGACTTTTCACCTTGTATATTGTTTGCTTTGAACATGTCAATGTATTATCTTCTTAAAAAAAAATAAAACAGCAATAAAGAATTATACTTGCATTCAGGAAACAGAGCCAGGACATATTAATAGCATGGGAGAGAGACCAGTACCTGAGAGTAAGGAGGCACTTTCTCACAGGTTTATATTTTATTCATAATTCTAGGATTCTTTCCACCATTAATGTGTGTGACAGGCTTGACCTTGGGTCTTGGCAGCTCTTCTTATTTGGAGGGCATCCCTGGAGAGGAGGAAGTGAGTCTTTTCCTCACTCCAGGCAGAGACAGGACCCTCCTATGTCTTCCTTGCATTCTTTAACTGTCTGGTTCATGCTGGAACTGGCACTACCTACTCTGGCAGGCAAGGGGAGGAAGCAGCCACGGGTTCTGGCACCGTCCCCAAGGTGAGCTGTTTCTGACTGCAGGCATCATAGAGACAGCTTTGAAGAACTGGCAAAACCAACCCCTTGCTTTCTTTGCAGGATGATGAAGATGCTAAGACTAGGGCAGTTGAAAGCAAACTCGGAAGGTTTTTATTCAGAAAATATGCTCAGAGGACAACGCTATTAATGATCCTTTGCCAGACCCCAGTTTGTTAATATTCCAAATACCTTAGGAGAGTTCAGCAGCACACGTCTAATTTGCAGTAATTTGTTCTGTTAATATTTTGGTTTCTGCTGCCAGGAACTCTGGGCATATGGCATTCCCTTAAGACTTGAAGAAGAAAACCATTATGGGTGATACTGAGCTGAGGAATGCACATTCATTGGTATGTTTAACATCTCGGCTTGAAGATGAAATTGTAAGCCATGAATCGCAGTGTCTTCCTAGCTGCGTACAGGTTAAAGTACATTTTCCGGTGACTGCTTTATTTATTCCAAGAATGTGTTGATTCGGGGGGTCTCTCTGAGCCTTGGCTTTGTGATGATGGTGGTAAGAATCACCTAGCTGCTTGCGAAAAATAGAGGACATATCAGATATTAAACTGATAAGAACAAATACTACACTTGATCTTAGCCGAAAGGCCGAGAAGCGATCCCCACAGTTCTCTAGTTCATTGGCAGCAAGATTTGGATTTGAACCCAGGTTTTTGGAATCCATTTCTGATATTCTCTTTGCTGCCTCCCAGTTACCTGCAGGACAAACTGTGAGGAATGCCGTTCAAGCCTTCGAGTCAACACATGTGAGAATTTAGAGGAGGAAGGGATACCTTCTATTAGCTGAGGGTGGGAAAAGCTTAATGCAGAAACACCATTGGAGTCTGGGCTGAGAAGGCAGGGTGGGATGTTATAGAAAAAGATGTGGAGTGTGTGCATCAGAGGAGTATGGCCCATGTGTGAGGCTGGGCTAGGGGCGAGTGCAGGCCTCTTTGTCATCAGCCGCAGCAGCACTGGCTTGGTTTGGCAGCCAGCCTGAGTTGTGCATGTTGATTTCACTCATTTATCACTGTGAGGACGAATGGCCTTTGTCATCGGCTCCTCTTGCCCTTTCTTTATCTATCAGTTCATTATGCTTCTATTCCCCTATGTATGCATTTCGCTTTTTTCTCCTTTCATGGAAATAGTCTTTGTAAAGCATATATATCATAAAAGATAACATGTATTACTTATGTAACTTGAAAGGTAAAATTCCACCATTTAGCAGCTAGTCTCACTCTACACTTAAGAACTCATTTAATGGGCAAGAACGTTTTCTCCTAATTATCACCTCCTTAGGTTGAGTAGAACTAGGAGGCCTAGACTTAGCCTTGGGGGGTTTTCAAGGTGATAATGAGATAGCATTTTGTCTGACTTGTACCTTATTTTAGTTTTTGGTGTATTTGCTGTATTATCTCTACTAGATTTCAGGTTGTTTCAGCAGGCACTGCGTCATTTCAGCGTTGAATTCCTCACTGTGCCAAGCTCATGCCTGGCACTTAGTAGGTGCTCAGGCAGTCAGAGATTCCAGGTGGGGTTTCCAAAATTTTCTTGATGATAGAATCAAAGGGAGGTTAAGTGAATAAGGATTATTTTACCTTATGGACAGCAATAGCTCCTAGTTCATATAAGATGGATTTCTCTATATTTATAAGGGAGGTCTTTTGTTCTGGGGCCAGGAATATTTCTGTGCACTCTACATGGAAACTCTTTTGGGGATCTAGGTGTTAATCAGAACGTGAATGTAGAATCTGAGCAGTAAATGGTTGAGAATCATGAGGATTATTTCATCCAGGTTTTGGTGAAGCCTAAACAAACACACTGCTTTAGGGTTAACATACCATCACTTACCACACTTACCACCATCCTTCTCCCCCACCCCCCAAAGCCTACCTTGTTCTCAGACCCCAGCAGACCTTCCTGGAAGCTTAACTTCAACTGAGTCAGATGCAATCTATTTGCTGACTAAATCTAACAAGTAACTATTGATTTTTAAAATTGTTCACTCTGAGTTTAGTTTTATTTCCATCTGGACTGCTGAATAGTGACCAATGGTGTGAGTATGAATAAATTTAAGAAGAGAAGGTGTGGTGAGTGTCGTTTTCACCATATCTCATTTAATCCTTCTGACTACCTACCTTATGAGGTAGACAAGCTGAGATTCGAACCCTGCTGATTCCAAAGCCCATATTCTTTTTTTTTTTGCCCCTCTCCCCTCATTGAAGCCATTGTTTCTCAGTCTAGTTGTAGGGCACAGCTCCCTGGACCAGGCTGGTATTATGAGCCTTGCGTTCCACCCAACTGAGGCAGTTGGTGTCCGGTCATTTGTTGGCCACTTACAGCAGCTCACAGCAGCTCTCTCGTTGGCTTCCGGCCACTCACAATGGTTGCCAGCCACTCACAGCTGCTGGCCACTAATGCTGGCTGCTGGTCAGTGTGGCCACCGGCTGCTCACGGTAGCATAGCAGCCCATGGCAGTCCGTGGCAGCACATAGCAGCTCACACCGAGCTCCTACTGTTCACAGCGACCTAGTTCCAGGGAAAGCCATTGTTCACAGTCTTAGTTGTAAAGGGTGCAGCTCACTGGCCCATGTGGGAATTGAACTGGCGGCCTTCGGTGTCAGGAACACAGTGCTCCAACTGCCTGAGCCACCGGGCCGCCCCCAAAGCCCATATTCTTTACCCTACATTATACTGCCTCCCCATGGACACTCAAGCCCCTCCAGGACCTCACTCCCAACCATCAAAACAGTCTCACCTCTCTCCACTCATGCCTCCCTCTAGGACGGCCAAACTGCTCTAAAACCCTATGTACTGTGTCTGCTCTATTCACAGAATGGTCTGGTTGTTCTATACCTATTTGGCTGAGATTTGAATAGCCAGGAGCAGGAAGATAACAATGTTACAATGGATAAAAGGAAGTATACATTTATTATGTACCATGTACACTATGTAATAGATCCTTCATATCGGTCGTCTTATTTAATCTTCATTATCTCGTGCAACATCAATGAGAGGACGTGTATGTGAAGGTCAAGAATGTAGATTCTGGAACCTCTTTCCTCAGGTTTGAATCCCAGCTTTGCTCCTTACTAGCTGCATAATCTTGGGCAGGTCACTTACCTGTCTCTGCCTTAGACTGCTTCTCTGTAAAATGGGAATGGTAAGTTATTGAACTTGCCTCGTTAGGTTATAATGAGAATCAAATCAACAGTGTCTGGCTCATGGGGAATTCTATCCAAAAATTAGCTATTTTAGTGCCCCAATTTTAGAGGTTATATATGAATCTGGGCTTGAAGAGGTCATGCCACTTGTTCAAAGTCACACAATTAGCAAATGGTTGATTTTTATATTTAGGTCTGTCCACTTCCAAAGACCGTATTATTTCCAGGACATATAACCGTGTTCATTAGGATAAAAACAATGAGCTTTTCAGAATGAGGGGCTATATCTTAGGCATGCGCTTACAAGAACAAGGTGAAATATTAAGAAGTTAGAATGGGTTTTGAAATAAATCATAAGAAATTGCCGTCAGTTTACATACTTTTCATAGTATAGCGTCACCTCCTGGGGTCATGGAACTACAGCTTGGTCACCTGGGAGCAATTAATGGTTATTAACATGCAAACCCTACATAGAGTTTAATTGTCATCATCAGAGTGTGCCAGTTTTACAGTGCTTAAAGGAGTTAACCTGGGCTTAAAGAAGTTAAGTGCAGTCCCTGATGGAATGAAATATGCTGAAATGAGACATGCATGTCAGGCACACACACAGAGAAACGAATTTTGATGGGATGTAGATTGCATGAGTCAACCTAGAGCCAGGAGTCCAGCTTGGGACTGGGAGGCTGAGTGCTTAGATTGCTTGCATTAGAAGAGGGCAAAGAAACAGAACAACCACAGAGAAAAGGGGAGGATGTAAGAGGGAAGACAGCAGTCGTGGTTAAGATAAAAACTTGTACGGCAGGCCGGAGTGTCGATGGCTATGTTCTTTCTGATCAGGAATATGGCATCATATAGCAAATACCTCAAAAAAATGACTATCTTTTTTATTTTTAAACACTCTTTCTTAAGTCATAATGAATTATGGCCAAAGATTTGTATTCATCAGTGTTATTAAAAATTGGGAAAATTTGGAGATGATCTGTTCCACAATAAATTAACAAAATGGAATAGTATGTAGCCATTAATAGTAATTTTAAGAATGGTTTTTAAACTCTATGGGAGCAAGGATCCTTTATAGCTTGTTCAAAATCTGTGTAATTTTTTTGCTTAAGACCATGGCTGGTACATAATAAGAGCTCAATTAATATACGTTTAAGAAATAAATATAATATTTAGTGTGGGGAAAAACATCACCGAAGGACACTAAACTGAATCTCTTGCTTTGAAAATAATCCTGACCATAGAAAAAGGAGTGTTAAAAATCCTCCGTATTAAACATGGTTCCCTGGATTGGATCCTGGAACAGAAAAAGAACATTTATTAGTCAAGCCATGAAGACATGGGAGAATCTTAAGTGCATATCTAAGTGAAAGAAGCCAATCTGAAAAAACTATGGAATGTATGATTCCAACTAAATGAGATTTCGGAAAAGGCAAAGCTAAAGAGACAGTAAAAAGATCAGTAGTTGTCAGGGATTCCGGGGGAGACTGGGGGCGTGGGGGATGAATATGTGAAGCACAGGGTATCTTTAGGGCAGTGAACATACTCTGATACTGTAATGATGGATAAATGATGTCACTAGGCGTCTGTTAAAACCCATAGAACTATACAACATAAAGAGTGAACTTTAATGTAAACTATGAGCTTTAGTTAATAATAATGTATCATTATAGGCTCATTATTTTAACAAATGTACCTCACTACTGCAAGATGTTAATAACAGAGGAAGCTGTATGTTAGGGGTGGAAGGGCAGGGATGGGATGAGTATGTAAGACGTGTACTACCTGCTGAATTTTTCTGTAAATTTAAAGCCTTACCCCCAAAATAGTCTATTAATTTCTTTTTTTTTTTAAAGTACGTAAGTGGAAAAACCGATATACATTAAGTCTGGATTCTAGTTAATAGTAATATACCAATGTTAATTTCTTAGTTTTGACAACTGTACCATGGTTATACATAGATGTTAATATTATGGGAAAAGAGGTGAAGAGTATATGTATCATCTTAGTCATTTTTCAGTAAATCTAAAATCAATCTGAAATGAAGTTTATAAAAGAACGCGCCATAGCAAATGACAGTCAGGACCTCGTGCCTACAACCCCCCAGCACTGGTGCTGTCATCAAGCAGAGGGCACTGCCAGGAACACTGTGGCAGTTCAGGTGGTCAGAAGTAGATGATAAAGGGACATCAAATGCTCACACTTCAATTCTGGGCTTTAGTGACAGCCATGGCACCAAACTTCCTAAGAGGTGAAGTTAAACGTGGTATACAGCACAAACTCAACAAAGAATTTATACAAATGCCATCATCTATTTTTGGAAATAAATAGAAATGGCAAAGGAATGGCACTTGTAGTTAGTTGTCGCTTCTAAACTTAAGTCTCCCCTTTCCCCTTGGAACGTCTTCCTTTCCTCTGTCCTTCCACATTTATTGAGTGACTAAGTTAGATCCTGAGGATGTTTCCAGGAACCAGACAGACGTGAGCTCTGCCCTTAAGGACATCAAAACCTGTCTTTCAATACTTAAAGGGGAAGTGTTTGCCCCTAACTTGGTGCATGAGTCTCATCTTGAATGACCTCAGTGCTGGTTTTATTATTTGTTGGTTTTTAACACACTCTTCTGGGTCATAGGAAGAGCTGCCAGTACCAGACACCTTGTGTCATACCACAAGATTTCAACGTCTTCCTTGTCTGTGTTTTGTGATATTTTATTGATAGCCACCACCTCTGAAATTGATGTCTTAAGGACTTCTTTAAAAACCCATCAACATGTCATTATCGTTCCTTTGAAAAGAATAGTAGCCAGGGTGAGAAGGCCGTAGGATCGGGGAGGGGCAGGCATTTAGCTGGTGGCCATATAAAGTGTTGAGTTTCACACTAGGACTCCTTAGATTTGGCTCACACCAAACTGACCCTGATATTGGCTCATGGAAGTTCAAAGAGGAGAATTTTTTATGGGTCACCACTCTGAGCTTTGACTCTCAGGTTCAAACGTTGGACTGTTACCACTTCATTCCTATGGTTCTTGTCTAACACCTGACTCTTCCTTACCAGCCTATGTGTTTAATCTGTTTCCTTAGAGTAGCAAGGGCAGTGTACCTATTCTATGTGATTTTGTTTTACTTGATTGGTCAGTGAAGCATTGCAGAGCAAATGCTTCTATTTCCCGAGTCCCTACCTGCCACCACATGTGGTGGAAAGGGCGAGGGAGCTCCCTAGGGCCTCTTTTCTAAGGGCACTAATCCCATTCATGAGGGTGCTGCCCTCATGACCTAATCACCCACCAAAATTTCTACTTCCTAATACTGTCATATTAGGATTTCAACCTATGAATTTGAGAGGGGACACACATCCAGAGCATAAGAGCCCCACTAATTGTGTAGCTAGTCTCATTCATGTGCAATAAGTTCAGAAAAATCAGACAGGTTGGGGTTCAAATTTGAACTCAGCTCTTTGCTAGCAGTGAGATCATGAGTGAATCTTGACTTAAATCTCTAAGCTTCAAGTGTCCTCGTCAGTTAAATGGGGATACGTCCCCCATTATGAGAAATACTAAAATGAGAAAACACAGTTTAAAAAACTAGTGTGGTGCCAGGCACACAATAGATATTTTGCTATCTGTGCATCCATCCATCCATCCATCCATCCATCCATCCACCCACCTAGCCAACCATCTATCCAGATATCCAACAAACCATTTACTGTTTGCCTATTTGTGCAATGCAGTATGCTAGGCCCTGTTTGAGATGCAGAGTTGAAGAAAATGTGTGCTCACATAGCTTACAATATAATAGGAGAGATAACACCCATCCCTTCACAATGGTCCCTACCAACAGAATTTAAATATAGTATCACATTTGGAACTAGTTATTATTTGCTGGGAGATTGGGAGAAGGTAAGAGGGGAGTAAGGTGTAAAACTTAGGGATGAGAAAGTTAAGTTTGTAACTTGGGATAGTCTGGGTCCTAGAGAAAAGTTAACAGAGAGCTTTGCCGAGTGTAATCTCATTTTAACAAGGGAGGGAAAGGATGATAACACGGATGAGGGGAGACAGAAGAAGAAGCGAAGGGAGGGAGGTGGCAGAGTTACAGATCCAGGAGCAAGAAAAGAACAAAACTGGATAGAATATAACATTTAACACTCCCATTGTCAAACCAAGCAGCAGATTTTAAATAATAACAGATTCCTGGTTTAAACCACAACAATTTTTATCAGGTTAAGCATGAAAGCAGACTAGCAATGCACATACATGGGGAATTTTACCATCTTGGTTTAATAAATGAGTTTATGTGCTGTGTTGAAACAGTGCAACTTCCTTAATCCAATATCTGATGAAGGAGCAGGGATAGAAAAATTAATTTACCACACACTAATTAAAGAGGGGTATGCACTGTATATACGGTGAAAGTGTCTGAAATGAATATTTGATAAACAATATCTGGTAAATTAAAAACCTGAAATGTTAAATTAAATGCAAATTAAAAATCTGGAATGTTAAATTAATTAAATACAGAAAACTGCATCAAATAACATTACAGGTCTCAGTTAAATCAGGGAGCGAAAAAAAAAAAGAGCCAAGTTACTCAGCAGCACGTCTTGCCAGCATGCACTCTTGACTCACCTGTTGGGAATAAATGAGAGTGACAGGAGCTTCAGCTTTATTCATGAATTTACATATCACACACACAAACATTTCTGGGTGCTTTTTACTTGTGAAGCTAAGTGGGGAATAAAATGAACGTTTGTCTTTATCATGGAAGAAATGCCAAGAGATTTATTCAAATCACTGGATCTTCTAGCTTGAGATAAGGACAGCCGAATTGTTACATAAAGGGATTCCTCTCAGGTAGAGTGGTTCACGTGGCATGGTATCTGTGTTTACGTTTGATGTGAAGCAGAAGAGGGAGCTTGGAGACTTGGGCTCAGGATATTCCTGGAGATGGGCCTTTTTCTGTGGTGTAGTGTGGATGAAAGACCAAGCAGTCCTGCCTTGTAAAGAAATCTAATGGGTGGGATCAGCCATATTTTCTTATGTTTCTTGAAAATAGGAGACGCCTCTAAACCATCACTTACTGTCATCTGACTTTTCATTTGAACACAGGATCAGTCCCAGTGGGTCCTTTGAATGTGAAATTCTTCCCGTCACTGACTATTGAGCTCTTCTGAACAAGGCACTCATTTTCTCTCTCCACCATTTTGTTTCCTCACCTGTTGGATGAAGCTCACAGTGTTGACACCACAGAGAGCTGCCAGCAGGAATAACTAATCAGACTGAGTGCTTTATAATCTTGGTTCTAACTAATTATAATCTTGGTTCTAACTAATTAACCAGGATTCTGAAGGTGTCCTAAATGACCAAATTAGTGTTTTTTTTACTGTAAGTCTCTGGATGTCTATGTTCTGAACACTTGAGCTATATACTTTATTTCTGGGGGAAAAAAAGAATAAATGTATATTTAGTGCATGGGAAACTTTACAGATTATTTTTGCCTTCTTTGGCCCACATAGTACCTTATTCCTATCTCTATTTTAGCAGTTATTCTATATTGAAATTACTTTTTAAAACTTATTAATTGTAAACATTTATTGAAATAACACCAGTAATATATGAAAGAATTCTCTTTAAAATGTTCAAACACTACAGATAATGATAAAGGCTCCTGAAACACAACTTTCAGCTAAGATAGACCTTTTGTCTTTGCTTTGGTGTGTGTCCCTTTAGACCTTTTTCTTTCTATGCGCTTACAAATATATCAACATGTAATTTTTAAGAAAAATTTGTTTATGTAAATAGCTTTATACCATATCTGTTAATTGGCAACTTGTTGTTGTTTTTTTTTAAACAACAACTGTATAATGTCTTGGAGAATCTTATATCATAGAATTATAAATGTATTTCATTTTTTTCTTTACTGCCGCACAGTACACTGTGGCTGTATCACAACTTATTTAATTATTTCTATATTGCTGGCATTTAGGTTGTTTCCAATCTGTTTGTTAATGTAAAAAAGCTGTAATCTTTGGCGACATCCTTTTGTCCAGCATTTCTCAAATACTCAGTTCTACTTATTTCTCTGTTTCTAGTGCTTAGTACAGTGCCTGACATGTATACGTGTCCAACGAGTGTTTATGAACAATTAAGTGAATGAATAAGTAAATAAACTAATTCAAGAAAAAATTTCAGATTTATGAACATGTCTACTAGAATACGATTTTGATTGATAGTAGTGAAATTGAGCCACATAAGCCAAATGATGACATTGCTAGGTATATTAACATATACTGAAATCAAAGATTATTGTACCAAAGTTTCTGCCTCTGACCTTATGCTAGTAAGCACTTAAAAAAGAAATGATTTGTGTGAAATCATAGCAAGCATGCTTGGGAAATTTGCAGAATATAAAATGTAAACAGCTAGTATAAGCATGATTGATTCAACATTCAAAATAATTTTATCAGTTGCAATATTGGACAGGGGGAAAATAATCTCCCAAGACAAAGATTTCTGGAGCACCTACAATATCAAGTACCTACCCCATCCCTTCAGTATATACTCAAAACAGATCAATGGATACATCCCTGCTGTCAAGAAGCTCATAGGGAAATTTCTGAATTTAGATACAAGTCTTAGGCAGAAGTCCACGTTAGGGACTGTCTAGATGGATAACAATTCATAGAAAAAAGATGTTGGGGTTTAAGTTGACTCAATATGTGCCAATGATAGAAGCAAATAAAGCTACTCTGGCTAAAATAGCATTTATAGAACTAACATGCACATTTTCCAGAGTAGTAATCCCACTGACTTTGCAGTGTATAAAATATGGTCTATCCTTGGGCATTGTCTGTGACTTATAGCTGGTATAACATTAACTGGTTCATCTGAGTGATATTCCAGGTGGAGGGCTCAGGGGAGGCTCTTTGAAAGGAGAGGTCATCTGAACTGTGTCTTTATTTTATTTTATTTTTAAAAATTGTATTGGGGAAGGAGAACAGAACTTTATTGGGGAACAGTGTGTACTTCCAGGACTTTTTTCAAGTCAAGTTGTTGTCTTTTCAATCTTAGTTGTGGAGGGCACAGCTCAGCTCTATGTCCAGTTGCCGTTGTTAGTCGCAGGGGGCACAGCCCACCATCCCTTGCAGGAGTCGAGGAATCAAACTGGAAACCTTCTGGTTGGGAGCCCGCTGGCCCATGTGGGAATCAAACTGGCAGCCTTTGGTGTTAGGAGCATGGAGCTCCAACCACCTGAGCCACCAGGGCAGCCCTGAACTGTGTCTTTAACGAGAGAAGAGGTAGCAGTGGAAGAAAAATCTTAAGCAAATGGTTGGAGAGAGGAAAAGGAGGGGGACCGAAGTGAGCTTCTGTTGAGCTTGAGCCTTCCCTCCGTAGCACAGGACTGGTTGAGGAAGGAGTAGGAAAAAGGTTGGACTGTCCTTATCCTAGGCTCTGGACTGTTCCCAATCCCTTGCCTAACACCCTGTGAGCAGCAACATCTGTCAATGAATCCAGAGATGGAGGTGATGATGGCAGGCTGCAGGAATCAATTGTGGAAGCTCATTCACTCACATATCTGTTGGCTGAGAACTCAGCTATGTCTATGGGCCAGAACATCCGCCATGGGACCTCTTTGGCTGGCTGCTCGGACTTCCTTACAGCATGGTAGCGAGGTCCCAGGGTGACTATTCTAAAAGACCCAGGGGGAAGCTGTATCACCTTTTTAGTGTCAGAAGTCACATAGCATCACTTCTGCAATAAACAAAAGCCTAGATTTAAGGGAATGGAACATAAACCCCATTTCTTGATGGGAGGAATGTCAATACATTGTAACGAGAGCATGTGCGATGGGAGATAGTGTTACAGCCATCTTTGGAAAATACAGTCTGCCAGAATATATCTCCCATAAAGAGACGCTGAAATCTCTATGAGTAGGGTTTCCAGGTGGGAATTCCTGCCCTGTTCTCAGGAATTTTTTTTCGCTTTCCCATTCCCGAATCCCGAGATACAAACTCTTTTCTGTTCTCCACAATGAATCATTTCCACAAAGTGACAGCCGATACTACCAACCACCTGGGTTCAAGGAGCTGATTTCTTCGATTTCCTGACCAATATTTCTCGGCCTTCGGGAATGAAAAAGTGAAAATAAGTCCTGAGAACAGGCGGGAATTCCCACCTGGAAACCCTATCTATGAGAAACCTGTTGCTAAAAGTAGAGTGACACTCTAGACAACCTATAGGAAGCTTGATGTATAAAGCATTTCATCAGAGAAGATGTGTGGAAATTGGTTGGAGATTTGGAAGGTTTGAGTTATGGTCCCAGTTAACTGTGTTACCCTTTGAAATTGAGCATATTATGTGACATCTTTAAGCCTCAGTTTTCTCACCTGTAAATAAGGAGGTTGAACAAGGTGACCTCTAGTTCTAAACACATATAACACCCAATCACATTTAGCCCATGTATTCCAGATTACTATCTTTTTGTATTAACCTGAGACAGTTTGTGATCTTGTCTAAATACCATATTGATTGAATGATGTTTGACGGCAAGGCATTGGGGCGAATCCAGTGTCACAATGATATATTAGTAATTGAGATAGATTTGGAATTCACTTTCAGAAAATTCCCAAGTCTAAGACTCAGATTTACTGGATTTTTTGAGAAATCCATGAAACGTCCATCAAGTGATGTCATGGCGATAATCTGGAATATACATATATACGGTGTTTCCCTGAAAATAAGACCTAGCTGGACAACCAGCTCTAATGTGTCTTTTGGAGCAAAAAGTAATATAAGACCTGGTATTATATTATATTATATTACGTTATATTATACCCGGTCTTATATTATAGTAAAATAAGACTGGGTCTTATATTAATTTTTGCTCCAAAAGACGCATTACAGCTGATTGTCTGGCTAGGTCTTAGTATTTTCGGGGAAACATGGTGTATGTGTGTGTGTGTGTTTATATACACACATATATATATGTGTGTGTGTGTATATATATATATATATATATATACACATATATATACATATATATATATATCAATGTTTAAATTGCTAATTTAAATTAGCTTAGATAGTTACAAATCATATCAGTTTACTTCTTAAACTAACTCAGTTAGCTATGCTCTAAAATTAGATTCTAAGGATCATTCCTGTGTGATAAAATCAAATCATTTGTGAGAAAAGAGAGGCAGCTGAATTAGTATTAACTGTATTTACAGTCTTTATTGTTATTATTTTTAATACTCACTTTATCCCAGATAGTAAGCAGCATGAACCTATGTTTCCAGATTAACACATCACGCAAGACTAATGTTTAAATTGGGAAGAAACAGTTAATTAAAATCGGCCCCACTCCTTCAATAAAAGGTGAAGAAGAGAGACATGATTTTGGCTAAGTAAAGATATTTTACATACATATATGTATTTGTGTGTGTACACATCCACATATTTGTTTATGTACGTGTATGTGATGCAAACATAATAATAACATTCTAAGGTACATAAAATAGAAAAGTGAACATGATACAAAGAAGCAAAACCTCAAATGGATGATGATACTCATTGAAAGCTCAAATTAAATGTGATTTAAAGAACAACTGCAAGGGTATAATTTGTTTGGTAAGCAATCTTGTGTAAGGAAATAAAACATATAGAAAGATTTGTGGGATTAAAGACACACCCTCCTCCCAGAGTGTGCAAGTGCACACTCGTGCACATGCACATTTACAGTGAAAGAATTACCAGAATTAATATTAATCCTTTGGTTTCCTTTTCTCTTTAATACTAACCCAATCCTACCTTGAGGTTTTTATTTAAAGAAAAAAATATCTCCCTGTTTACAGACCATACTCCCCCCACCGAAGCACAATATGAGACTGGTCTAGAAATAAAGTTCTGGGTCTGTATTATTCTGTAGTAATTAACAAAGGAACTTCCTATATATTAGTAGCATTTCCCCGTAGTCAATTTCCCACAGCAATAGAAGATATAATTATACTGATGTAAATCACAATGAGATGCCTAGAAGGGACTGGCCTTTCACCTTCTTTAATTCATTGAATGATCTTATCTTTTTGACAGGTACTGTCAGGCAGAGCAAGGGGCTGGGAGGCAGGATATTTTTCCGGTAACTAATTTGCTTGGAGGAAAAAATAGTATTTATTGCAAACACTCAAAAGCAGCGTGATAATCCAGGTTTAGCAGAGAATTCTCTAAGTCTTTTTCTCCCTTGCCTTAATAATTGTCCTGTGTGCCTTGCTCGCTTTACCTCTCTACCCCTAGGTCTCTCTCATTCTCTTTCTCCTCCACAAAACACTAGCTATTCCTTTGGGCTTCATGTTTCCAAAATATTTATAAAGAAATGGGTATATATTTATGCACACAGATGTATTTTTATTCCTTCCTTACAATGAATCCTTGCTGCCAGCTTTTGTACTTTACATTGTTTGTACAGAAAAATCAACACTGGGACAAGCCAGCATTCTGGGAACGACTTTCTACCCCCACAAGATCTGACTTACTTTTACAGTTGCTTCCTGGTTTGCTGCTTTTGTTCAAGAGACATTTCCTTTTGGACGAAACCACCTAGAGTATAACATTGAATGTCAAGGATTGCGTGAGAGTCAAAGCAGTTCCAATGGCTGACAACCCCAGAAGCAGAAGATGTAGCATTAGCCACCCAACTGGAAATGAAAAGATGCCTGAAGTTTGGTAGTTTCTCTTACCCTCCCCTACATTCATTTTATTTTTGTGGCAAAACTTGAAACAAAGCTAGAGTAAAAGTGCTTTTCATTTAGTGGGTGGTGGAGGTTCTGACTCAGGCTTTGCAAACATGACATTGCTTGAACCCCAAGATGAACGCTCCCACAGGATTCCAGAGAAACAAAGCTGCCTGCTCCGTTGCGTGACATCATTCACCTTGGGAATTCTGGCTGAGGTGGGGAGGTGGTGGCACAGGTGCAGGTTTTCTGAGGTACATGAATGGAATCGCCAGAGTTCAAAGAGGTTTTGAACTTTAGATCGAGGCTTTCTTGGTTACATTTAGCCTACTTGGTTAACAAGTTTAGGTCTGGAACTACTAAAGCAGAAATTTCTAAAACTCTCACTAATATTTTTTATTATTTTAAGAAATCAGATTACATTAGTGAAAAAATGGAAGCATCCTAGTAGCCAATATAGGGGTTTGTTAGATAAATTGTAATATATCCATATCATGGAATAATGCATAGCTTCTTAAAATGTTAGCATTAGTTAGCTGTAGGGGGTAGGAAAGCAGGGAATTGAATTTTCTTCATTTTGTTTATCTGAATTTTAAGATACAGAGAATGCATTACTTTGGTAATAATAATGATAACAATATAATTTAAGAAAGGAAACAGATTATGTGGTGCTGTTGGAGCCTCCCACTTTTGTGCTTGGCATTTGGCACCAATTTAACAAAATGAACAAAACTTGTGATGTGGTTGTGAAAAGACAAATGATAGAAGTACCCAGAAATTCCCTTAGAAAGCCATAGCCTTTGGGCCTAAGTACGTTGGAACTTGGTGTCCATGTTCATTCCAGTCCCCTGCCCACATTGAGTCAAATGAATACACTGGCAAGGTACTGGCATACGCGTGTGGGTGTGAGGTTTCATCAGCCAAAGTGAAACTGACTTCATCACGGAAAGGAAACGTTTTAGCCAAATATTTGTTGCTGATGAATGTTCTCAGGATGCCAAAATTCTAGCCCAAATGTTTGAGGTTATATAGGGCACTTATTCCCAGCCCACATGCTTGTTAGTTTAGCCTGTAGAATCCTTCTGTGTTTGCTCATGAACTTGGCCTACTCTTCACCCTATAGTCTTACAGTAGATGAATGGACATTTGGGCTGTGGGTCTCATGGATGAGTGGCATCGTTTTAGACAAGCCACAGAACCGTGAGTGGACAGTAGGACTCCCTACTGTCCGTAGGCCAAGTAATCCCTCACTGGACATCTTTGGTCTTTTTGGCCTTTGGCCTCACTAGACTAAGAGGCAGGGCCCTATTATTTAGTCAGGGCCCACTGTGGGCCAGGCTTTTCATATACCTTGTCTCATCTCTACATGAACTCTGTAAGGTAGGCATGATTCTTCTTCCTTTTGCAGTTGAGGAAACTGAGGCTCAGAGAAATTAAGTCATTAGGCCTGAAATTTGTAGTGCTTATGAACTGACTGAAAATCAGTTGCTTATTCAATCATCAATACCATAATTTCATTATCAACACAATCCTATGGCCTTACTTGATTATTTTCAAGTGGCCTATTTAAATTCAGATACTAGTCTATATTATTCTCTTCTTATGCTGACCTGTGCACTCTCTTCCCTCTTTCCTTCCTTATATTCTTTCTCCTTTCTTTAATCTGTTTCATTCTCTTTGTTTCATATCTTTTAGACAAAGAGAATCAAGATTTAAATTTAAGAAAAAGCAGCAAGTGATTTCATTCATTGTTCTATACGCTGTAGGCTACCAAAGATATCAATTGCTCTTTTTAAAAAGTTACGCAGTTAATGGCTTTTCTCTTTTAGCCCAGGCTGTCATATTAAACTTTTAGTTTATAAGAAGGGGAAGAAGGAAATGAACATTTATTGATACTAATTTTTTTAATGTCTTTATTAAGGAAGATTTTACAATAAATACAAGTGGAAGAGTATAATGAACCTTCATGTACACAGCACCAATCAGCTTCAATGTGTGAACATTCTTATTTCATCAAAATTCCCCATTCTCCTCTCTCATATTATTTTGAAGGAAATCTCAGGCATCATATCATTTCATCCATAAGTAGTTAAGCAAGTATCACTAAAAAATACTTTTAACAAAAATCACATGATACTGTTGTTAAATCTTAAAAAATTTACAATAATTCTTTACTATCATAAAATACTTAGTATTAAATTTGCAATTGCTTCACAAATTTCCTATTGTTTTTGTAGTTTATTTAAATCAGTGTCCAAATACATTATGATTTGTTGATATGTTTTTTAAAGTCTTTTAATCTATAGGTCTCTTTCTCTTTCTCCATGTGGTATAATGACCATTTGGCCTGTAGAATTTTCCAGTCTGTATTTTGTAGATTGTATCCTGTAGTATATTTAACATATTTAACTTCTGCCTGTATTTCTTATAAATGAGTATTTGGATGTGGAGGCTTGACTAGATACAGATTTGATTTTTCTTTTCGCAAGGTTTTTTCACAGGTGGTGTTTGGTTCTTCCATCAGGGGCACATATTGACTGGCTCTCTCTTTTTGTAAGGGTAGCAATTGTTAACAATTTTTGCCTAGATCTATTAATTCATTAGTGGCTATAAAATGGTGATATTCAAATTCGTTTCTTCTTCATTTATTATACTATTATTTTGTACAGTATATACATTTATTAGCCAGAACATGTCCATGAAACAACACTTATTCTCATCTACTATTTATTAAAGTGCTACCATATGCCGAGCACTTGAATGTTTCATAAGTCAAAGTACTAATAATTCATCAACCATTTTCCCATAAAAATTAATTCTTAGGTATTTTTAGTTTGGTTGAAGTAGTTCCTCTTTTCGTTTCATTCTTCTTTTCTCCATTTTGTGTTTTCCCTCTTCCTTCGGTATTCTCCTTCTGCCCCTTAGATTTATTTCAAGGGCATAGTCATATCAGTGGTCACTATGAGATCAGGAAGAGAGCTGGAGGTTCTGCATGTGCAGAAATTAAATTTGAATGGTGTTTTATTTTTGGCTGCTCAAGAAAATGTAGCCTTTTCCCAGAAGCACTGGCCACATGTAGCTGGATTTATGGAAGGGGTACCTGATCTGCTCAGGTTTTACTGGAATCCCTGATATGTGGAGGGTAAAGCTCATTCTGGAATTAATATGTCCAATTTTACCTTTTTGAGGGTGACTCATTATTGCTTTCAGCTCATTCATGAAGTTTATGAATAGATAAGTAAACTTGTTGTTTTTCAGAGTTTAAATCAATATTTTTATTGATACTTGTATGACATAAGATGCTATTTGACACCAAATCAAAGAATGCTGTGATTTCCCAAAAAATTGCTCTTAAGCTACAGAATTTGGGGTACTTGAAAAAAACCCATGCTGTGTTTGTTGAATAGATGAGAACCAGTGTGATAGGTGGGGCCTTTTTAGGTAAATGAACTTTCAATGAATACCAAGGCTCCTCAAAGCCTGGGTTGGGTTAAAGCTCTTTACCCTAATGTCCTGACTAGTCCAGGCTGGAGAAATCAGTCTATTTGAGGTAAGACTAAAGGAAAGAACACCAGAGTAAGGGTCAAGAGGCCGACTTGATTCAAGCCCCAGCACAGCCACTTTATGAGAAGGCCTCTTGACAAGACTAAAATCTCTCTGAGCCTTAGTTTCTCCATTTCCCAAATGGCAATGGATATGCCCTTGGTACCTCTCCAAGGTTGTTGTGAAAATCAAGTAAGATAATACTCATGTTTTGATAGCCTCAAAGCCGTATTCACATTAAAACTATTTCAATCAATATTTATTTTTTTAATTGTGAAAAATAGCACAGTTAAGAAAAAATAAAAAAATATCTATATGTATCTCACTTTCTTAATATCTTATTTTAATTTTTTCCTATTATTTCTGGTCATTCACATACCAAATTTTTATAGACTTGAAGTCATGCTAGAATACCATTTTATATTTTGTATGTTTAATTTGACATTTTATTATTACTATGGTTCTGGGTTGCTGCATTATCTTTAGAATAATTACTTATTTGCTATAACCATGGTTGAATATTTAAGTGATTTCACTTTTACATATGAAACTGCCATGAATATCTTTGTTCATGAATTATTTCCTTAGAATAAATTCCCAGGGGTATGATGACTGGGTGAAAATACATGGGCATTTTTATGGCTCTTAATAGATTTTGCCATATTGTTTTCCAAAGGCTAGTAATAATGAACTTGACACTAGCAATGAAAGTGTGTCGTTTAAAGGGATTATTTTAAATCAACTATTCACCAGCCATATGTGAAGGTATGTCCCAGGAACCCTGTGTGACAGAACCTTCCATTCCTGACTCATTCATTCACAAGAAATAAATAAATGAAACAAGGAGACTGTGTATGGTGAATAAATGAAGAGTTCTATTAATTGAGATTCTAGAAAAGCCAACAGGTTGTTGTTGTAGGTAATGCTTGTTAGCCTGTTTGATTTTACAGATTTACTGATATTTTTGCTAATTTTCTGGAACATGCAGAGAACCAGTATATATTGTATTATCTGAATCTTTTATAAAAGCATATATAGAAGTGAGATTTTTTTTCTCATGATGGTTTTTAGGAACCTTTCATGTTTCCCCAAAAATAAGACCTAGCCAGACCATCAGCTCTAATGAGTTTTTTGGAGCAAAAATTAATATAAGACCCACTCTTATTTTAATATAATATTAAGACCAGGTATAATATAATATAATATAATACCAGGTCTTATATAAGACTGGGTCTTATATTAATTTTTGTTCCAAAAGACACATTAGAGCTGATGGTCCAGCTAGGTCTTATTTTTGGGCAAACACGGTATCTTTTTATACCAATCAAGGTCTTTTTTGTTTTGTTTTATTTTGTTTTGGGGCTGTAGGTTAGGTAGGTTATGTTTCAAAAGCATGACTGAACTCTAGTAGATATTAATATATGTGTAATTCCAAACTATGGAATTATAATAATATCCATCATCTGTGCAAATAGATCTTTTAACTTTAAAGGCTCTTTCATGTGTTTTTCTCATTTGATCCTCACAACCACAGCATGGGGTAGGATGGCATGGCATTGTCATCTCAGTTTGATTGATGGGAGACTGAGGTACAAGGACACTTGTCTAGGATTGGACCACTTCTCAGAGCTGCCAGTCTCCTGTCTCTCAGCTTCTGGCTCTTTTCACCCAATTGTACAGTTTTAAAAAGTACTCCTTCATATCAGTACTGTGCTTCTCACTTAGCATGTTAAAAATATATGGTTGTATAAAATTAGCTTGTCTTTTAAAAATGCTCTCTTGCAGAATGGTGTTGGCTTTTTTATTTTTTACATGTTATGGGATGAAAGGAGTTTCTTAGCTAATGTCACCGTAATAGCTGTCATATGCCAAGTGGCTAGTATGTGTCGGGCGCTTCTTACTGTTTTACTCCACATTGCAACTCTGTGAAATAGGTGTTATCATTCTCACTGTTACAGGGGAGGAAGTTGCAGTTCAGAGAAGTAAATAACTTTTCCAATTTCATAGAGTTAGGAGGTGATGGAGCTAGGACTTGAACCCCAATCCATCTCAATTTGAATCAAATGATCTTTCATTTGTACCACATAACTTTCCTCAGTGGTTACTTTTCAAAGAGTTAATCTAACAAAAAATCATTTTGTTTTATTGTAAAAGAAATATAAGTCCACCAAGCAGCCATGGAAAATACAAAAAATTACATTTAAACAATGTCAGGCTATGCTTTTTCATGCAGAGTACCTAATGTAAGATATTGTAAAGACATATTTAATTAGCTTTCATCCCAAAGATGAAAGCATGGAGTTTAAGCCTCCAGTCAGCAAATTTTTTTGCCCCCCAAAAGTCTAGCTTTCTGCAAAAGCTTAAAGGTTTAACTCAATTAAATCCTACCTACCTGGTTTATGTACTCTCTAGTTTCCGGTCTTGTACTTATTTTGTTTGTTCACTTGGGAAGAAAGCAAACACGACAAAAAGAAATCAAGCCCTGACTTGGAACAGTAGCTAATAGAGCATCTTAAATCAACACAGCCAATGTAACTTGTACTGATTCAAGTAATAATTTTTGTCTCTAGCATTTCACATTGTCTCTACTACCAAAACTTCCTGATACTTCGACGTGGAACAATAGGAGGCCTACATGTTTATTGGTATAAAACTCATCTTCCGTTTATGAAAAGAAGATGCAATTGACAGTCTTGTCTCTTAGACCTCCAGCGTCACGCCCTTTCTTTTGACTACATTAAAGTGGTAGCAGAAAGCATTCCTCGATACACAATAGAGCAACTTAGCAGCCACCTAGAGTTGGAGTTGGTATTAGGTTACCATTCTGCAGGTTTTTTTCTTACCATACCTGTTTACAGGAAAGCTGGGACAAGGTCAGGGAAAGTGCGTAGTTGTTATCAGTTTTGCTGAGGCCACACCTGAATGAAAAGTTAGGTGCTGAAACAAGATCGAACTTGAGTGTTATTTGGAACTTAAAACAGC
This sequence comes from Rhinolophus ferrumequinum, assembly GCF_004115265.2. NCBI lineage: Eukaryota > Metazoa > Chordata > Mammalia > Chiroptera > Rhinolophidae > Rhinolophus > Rhinolophus ferrumequinum. The sequence continues at coordinate 62,696,542 of NC_046285.1, read as the reverse complement.
AAACGTCACTGTAGAAATGAGACTGCCTCACAGAGTTGTTTTAAAGGGACCAAAGCCCAGCCTCAGCAATTAATTTCAATTTGGCTGACATTTCTTGTGGGCCTATTATTACGTGCAGCTCTGTGCTACATGGCTCAGGGTGTGCCTGGAGAGCCTAGATTGGCCACAGCTGAGTGTCCCAGCAGTTAGCCGCTCAGGCCCTCGCTGCACATACTCTAGTAGAATTCTACTTATCACACTGATTCAAATCTAAAACAGATTTGCTCCTGTTCTTGGAAACAAATGCTTGATAGAGCATAATTAACCTATATCCTGTTCTGTCCCCTGACCCTGGTGGTATACAGATCTTCTTTAAGGTTTTGCTCATATGCTAGCTGCAGGCATGCTGATTCTTTTAATGAAATTCATATCTGGTCTGAGGAACCGTCATTGGATGAAAATTATTACTGAGCCTGCAAGCAACTCTCAGATGATTTTGAGAACCTTCAGAATTAATTATGTTAGAGACACTGCAAGCTACATTGGGTCAATCTGTTTCTTCTCATTTCAATTAAATTGAATTTACCAAACATTCATTGTATTCCTACTGTGTGCCAAGGGGTGTGGTTACAAAAATGAATGGGACGTGGTTTGTGCCCTAATAAGTTCCCGATCTAGCAAGTTGTGGAGTCTATCATTCTCCCTTGCTTGTTTTACAGCCATATTCTACCCACCCCCTTTTTTGGAGGGGGTGCTGTTTCTTTCTTACACCACACGTGGGTTTTCTTCCATCTACAGTGGAGAAACTCCTCAGCTCTGTTCCTCGGTAGTCTTCCTGATTCTAGGGCCATTGTAGCTTTGCAGGGATGGGCCTATGCATCGGAATTTGAAAATGAGGCCAGTTGTCATTGTGAGAGAACTGGAGCCACACACTTGGTGAACATGGATTTGTCAGGGAAAAGAAATAGACTGTGTGTTTCTGAGTTATGGGAAGAAAAGTAGTTGTGATTTTGACTCCCCTAAAGCATTTGTAGGGAAAGAAGAAAATATGCAGAAGGCTCCAGTCTTTTCATTCCTGTCTCCATTTAGAAGATTCCCCCAAGTCATCACAGACTATTTGCTAGCCTGGCTAAGGATGGCTGTTTAGAAGTTTTAATTGAAAATTTGGCTTGAATTTTTCAGTTTAGACCTACAGATGAGAATCTACATTTTGTAGCACAATTCAAAATGAGCAATTTGCCTTAAAAACAGGCATGTTTTCCAGCTTCCTATGACTAATGGCACATGAAGGGAGCCTAGTAATCACATAATTAGTTTGCCATTACTAAGAATCATTTTCAGAGTCCATGAGATGTGGTTTGTAACAACTTCACTGGTTCTGCACCAACAACCTAGACTTTGGAGGCCTGCATTTGAAGACAAAGGCCCAATTTTCTTTGATAGAGCTATGGGGAATTCATCTAACTGGGGGATAAAGTTTGGTTTAACTAATTTTCTTTGTATTTTGTTTAGAATCCAACCCTTGGATCAGGTTCAGGAAAAAACTTTCCAGAGGATTTGTAAAATTTCACAGATCTCAGCCCCTGCTCAAGTTCATCAGCCTTGATTCCATGCTGAGTTTGAGAATTTGATGGATCATAAATCTTTTGTAAAAGTTTTGCAGCTTGTAATACTAGAAACCATGCTTCCAAAAAGACTAGGCTTTTTATTTTTTATTTTAAAATTTCTTTTAATAAGCTAAATAAAGGGAAGTAAACTGTGAGCAGTGTTTATAATTTGAAAATAATTCCTGGGGTAGTTGAGATTTTAATAAGGGAAACTCAAGTGATCCTATATAACAAGTGAGCTGAAGAGGATTTTTCTACACAGTGTTAATTTTTAGAAAATTTGCTACAACTTAATAATTGTTGACACTGGGTGACGGATATTTGAGAATTTTAGACTCTAATTTCTTTACATTTAACATTTTCTCCAATAAAAAGTTAAATATAAAATTTCAAAGAAAGAAGAGGCTGATAAAAATATAAAAGGAAATTAGAAAGAAAAAGGAAAAGAAGGAGGAGGAGGAAGAGAAGTGAGAGAGAGAAGTTAACCTTTTGCAGTTATGTGGTAAAAATACATCTTTGGAGCCATTGGTCAAATCAGTGAAAATAATATGTAGTAATAATGGTCCGTTACTGAATATTTAATATGTACTAGGACTTTGTGAACATTATTACATTTGACCTTCACAACCACCATTTGACTTTGGAAGTGTTGACGTCTGTATTTTTAAAAATATAAGCGCGGAGGCTTAGAGAGTTTATGTGATTTGCCCTGGGTCACACATCAATAAATGGCAGATGATCTGCAATCACAGCCCAGGCCCCAAAGCATGCGGCTATTTTATAATTACCTCCTAAAGCGTGAAGAAGTTTCAGTGAGAAAGAATTCCTCATTTAGAGTCATGGAGGTCTATTTCTGTAGATAGCCACAAAAATATAGTGGAAACTACACTAGATTTTCCTCTCCTTGGATTTTGCCTTTGTAGCTTATGTGTGACCTCAGGAAGGTACTGAGCATCTCTGGGCCCTACTTTTCCTTATTTATAAAACAGAGCACATAGTAGGCATTGGAACACATAGTAGGTACTCAATAGAGCACAGCTATCATTTTCTCTTCATGTCTGACTCTGTTCCAGTAAGTGGTCACACTGTTCCAGATTTTCATGATAGAAGAGACCATATTAGATGGACTTCAGAGGCTTAAAAACTAACCCTGCCTTATATTAATAGAATATGGAATCTAGGTCTACTTGGAATTTACTGCATCAGTGTGACCTCTGAACTTAAAAAAGATTTTTTTTTTAAACCACACACACAGAGGTATTTTTATAATAGCTTGTGAGACAATGGTGAATCATCTTATTACTACTGAATCATCTCTGTAGTCCTGGGAGAAAGATGAGCAAGGGCTCATCAGGAATGAACCCAGCATTCCTCAGAAGTCTGGACATTCTTGGGATTGGTTTGATTATTTTCCTATTCTTCCTATGACACAGAGATGGTATAGGGGACATAATGGCATAGTCAGGGTTACCTACTCAGAGGCTAAGTGTATTTAGACTTACTGTTCCAGTGGGTGAAAAAAACCCTAAAATTGGTGAACTCAGTGAAAAATCAGATTAGCCACACCAGTTGTTTGAAAGAAATAACAAATTTAAGCAAAACAATAACTCGATGACCCCTAGAGACCAGACCAAAGAAAGTAAAATTAACAATATTCTTAAATGTGTCATGCCACATGCTCAGTTGATAAGAACATGAAGAAGAAGAACGTATGAAAGACAGAGATGAACGTTTCTACGTGCACCGTGCGCGTATCTACAACATCATCAATCTCTCTTGACTTTTCTTCCTCCACCACTACCCCACCCTCCAGTTAGGATTATGTTACTTGATTGTGAGCTCTTGAATATCTGACCATACAAAGGTTTTCCTTAAACCTCCATAGAAGCATGGAAGAATTCCTTGCTATGAAACAAACATTTTCACACACTTTGTTAAGTGGGCTTCCTTCCCAAATAAAGAAAGTGATACTTATTTCCAAGTACTACAGTTAATTTCAACACCACAAGCTGGCTTTCCATAATATAGATATGATCTATGGTAATAGGTCAAGAACTGACTTAAGTTTGGGACATCTCAGGTAAAGAAGCTGGTGAAAGAATTTTTTTCAGCTTTTTCTTTTCCTGTGGGAAATCATTCATATTCTAAGTCATTTATATTATAAAACAGCTTCTTATTTACAGCTTGACTGTTACATATTGACATGGTAGTAAAGGAGACAAAACAAAACATCAAATAAAAGCACATGGTACCTCTTAAATATTATCCAGCAATTTTAAAGGTTTAATCTTTCTGAGAAGGGAGATTTATAGCTACTTTGAGGAAACCACTCTATTTTATAAATCCACTACCCGATATATGAATATTTTGTCTTTGCAGCATGATGCGCCATTAACATCACTGGGAGTGATATCTAAATAATTACTTTAGAATTGGGCCCAACACAGACTTCTGAATGAGCAAGTTCTAGATAATGGGTAAAGCGTTTTGGTGTCTGTATGTCAGGTGGGGGAGGGGGAAGTGAAATCTCAGAGCTTCAGACGCTAATACATATTTTATTTCTGTCCTCCATTTGGTGGGACTTCCACAGAATACAAGGAAACTGCCTTGTGGAGGTTGCCTGTTGTTTTATGGATAACTAAGACTCTGACATGTGCGAAATCCTGAGAATTATCTTGAAAATCTGTTTTCAGAAAAAACAACCCTTTAGTCAGCTGCCCTTCCGATACAGGTGGTCTCCCAGGCAGCTTTTTCTGTGTGAACAAATGAACAAGTGGAGGAATCTGACTGTTCCATTAGTGAATAAGCCGCTTTTGTGGAAAAATGCAAACTGGATTAAGGCTGGATTTTCTCAGAAAAAGGATAGGATCTACGACCTGAAGATTGGTATTTGGTTTTGACGTACACAATACACTTTTAGCGATTGGTCCAATAGTTGGCAGTAGATCTGGAAAGGAAGTCTAGCCAACTCTCATCCACTTGAGGGGTGGACCTGAAACTAGTACCATGGGAGGAGCCTGGATAGGCTTGAAGGTTAAGTGTTGGGCCCGACTAGCTCAGGGGCAATACTGTGAAGAAGAGAAAGCTTGATTTACAGATTCACTTCCACACTCAATCCAGGTATTTAGTAAGTTCCAATGGGGATACCACAACTGTCATTTCCTGCCTAGATTGGCTGGGATTCAGATTTTAAAAGAAACAAGAAAATAGTAAAACAAACAACAAAAGCCAGCAATTTATGTATTTATTTTTGCTTATAAAGATACAGATACTAATTGCAGAAAACATGGAATGTTCAGTAAAGAATAAAGACAATGAGTTATTCTCTATCCATCATGCTTTCCTGGTTTCCTATTTCTACGATATATCACACACATTTTGAGTAGGAGTACAGGTATCACTGTTGACCCTTAAGATTATTTTTTACCTTTCTCCCCATCAAGATTTATTTGTTATATTATATATCTCATTCCTTTAAGATCCTGTTGAATGCTAGAGGTACAGTCAGCTCTGTTATAACATGATGTATGCAGTCCTGAGAATATCTACGCTCTGCATAATTGCACAATAAAAGCCATAGTGATTATGGGAAAATGAAATTAAAGGGGCAGCCCTCAAAAACTTTGTCAATGACACACATAAAAGATAGGAACCTAATAAAAATGGTAACACAATGTACCAATGTCAAATAGTTATGAAATACATAAACAGTACAATAAATATGGTACTTTATCTTGAAAAAGAGCTGATGTTTACTTGCAGAACTGGGGCCACTGGAAGGGTTGTTTCTTGTGAGTTACTGTGAAGTGCTAGAAGGTGAGTTACCTGAAATCAGCAACTGCAAAAAATTGTAGTACTAGATATGGATGGGTGTAGTTTATTGTCCTTAATTTGGTATTGGCACCAAAGATCAGAGTTGAGTGGTTGGTCATTCACAGTTTTAAATCCTGGAGCATGGTTTTCTGCTTGTGACATGCAGATGTTTCCAGGCATTTGTTTATAATAAGTAACTTTCATTAAAATTAATAATTTGATCTAATATTTTGCCTTCTTCAGTTAGCTTTTGTATCATGTCTAGAAATTCATTTGTAGCTTTCTCATTTACTTGAAGCTTCACTGGAGAGCTGAAAGCTTTGGAAATCGTAATAATGTTTGAAGCAACTAAAGCAGCCACCAGTAGCATAAAAAATAATCACTTTTGCAGGGTTTGGTGATTTCCATTTGAGGTCTTTGCACATAGAGGGTTCTTTCTTTTGTGCATGCACTGCTTGGAGTTTTGAACCAGGATGCTTAGACAGGTTTGGGATGCTGAATGAGTATTTATGTGTGTAGAAAATTCACAAATGTGAGAGAACAGCAAGCAAAACACAAACTTGCAGGATAATGTGTGATGAATTGAGGTAGCTGGTAGTTTAAGATGTGTATGTATGGGAGTTTTGTGCATTGCTACTCTTGTTGGATACAGTTTTCTATGTTCACCTAGTGTTTCTTGCAGACAAAATTGTGCATAAGCAAATGTGCAATCTGAGTTATACTCAAATTGTTCCCTAATACATCAATGGTGTTGGAATAAATTAGTGTTTGCAAAATAAATGTTATAGCAAAATTAACTAGTCTGACAAAGACATTTATAGCAAGGCGTGAACAGGTTGTAGAGATCTGTGATCCTTTATCTACAGTTTTGAAATCCATAAAGCTGTGAGAATTGAAAGGTGGTTTTTGTTTTGTTTGTTTGTTTGTTTGTTTGTTTTTTTAACTCAGCTTAGGTAAAACTTGATCCAACTTAGGTTTAGTTTTTTGGTCATGACTTGGCTTAAACTGATGTGAGGCTCTTTTTTTTATTCATTTCACTTAGTGGGAATATATATATACATTTTGCTGCCGAAATATTTTTGCATTAGATAAATAGATGCTATCTCAGACCCCCCTGGAGATTTAAATAATATGTGGTATAAGCAGCCTTCTAATATCTCCCAAATTCTGAATTCTGAAACAGATGGCCTCAAAGGTTTTGGATAAAAGACTAGGAGTCTGTAAGGGACAATAATGTGTGACTCACTTTAGGTAACACATTTCCATTTAACAGGGACCCTTCAGTGCTGTAACACGTAGGGGTGACTGACGGCAGGAAGGCTGGTGGAGAGAATGGTGTAACTGACCACATCTTCCCTCGATGAAGTTTTCTTTTCTGGCTCTAGAATTCCATCTTCCAGTCCTTCTCCTTCCATTCTCACTGCTCTTTCTTAGATTTTATTAAGTGTTTCTCTTCCCCTACCCATCTCTAAAATCAATGTTTCTAAATGTGTGTTCCGTAGCTCATCTGCATTAGAATCATCCAGCAAAATGCAAACTCCCAGGCCTCTGGTCACACTTTCTAAATTAGAAGCTCATAGGGTGAGGCCCTGTATTTTTAACAATTTATCCCATGAGTCAGATGCACTTTTAACTTGGGAATTCACGACCTTAAATAATAGTGTTCTTCAATATCCTTCCCTATATTCACTTCTTAGTCTCACTTTGGTCTTACTCAATCAATGGCCACTTTATCATACATCGCACATCAGCACATAATTGTTTCTACTCCCGTGCTTCAGTTAGCAACTGCTAACTTGGATGTCCCATGAACATTATAATGTCAGTGTATTCAAAACTGGACTCATCTTCTCCTTACGTTTCAATGGATAGAACAACAGTCTTTCCACTTTCCCCAGATAAAACTCTTGGCTCCCCTTTGATTGTTCTCCCACTCAACTCCCGTACCCTTTCTCCACTTTTGGGATCTCTCTCCAGTCGTTCCCATTTTCTCCTTTCCCTAACCTAGACCACCATCATCTGTTGCCTAGACTACAGCAGCAGCATGATCTTCCCCTTCCAGACTGAGCTTGTCCAATCCAATCTCCAGAATGGATCCTGACTGATCTTTCTAAAATGCAACTTGGGACATATCACTTCACTCCCCAGTTTCAAAACACTTGAGAGCAGAGAAGGCCCCACAGATTATCACACACCAGAGCCCGAACTCCTTGTCGAAACCTTCAAGGCTCTGCTTAACCCTCCAGCCTATTTCTATGGGCCCTGTACCCTGTGATTCCCCATGCCCCTTACCCCCATTTAATTTAGTTCTCCCTGGCACGTGTTCCTGTGAAAATATGACACCTCATATTTTCCTCAGACCACTCATTGCACTGTATGTAATTACTTGCCTAATTATCCATTTCCTCCATCATCAGACTTTAAGCTCCATGATAGTAGAATTCTGCCTGTCTTGCTTATTGTTGAATTTGCCCATGGAAAGCACTCAACATCTGATGACCAGATGAATAACAAAGTTATTTTTGTCATGTGTGTATGTCAAGGCAGTGGAGAGGCCGTTTATGCCTCTCAAGCAATAGCAGTGAGGATGGCTGGCCAATTCAATTTACTTTAAGATGACTCAACTTAATAAACAGTTATTATTGCATATTTATTATGCTCTATTGGGCATGACACAAAGTTGGAGAAGACAAGACCTCTGCCCTCGAAGACCACTGCCATAACCTAAACTGTCACTGGCCGGCATCCTGCTGTTCATGGACAGATGGCTCAGAGTCACAATGCCACTGATGCTCTGACTTCAGGAACTGCCGAACGCCTCCTCTCTGTCCGTGGCGTCCTGCTTATCTCCTCCTCAGGTGTTTCACCAAATTATGCCTGAATTTGCCAGCCCGCTCATGAGCATGAGCAAAGAACTTTGTAATGACTGGATTCTTTAAAGAACAGTCCAATCTCCCACTGCTGTGTGCCCTTGGCCACTGGGAGGCAAGCAATTTCTATGTCAGATTACATATATACCAGAAATTACAGCAGAAACAGGAGTTAGGCAGACATCTCAATTCCATCATTTAATAGCCGTTAACTTTGGTGGGTCTTGGTTTTCTCATGTATAAATAAAGATAATAATAGCTATCTCATAGGCTTTTGTGAGCATTACTGTTATTAACAAAAAATAATAATGGTTAAGACTTACAGAGTGCTTACTCCATACTGGGCATTGTCCTAAGGGCTTACCTCATTTAATCTTTGCAACAGTCCTAAGCAGTAGATACTAATATAATCTTCATGTTACAGGTGAGGTTAGTGAGGCTTAAGTAACTTTCCCATGAGCAAATGGAAGGGCTAGAATTTCATCCAGGCAGCCTGGCTCCAGAATCCATTCCCTTAGTCACTGTTCTACCTCCTTGGGGTTGAGGTTAATTGGAGATATGGATAAAATTTCTATTCTGTTATTGGGGAAAAGATAGCAGAATATTTTTTAAAGGGACTGTTTTATTTTACTTTAATTCTAATAGTTAAGCCTAGTGGCTGTCTTTAATCCAAATTTTTGCTGTATTTAATATGTGATTATCTTGATTACATGGTACAACTGAGGTAATTTTACATTGTGATAGTTTTTGTCTAAATGTTTGTAGGCAAACACTGGCTATAAAGGAACATTATAGGTTATAGTGTGGTTAAAAGGGAATTATACTAGTTTTTTAAAACCCGTTTATTCATTCACAAACTTATACAGCGTCTACTATGTGCTAATGATTTCTACATTTTAGGAATTTTGTGACATCAAGGGTATAGTTAGTGACTGAATGTGGCTAACATACAATATTCTCTTACTTCCATGGGCCTCAAGTTGCTTTTTTTGTTTGTTTGTTTGTTTGCTTTTTATAATATAGGATTCCACTGTGATGAGACACATTTAAGGGAAAAGGGAGAAAATATTTGGGTCAAAGTTCCAGTGTATGGCATATAATTGACTTTAATGACCGTCAAATAACTAAATTTTCTTAGTTCTACCTGGCTAAAGATAACTGAGGCTATTGACCTATGTATACATATTGTATTCTTTCTAGACAAGACTGAATGTGGTGGCAGGAATATAAGTAACTATGCTGTAACTTCATAAATTTATGTGTATTTATATATTTATGCTTATTAAAGCCTCGATTAAAATATGGTTTATTGCAGTAAATAGGCCCATCAGCAAAGGGTTCCTTTTGTGAGTTAGCTGTATTTAAAGAGGCTAAATGCTTTAAGATTCATATTTAGGTTCAATCCATCAGAAGGCAGATTCTGAAGTATAGATCTAAGGCCCTAAAAAATGCATGTGAAGACAGATGTGCATTAAATAAATAACAGTGCAAATTTAGTGAGGTTAAAAAAATGAGCATGTAGAGAAGCTGACATTAAAGGAGCACAGGCCATCTATTACTCAGGACATGGAGAGAAATATCTGAGTGGTGTGTTGGGCTAAATTGTGTTCCCCAAAATTCACAGGTTGAAGTCCTAACCCCCCAGTACTTCATAATGTGACTGTGTTTGGAAATATGGCCTTTAAAAAGGTAATTAAGTTAAAATGAAGCCATTAGGATGGGCCCTAATCCCACATGACTAGGGTCCGAATAAGAAGAAAAGATTGTGTACAACAGGCATGTATAGAGGAAAGACCATACGAAGACAAAGGGAGAAGCCCACTTACAAACCAAGGAGAAAAGCCTCAGAAGAAACCAACCTGGCCGGCTCCTGCATCTCAGAGGTCTAGCCTCCAGAATTGTGAGAAAATAAATTTCTATTTTTTTTAAAGATTCCCCAGTCTGTGGCACTTTGTTATGGCAGCCTGAGCAAACTAGTGCAAGTGGTTTTACCACTTTCCACCCCTTGACCCTCTTGCCTTTGTTTTTAAACATAATATCTACTTGATTTGGCTCTGAATATGACGTGACTCTCAGAATAGCTGACGAATCACAAGAGTTTCATCTCTGTATTGCAGCGTTAGCTGAGTCAAGTTTGTTGCCGAGAGACCCTATACATATTTTCAAGTTTATCTTTGAATGGGAACAACGAAAGGATGCTTACTATATTTGTAGATCACAAGAAAAACAGAGAGCACGGTCAACCCAAATCATCTTGATTGGTTGAACAAGGAGCTGAACTGAAGAAGAGGAAAATTTAAAAGTGATAAATAGAAGTTCTTGAACTTGGATTTTAAAATGTCAATTGCATAAGTGCAAGGTGGGCCAGAAATTGTTAACCAGCAGTATGCATTGAAACCTTATTATGAGCCAACTGCATGATGAGAATGCCCCAAATCCTGTGTGGTTATAGACTATCATCTGTGGAATTCTTGTTTCCAGAAGTGCCTGGTAAGAAAATGAGCTGCCTTAGGAAGCAGTGAGCTTGCCATTGCTGGAGGTGTCCAAGTGCCTGGGTGACCAATTCTCAGGGATGTGACAGAGAGCACATCTCCCTCTGAGAGAAATAATTGCTTTAAAGGGGGATTTGGAAACAGTGGTCTTTGGGTGTATTGAGAGTCTGTCCAGTTTGACAACTCCAGATATTGATTGAATTTGATTTATTCTGAACTTAGTATCTTAAATGATGATATGTTGATCTTGTTTTCACCTCTAACCTCTGTTGCTTTTAAGATAACAAGAAACAGACCAATCTATAACATACTTGTTTACCTGTGTAGACTAGTGAAATCTTATGCTGGGAAAAGCCCCCATTTTAATGAGCTTTAAACAAAAAATTCTACCGTAGGTGCTAATTAGAATCTAAATTCAGGTGTTAACCTCTTTGACTGAAAGTGCATGTTGAGTAATTGCAGGAAAGGGGCCAATTTCAGGCACAGCAGTAATTACTGAATTAGTAGAAAAGTTCAAGTAGGGCTTCAGATTTCAGATCATTACTGAGCTTTCTGAGGAACAGCTAATCCTGGAGTGACTGGGCTTCTCACACCTGTGTGTGTGTCCTTGTTTTGTGTGTGTCAGTGAGAGTGAGTGTGAAGGGAGCTCACTTAAATTTCAAAGAAATAACCATACCAATGGCCACAGAATTAGATCCCACTATTTCTTGTTATTTAAAAATATAGGCATAAAGACCTCTGAATTGACCGTTAGTGCTTTTCCCCTTTCCTTCAAAAGTAGTGAAAGAGTATCTGTTTTATGTGATAAAATGGCTTCATTCTTAAAATTTAGTCTCTTGCATTATTTACATCCTTAATGTCCTGGGAATTCGCCTTTAATATGCCAGGGAATATCCACCTCTGATCTATGTGCCCCTGTTGTCACAGCGAGGAGACTAAGCCCGTAAACCTACTGTGGTAACATGCCAGTGAGGTAGAAGAGGAAAGCATAAGAGACTAGAGTTTGTCGGTACATGGTGTGCTGTGCAATCATGATGTTTTCTTCCTCCTTCAAACAAAATGCAAAGGCCTTGAGAAAAAAACAAGACCCATAAAGACAACATCAACCCACATCTTTGGGGCACAAAATAGCCTATGCCCTCCTTCACTGTGGTAACTGTTTCATCGCCTCTGAGTGTAATTTCAAGTGTTCGCACTGATTTATAAAGTGCTAAATGGTCTGTAGTCTTGTAAACCGCTTTTTGCTTATGCTAGAAACAATGATGAATTATTAGTTTCTATTCACTGACCTGAAAAGTAAAACTGTGGACATTTGCAATAGCAAAACTGGTTATGGGCATTTTTCAAGGAGCTTTTCAAATTGAGGGCAAAGTATACTCCATCACTGAAGCACACGTTATTTTCTCGTGCTTACATTGTGTGACATAAAGGAACATGCCATAAACTTCATGCCCAAATGAAGAGTTCACAATCAAATAAATCAGAAACATGTGGAGAGTTAAATAATAATACCTAATAGACAAAATAGCATAAAACTGGAATAAGTCTAGCTATTCATCAATGTGGAATTAGGTAAATAAATTATGGGACATCCAAATAACGGGATACTGTGTATCTCCTCAAAAGAATTAGGTAGGTTTGTATGTATTGGTATGTAAAGAGCCTCATGATATATTTTAAAGATTAAAAAAAGCATAATAATAGATACAGAATTAGTTTAGTTGTGCATTTTTAAAAAAGTGTATCTGTGAATATATGTGTATACTTAAATAAGCATACTTTTGAAAATATCCTACAAGGAATATGATAATAGTTCATTTTTGGGAGACAGACTGGGGATAATTATGGGAGGTTAGGAAACCGTGAGTAAAGAAAGACTTATACACACACACACTACACACACTCGTATACACATTTTGGCATGTTTTGATTTTTTTACTATATGTCTTGATTGTATTTTAAAGATAAAAGTCAACTTTACAAAGGAATGCGAGAGGCAAACTATATTGAAAATAAAGTAAGGCGGCATATTATTATTCATGATCAAATGAATGGTATAAGCAGTGGGCATCACAGAAGTCCAAGGGAGAGAGAGTGATGAGCTTCTGAATAACTGCTATAATAATAATTCCATTTATGGAACTGTGCCAAGGCCATATTTGATATATTTCTATCCATGCAGTTATTGTCCTTATTGATGCTCACATATCCCTTCTTCAGCTAGTGGAAGCCTCTTCAAGTTGACTGCTGAGTGCTTTTTATTTTTTAAGGTTTTTATTAAAATATAGCTAACATACAATATTATATTAGTTTCAGGTGTACATCATAGTTATTCCACATTTATATACATAAAGCAGTGATCACCATGATAAGTCCAGAGACCATCTGACACCATACCACGCTATCATAATAATGTTGACTATATTCCCCATGCTGTATATTACATCCCTTTGACTTATTTGTTTTATACCTGGAGATTTGGACCTCTTATTGCCCTTCACATTTTGTCCCCCCTTTTTAATTTTTCAATTACAGTTGGCATTCAGTATTATTTCATATTAGTTTCAGGCATACAGCGTAGTGGTTAGACATTTGTATAATTTAAGAAATGATCCCCCTGACTAGTCTAGTATCACCAGACACCAATAACAATAATATATAATATACATAATAATAATAACAATAATATAATAATAACAATAATATACCAATAACAATAATATATAGTTATTACCATATTATTGACTATGTTCCCTTTGCTTTACTTTACATCCCCGTGACTATTTTGTAACTACCAGTTTGTGCTTAATCCCGTCACCTTTTTCACCCTGTCCTCCAAACTTCTTTCATCTATCACTCCAACAAATCTACTACGAATATTACACCACATATAGTTATTATAATATTATTGTATGCACTCCTTATGCTCCTTACACTATACCCTACATCCCCATCATTACTGTGTAACAACCAATTTGTGCTTCTTAATCCCTTTCCCTTTTTCACTCACCCCAACCTCCCTCCTATCTGGCAACCATCAATATGTTTTCTGTATCTATGAGTTTGTTTCTGTTTTGCTTATTTTGTTCTTTAGCTTTCAAATATAAGCTAAATCATATTGCATTTGTCTTTCTCTGACACTCCACTCAGCACAACACCCTCCAGGGCCATCCATGCCAGCAGATGGCAAGAACCCATTCCCTTCCCTGTTCAAGCAATATTCCATTGTATATACAGGTATGTACCCCCTCCTCTTTATCCATTCTTCCATCGACGAACACCCAGGCTGCCTCCACATCTTGGACATTGTAAACAATGCTGCAATGAACATATGGATGCACACGTCCCCTCGAAGTAGTGTTTTGGGTTTCTTCCGAAAAATACCCTTAAGTGGGATTACTGGGTCCTTCTTTGTCTCTTGTTATAGCCTTTGTTTTAAAGTCTATTTTGTCTGGTATAAGTATTGCTATCCCAGCTTTTGTTTGTTTGTTTGTTTCCATTTTCATGAAATATCTTTTTCCATCTCTTTACTTTCTGTCTGTCTGTGTCTTTCAATCTGAAGTGATTTTTTTGTAGGCAGCATATGTAAAGATTTTGTTTTCTTATCCATTCAGCCCTCCTATGTCTTTTGAGTGGAACGTTTAATACATTTACATTGAAAGTAATTGTTGATAGGTATGTAGCTATTGCCATTTTATTATTCATAATTTTTATCTTTTTTTCCCCCCATCTTAAAGAAGTCCCTGTAAGATACCCTGTAATACTGGTTTGGTGGTGATGAACTCCTTTAGCTTTTCTTGTCTGGGAAGCTCTTTATCTGTCCTTCGATTCTAAATGATAGCTTTACGGAGCAGAGTAATCTTGGTTGTAGGTCTTTGCTTTTTCATCATGTTAAATATTTTTGTACCAATCCCTTCTGGCCTACAAAATTTCTGTTGAAAAATCAGCTGACAATCTTATGGGAACTCCCTTATAAGTTTCTAGTTACCTTTGTCTTACTGGTTTTAGGATTCTCTCTTTGTCTTTAACCTTTGTCATTTTAATTATAATGTGTCTTGGTGTGGGCCTGTTTGTGTTCATCTTGTTTGGGACTCTGTGCACTTTCTGGACTTGTATGTCTATTTCCTTCATCAGATTAGGAAAGTTTTCAGTCATTATTTCTTCAGGTAGGTTTTCAATCCCTTGCTTTCTCTCTTCTCCTTTTGGTGCCCGTATGATGTGAATGTTGTTATGCTTGATTTTGTCCCAGAGGTCTCTTAAACTATCCTATTTTTTTTGGATTCTCTTTTCTTTTTGCTGTTCTGATTGGGCATTTACTGCTACCTTGTCTTCCAAATCTCTGATTCAATCCTCTGCTTAATCTAGTCTACTGGTGATTCCTTCTAGTGCCTTCTTCATTTCAGTTATTGTATTCTTCACTTCTGACTGGTTCTTTTTTATGGTTTCTATGTCGTTTTTTATGTTTGCTATCTTTCATTGAAGTTCTCACTAAGTTCCTTGAGCATCCTTATAACCATTGTTTTGGGTCTCTATCTCTGGTAGGTTGCTTGCCTCCATTTCATTTAGTTCTTTTTCTGAAGTTGTTTCCTGTTCTTTCATTTGGAGTATTTCTTTATGTCCTCATTTTGGCTGCCTCTCTGCGTTTGTTTCTATGTATTAGGTAGATCTGCTATGTCTTCCAATCTTGGCTGGGTGGCTTTCTGTAATATGTGCCCTGTGGGCTCCTGGTACAGTGTGGGGACAGAGTCCCAGAGAGCAGTTTCCAGGCTCTCAGCCTCATGTGGAAAGGTGCTGGCTTGGTTATTAGATGGCCATCAGCTATAATCAGATGGCCATCCACTGTGACTGTGTGGCTATCAGCTGTTTCTGGTTAGCCATTAGCCACTAATATAACTGCCATGGCTATGCTAGGGAGTTGGTGGGTTGGTTGGCAGAGAAGCAGACGGCGGACTACGCATCATGTGGAGCCTGCTTCCTGTATCTCCAACCCAGCAACCAGTGAGACTATAGTGGTATGAACCACCCCCCCATCCATGGCCCCGTTGGTCTTCCTTTTGGGCTTTGCCATATCCTATGTTCATACCATATCCTGTGTTCATATGTGGGGAGTGGGACCAGAGACCCTGCATGACACAGTTTCCCTGGTCAGCTCTTCTGGGTGTTCCAGGTGTGTCCCTTGTGTGAGTTGTGTATGTCTTCCTGTTATATTTGAGCCTTGATTGCTAGTGTCATGTCAGTAGGTGGGATTGACCCTCAGACTGATTGTCTGTGGGATATGGCTCCATCCACAGCTTACAGGCTGCTGTGCAGGGGGCTTACCCCACTGTGTGGGATTTGCCCCAGTGGGCTCTGGTGCTTGCTGAGATTATCCTTTGGGTGTGCTGCTGTGAGACAGTGCTCTGCTGTGGTTTGAGCCAACCTCCAAATATGTTGGTCCTGGGACCTGTTGCAAGGGGCTCTGGTGCAGGCCTAGGTCAGCCACTACCTGTAACAAGCCAGGGACTACCTAGTAGGAGCTACAAAGTGATCCACAGTTGTTTGCTGCCTGGAGGCAGGTGGGAGAGGCTACACTGAGAACTGAAGATGTCTGTTACCAGTACTGGGCCTGTGGTAGCTCCACATAATCCCAGGATACCTGGAGGCCTGCTACCACCTGCCGGCTCCCTTAAGGTTCAGCCCCTGATAAAGCTTCGTGTAGTACACAAGTTGAGTAAGGCAGGGTGTCCGGTGGTCACTAGAGTGGGAAGAGTTGTAGTCAGTAGGTTAATGTAGACTCTGGTTTGGTTCCAGTGCTAACCCTGGAGCTACTCAGCAAAAGTCTCAGAGCAGACCAAGCCTGGTCGCTGCCCACCTGGGGCAGTGGACTCTGAAAGTTTTCCAATTTGGATGGGGCTGGCTACTTGTGGAGAAAGTGCTTCCGCTGTTGGGCAAGTTGGGTGGGGTGGGTTCCCAGTCAGTCAGCAGGGTGGAGCAAGTGGAGCTCACCAGGCCAATCAGATTCAGATTTGGCATGTGGGGGAGGGCTCAACACAGGAAAGATGGTGCCCACCTACCAGCTGCATGGGAGAAGGCTTCAAACAAGGAAAATGGCTATTGTCTTCCAGTCCTTGCTATGAAGCCACACACCTCAGACTGTCCCTGGTATGTCTCTGACAACCCCCCTGAGTTCCTGTTCCCCACTGGAGCCCAAGGTGAGTGCCTGTGAATGAGAGAGTCAGTGCACGGGCCATTTAAAAGGATGTCTGGGTTTCCCGCAGCCTTCTGTCCCACCCGGATGGTCAGAATCCCCACTGTTTTTCACAGCCAGATGTTGTGGGGACTTTTCTTCCCAGCACAAGTACTCTGGGCTGGGGAGACTGGATTACAGCTGGGGTTCCTCGCTTTTCTGGGTGGAACTTCCACAGCTGAGATACACTTTCTGGTTCTCAACTGCCACACAGAGATTTGGGACCAGCCCATTTTGCTTTTCTACCCGTTCTACCAGTCTCCACATGGCTTCTTTGCATCATTAATTATAAAACTTCTGTTCAGCTTGACTTCAGATGATTCTCCAAGTTGATTGTTCTATAATTTAGTTGTAATTTTAATGTGTTCATGGAAGGAAGCAGGCACAGTGTTTATGCACTCCACCATCTTGGATCTTCTCCTGAGTTCTTTTGATATAACCTCAGTAATCTTTGATAGCTTCTTTGTTTTTTGGTATGACAAGATATTCTAGGATCATCTTGAAGATTTCCTACCCCAGACTTGAAATTGGACATTTCTCCAAAGAGCATTCGTCCATTTTATTGGGAAATGGTACTTACAGAGCAAGGTCTGGACACTAGTGGTGCTTATTGCTACTGGGCTAGTTATTTTTTCTAGGCCTTTTCAGTGAACAGATTGAGGAGATGTGTGTGTGTGGGTATGTGTGTATTTACATGAAAAATACACATGAATTCATACTGATACTTTCAATTCAGATTCAGAGCTTTTTCTTAACTTTATTGATCTTACATATTTATTTCTTTTTATTCACTCTGAAAATTCCAGTTCTCAAATATATCAACATAATTATACAACAGTCTCAGAATAACAATACCAACACTGCTATTGATATAATTACTGAACAGTTATAATTAGTAAAAAGAGTTGTGCTTAGAGTGCATGCTGCTAAGAACATATGGACAAATAACCATTTGTGAAAGTCATTTGGAATAGTACTCTCTGTAAGGTTATGCCATCAACTGGCTATACATGGAGGTTCATTGGTTTCATTTTATTTTTGATTTTTTAGAGATTGCAATTTAATATTCAGTTTTGTTTATTATTTATGTAAAATGTTAACTTGATTCCAAAGTCAAATTTATAAAACAATATATACTGAAATATGTCTGGCTATTATATCCCTGGCCCTACCTACAGGTAAACTTAAAAATTTTTATTTTATGATTTGCCTTTCTCTCGTTTTATTTTTAAAAATAATGAAAAGGGTATTCTTAGAGAAATGGGAGCATTTAACTTAGAAACATTTTGTGGACATCACACCTTTGCAGTAGGTAAAGACATCTTTCATTTTTTTTATAGAATCTTTCAAACTCTTTTTTCTCTAAAGTTAATAGCTCTTGCTTTCCATTTACTTGTTTTTGTTTAAGTTTGGTTTATTTTTCTAGATATTCATTACCAATTTATCTTCACATACTCTCCAGTTATCTAAATGTTTTCTCAATATATTTAAGCACATCCAGTATTCAATCAAGTTCATCTTCTTGAATGCATTCTCCCAGAGTGTGCTGCCCGCTACAATCAGCCTGGGTAACTCCCCTGGCCTACTGCACAACAGCCATCCCATCCTTTAGAATCTCCCTTCACCATCTTCCTGGGTATTTCCTCCTTTTTACTGAGTAAAATAACCTGCTTACTGGTTCCCCTGTCACCTTTCTTTACTCCCTCATTTTGATAAAGCCTAGTTAACTCCTTTAGCTTGATACCATGATGAGGTTCATAACTCTTATTCACTGTGCTTCTTCTGCCATCACCAAAAGATGGGGACGTCACTGGAGCATCATTTCAATAACTTGTTATTACCCCATGTGTCCCCTGATGTGCTTTCATATGGCTCTTAAATTGTGTAATGTATAAATGCTTCACAACCTGATTCCGATTCTACCCTTACTCAGGAAGGCCTTATTTGAAGGCTGTCTCCATGACAGTTAACTAGAGAGTCATTTGCTCTAATTTCAGACAGCTCCTTTGCCTACTGCAAAGAAGTTCCTGATAGAATCAAAGCAAAGCTTTGCAACAGGCTAAAAAGACTTGAAAGCTATTTTGCGTATGTGGTAGAGGTCTGAAACGCAACCTCAACAAAGCCTTGAATGTGTTCGACTATCTCAGAGTGTGATTGCATCAGATTATCAGTGCATTTGTGGGGATGAGAGTCTATGACAGGTATGATATCTTGATTCCAATAGAACATGATTCTCTCATACAGGTAAAACAAAATTCCCAGGATGAGTTTAAAATAATGAGGGATATAAGATACTTGTGTCTAACGCAAACAAATAAACAACACTAACAGAATCACTGTTAAATGAGAGATGCACCCATGTATGTGTGAATGGATGCATCAGAAAAAAGAGAGAAGAAATTCACAGGGAGGCTTTTGGTTATGTGTTTCAATAATGTACAGGGTTTGTGGTTTACAACATCATCGGAGTTGTACAATAGAATTATATCCCCGAGAGTTTTGCAGTTATCTCTCCCTCTCTCTTTCTTTTCTTTGCATACAATGGAGGATCTAAGCCTGGATCCATGCCCTACCTAGGACATTTCCTCTTTGTGGCATGTGAGCCGTTACCAACACTAAGATTTACTGCTTTGGGGATCGGTTCAGAACAAATGTTCCAAACAGCCGTCTGCCTCAGGCAAGGTAATTTTGGACAAATTCAACAAGACTTCAAAGGAAGCCACCTACTACAATGCCTAAGGAGGATAAAGACCTGATTTAAATGAATGTATTGCAATTAGTGGGTATTTACTTTATATGTTGCCAAGTTCTGATAGCTTTTTCTAACCCTCAGGGAAACAATATATATGTCTACTTCTGGTGAGCTGAAGAAATGGGATATGTGCTTCCCGGAGAGACAGGTGTTGTGAAACATACACAGATCTAAAAGACAGAAAAGACAAAAAGTCCATGAAAGGTGGAGACAAAGAATAAGTGCTATGTTGGTTTTGAAGCAAAAAAAAAAAAAAATAAATAAATAATAATAATAATAAAAAATAAAAGGTGGGTGTAATTTGTGCTCTTCCAGCATTCAGCATTCCCCTCCCTAAAAAAGAGCTAGACCCTCTTCTGCAAAATTTTGTCTTTTAAAATAGCTTGTATTAATTAAAGTAAGGAGGAGGCAACATTTAATATGGATAAATGCAGAAAATCCAGTTATCAATTAAAGGAGTTTTTGACCACCAAGCTGATTTAGGTACATCCTGAAGCGCTGTGAGTTTAATCCAATCATTCAGCACGAAGCATTCCAGAAGTAGAGGAAATTAAGGATTAAACTGTGATGGAAGAATGAGAAAGTAAGACACTGGAAGTATAGTGTGAGTGGACTTTAATCAAATCAAGCCAGAAACAGAGCAAAATGGAAATCTAATAGCCCGGTGTTTTCATATTCGTGTTCAGTTTCATTCCAGATCTTACACTTAAAAGTGCGGTGTAGTGTAAGAATTGTTGCAGGAAAACACCAGTATGTTTTTGTAGCATTTCTCAAAGACAAAGTGAATGTTGAGAGAGAGACAGCTCCAAATTCACTCTGTAAATAAGTACTTTATGGAGACTTGTACTAGAGGTGAGGGGAGGGCAGAGGAAGCTACATGCCAACCAGTTTTCGAATCTAAAATCTCTTTGCCCTGAAAAGATCCTAAGAGAGAAAAAGCAAAATATACTCACTGTAATCTGTGTTCCTGTGGTTTTTTTCAGACATTACACAAATGGGCAAATGATCTCTCACGGAAAAATCTAATCCAAGACACAGATTTAAAAGCAGGTTGATTAGAAGTCCATTAATCAGTAAGATTGCCTTACTCAGATTGGAAACCCTGATTTATCTAGACAACTGCCAACTTTCTCTTCCATTGGAGACACAGCCATATACCTCTATCATGTATATCACTAACCTCTTCTTGAATTTTGGACTCAAAATTATATTTTGATGCTTAGAATTTATCTGATAGATGAGAATACCATCTAAAACTAGCCTCTGCAAAAAAATCTGCTCAAATATCCTTTTGGTCATGTTACTATCTTTTGCTATTTGAAACACATTCCTCGATCTTTATCACAGATATTCTGTGAGCCAGCTGAATGTTTTACGGTTGGTGGAGTAGTTTCTCCTTGATGTCCTGCAGCACTCTACCTAGCCCAGGAACTTGGCCGTTGCCCCTGTATTTCTGAGCTTTCTAAGACTGTCGCTGTCTAATTACTGGTGTTTTTGAGGAAGTGGAAAAAGAGAGAAACTCATTTAGGGACAGAGAGTAGGGCTTATGACGGCATTGAGACTATTTATTTTCATCAGTCTTAAACCATTCTGACATGTGGTAATGGTTGAAATGTAGGTGTCTGTTAGGTGTGTGGCCTGGCGTTCCTCTCCCCGGCTGTTTACTTTAGCAGCTTGTCTGTCTGAAAGTTATGATACCGCAAAGCCTCTTCAGGGTCTCAGAGCAGGATGCAGCATGCAGACTTAGGAGAAGCAGCCCCCAGGGCTGGCCCTCTAAGCCACTGTAGGTAGAACTACAGAGGTGTGGGCAGGTAAGCCTTCAAGGGAACAATGAGGAGGGGAACAGGTGAGTGCAGCCTGGTTTCACCTGGATGTCCTGAAACAATTAGCCATCTTCTATCCTAAAAGGCTTTCCTTTGGAAAGATAAAGCGACTTTAAGTGACTACTGTCACATTCTGAAATGCCATGTGATGTGAATTTTTCATTTCCTGGGCCTGTCATTCCACCCAAATCAGATTTTGCTCAGTACACTAGTTAAAGAAGTCAATCTCATTGATTGGTGGCTTTTAAGTAAGGAAACTTTCTAATTTTTGAAAACACATTAGCAAAAGAATCTATTCTCAGATAAGGCAGAGTGAAGTGGAAGTGTAAACATAATGACCTAAAGGAAAGCAGCCTTTAAACCACACACACACACAGGCAAATAAGAGATTTGAAATAATTTCTTGAATCTGATGGTCAGACTTTGGCAAATGTTTTTGCTTGTATCCTTTCTAAAACAATTACTTCTAACAAAATTTAAATTGTTTACCCCTCCTTTCACAGTCTATTTTTGTCATTTTTTATTATATAGATAATAACAATATAGGATTATTGTAAAAGATTTAAAAAACATGTCCCCTTCAGACACAATCATTCAGTCTGTCTTTCCCCCTTTTAGAGGTAAGTGGCTACTGTCGGAAGTTTGCTCTGTATCTTTTGAATTTTCTTTCACCACATTTACATACAAATATAAATTCTTTGGAAGTTTAGCAAATAAACATAAATAGAAATATGTCTACTTTTTTGGAAATTTGTTTTCTTTTACTTTAAAATATGTCTTGGAGAGTTTTCCAAGTCAGTACATACTTGAGTCTCTGCATTTTTAAAGTCTGCATTGTATCCCTCAGTGTGGAGTTACCATAACTCATGTACTCAGTCCTCAGTTGATGGACACTGAGGTTGTCTCTTCGAACTTTGAACTTTCTTTTCCCCTAAAACAGTGTGACTATTTTTAGCTGAAATTTCTAACAAGTAGAACTATTGGGTCAAAGATGTCAATTTTGCTATCCTTATCCAATAAAACCTATATTTTGATTGATAAATCAATTATTAGTATAGGTATAGCTATCCCTGATGTATCTGGGCTGCACATTCATTAAGATACCTGGTGTCCCACATCAGGGCTGGGGGGCAGGACTCTGACAGCCCGGCTGACTCTGGGGTGGCAGGCATGAGCCTGATGGCCTCTCTCCAGGACAGCCCAGTGTGACAGGACACCAGCTCTGGATAAAGTAAGTTGTGTGTAGCTAGTGAGTAGTGGGGCAGGGAGTTGAATTCAGGTACTTTGACCCTTGAGCCCAAACATTTAACCACTACCGTAGGTTATCCTGCAGCCATCAATACAAAATGTAATTGCTACCAGTATGAAAAAGGTTCAGAGGAGGGAGTGTTTGCCATGGGCTAGGATTGCCCCTGTAAAGCTTTTAAGGAAGATACAGGATTTGAATGGGTTAGGTTTAGGTTATGAGGAGGAGGTAAAATGAAAAAGATTAAAGGCAACTCAGAAAGGGAAGAAGTGTAAAGCTATGGGAGGAGAAAAACAAAAAGCAAAAGACAAAAATGGCAGCCAAAATAATAGCAATAAGTCAGCATTACAGATTGCTTTACTTTTGGACTTTGCTAAGTGCTCAATAGGAAACATTTTGTGTAACTCTTAATAGATTCTGATAGTATTATTTCCTTTTATAAAATAAGAAAATGGAACTTAATGATATTCAGTAACTGCCCAAAGCCATGGCACCCATAAAGATGCATACCCCAGTAAGTGGACTGCTTGAAGGGCAAAGCGCACATGGATGGGAGAACCCTGGTGGGAAGGGTGGAGAGGAGTGTTGGGCCTTGAATGACCATGCTGGTAGGCAATGGGGAATGCTTGGAAATTTTTGGAGCATTGGAGTGACATGATGAAAGTGTATATGATAAAATCCTTTTATGTTTATTTATAAACTCTCCCTCACTCTCTGATGAGAGGTAAAAACCCTGTATCATTCTAAGTTTGCAAATGTGTACAGCGATGGCATGTAGTGATTGCAAAGGATGAGCTAAAGATTAGAAAGCCTGAACCATGTGGCTGCACTCCTTTCGTGCCTACCTTGAGAGCCCCAAACTGAGACCTAAAATGGTCTGAAATATCTTGAACACATAGTTAGGATCAGCAGTGCCCCAGTGAAAAAAGTCTGAGTCTTGAAACCAGAAAGACCTGGATGCACACGTTGGCTCTGCTGCTCTCTAACTTGGAACAAATTCCTGAATGTTGAATTACCAGTCTGTGGGACTCTGGTGGGAAGAGACTGAGGCCTGGACACACTGTGAAAGCCTGACTCATCAGCTCTGTAAGGATTTTTTAAATAACAAGTGAGTAGAGCTTTCTGAGCCTTCCTTTCTTCATCTGTAAAATGAGGATCATCAAACCTATTTCATAAAGCCCTGCCTTCCATAAAAACTGAGGAACTGCAAGCACTCTGGGAGAGAGAGGCCTGTGTTTCTGCTACCACAGTATCCTGCTTTCCAGTGAGTTTTACGACTGGGGAGGAATGCTAATTCCTTGTTTGTTTCGAAACGTACTTTTCCCCCCTGATTATTAAAGCAATGTGTGTTCATTTTGTAGAGAATTCAGAATATTCAGAAAAGTTAAAAATAGAAAATAAAATATATTACCGTAAGATAATAAATATTAGCGTTCCTGTTTTGGCCAATTTTCTTCCAGTCTTTTATTTATTTTTTTCTCCCCATATATTTTATGTAATAAAATTGTTATCATACTGAATATAAAACTTACTAATCTTTTTTTTCCAAACACTGTTTTATCATGTAAATTTCTCCAGATGTTAAATAGTGTTTGAAAATAAAACTTTGTCTGTGTAAACTTTCATTATATGAAGTGCCCTTACTTCATTAAAAGTTTTTATCATGGAACAGTTACTTGCTTTGTAGGTTTTCAGTATTGTACAGAACGTGGCAATGAACCATCTGACTAGTGGTACCCTGAGGTGGGTTCTAGGCTGACAACATCCGAATCACTCAGGGAAGCTTTTAGACCTGAGATTTCTGCCTTCCACCCTGAGCAGTAGGGGAGAGAGGTGCTTTAAAAAAAAAAAAAGTTGGTCCTTCTAGGTGATCTTGATTGAGACGAGGGGCACTGATCTTGAGTTCCCCGAGGACTAGGCTTGCGCGCAGCTGGAGTTCCGGTGCTGCACGCAGCGTCCGGTACACAGGTGGTGCTCACTAAATGCATGTTGACTGAATCAGTAAATCTTGTATTCTACATTTTAATCCTGGTTCCTATCTCCTTAGCATAGAGTCTTGGAAGGGAAATTATTAGGTTAAAATTTTAATTTTTAAAAGAATCTTGCTGTGTATATTTATAGTGCTTTCTTAAGAAATCAACACACTATTTTTTTTTTTCTTTTAAAATAAAACATCCCATAATTCTACCTCTCCGGGGTATAGATAGATATAGATATATAGATTTAGATATAGATACAGATTTTTCCATCCAGTTCTTTTCCTGTGTTATGTGTGTGAATATACATGAAAAATACATGTTAGACACATATTTAAACATAATGTTTTGTAATCTGCTTTTTTCTCTTTGTGGATACGACAATCAGTATTATATATCATGGTTTTGCTGTGTTTGTAATTATATTTCTCGATTGTAATAACTAATTCCTAGTCAGTTAAATCTGTGTTCACCAAGGATGTACTTTTATGGCTGAATTTTAATATTTACAAAGCGATTAGCAAGCACAGTCAAAAATAATCAGTGCAACGTTTTATTTGGTGTGGTGTAGATGGAAAGTTTTCATACTTTTTGTACTTTAAGAACTGGTAAATTATCTTTTGGGAGCCATTATGGAATTGACATTTGCACAAAAGCATTTAAATAATCTAACTAAACCTACTACCATTATCACAAAAGGAAAGACATTTTGGTGTAAAAAAATTAATTACATTTACCTTTATGAAAATTAGGACATACTCTCTGTTGAGATGTGGAGATCTTACATCACCCTAGAGCTGTAGCTTGTGCAGTGAGATGGCATGCGGCAATTAGCAAGGATGGATAGAGGATCTGAAGGATAAAACTGAAGAGAAGTTTGCTAATTTTGCCCCAGACTGGTGATGACATTGTCATTAACCAGCTCTAGCCCTTCAGTATCAACAGAACAAATCCTTGTCTTGCTTTTCAGTCATTTAATTTTGGTACACTAATTTGTGGGCTCCTAGAAGGGAGAGGCCACATCTAATTCATCTTTGTAGGCTTGGTGCTTAAAACTGTGTAGGTAGAGTGAATGAAATAATGACTGAGGGGCCCTGCAAAATAGTGGATTCCAGTGAGGAAACATACCCAATTTCCGAACTGCTCTCTTTTTACTTTATCATTCAAGTTTCCCACCGTTGCTCTTTAAATTGGTGTCCACTGTGAGCAAAAAACTGAGGTCTAAGAGAATTGGGGAACAGGCAGTTTTTATGCAGTACAAACTTGATTTCCAAGCTCTGGCTGGATTAGAGAAAGGCATTTAACATATATTATCTTTACAGCATCTTAATAAACCATAAAGAAAGGGACATCTTCGAGAAGGCATGAACACATTGCTGTTGCACAGATCAGGTTGAAACTGCTTTGTAAATTGGTCCCTGTTGCTTGCGTACTTTAATGTCTCATTGCTATTTTGTTTGTGTTTTCTCTGCCTGGGTCCATCCTCTACCTGCTGAACTCTTCCTCCTCTTTGAAAGCCCAGCTCAAACACCCCTTCCTCTAGGGAGCCTTTTCCTCTCACCCCTTTAGTGTCTCTAAAATGGCCAGAATTAGTTATTCTCATCTTTGTGTTTCCATAATGCTTTGTTCACACTTCTGTTTTAACACGTTTTTTTTTGCTTTTTTGGTTAAGTGTGTGTCGTTGTCATTTCGGGCTTCTATAACAAAATAGCAAAGACTGGGTGACTTGTAAACAACAAACGTTTATTTCTCACAGTTCTGGAGGCTGGAAGTCTGAGATCAAGGTGCCAGCATGGTGAGGTGAGGGCCCTCTTTTGGGCTGCAAATTTCTCCTATTCTCACATGGCAGAGGGAGGAAGGGAGTACTCTGGGGTCTCTTTTATAAGGGCATTAATCCCACTTATGAGGGTTTCACCCTCATGACTTAATGTCCTCCCAAATGCCCCATCTTCTAATGCAATCAGCTTGAGGGTTAGGATTAAACATGAATTTTGGGCGTACATAAATATTCAGTCTATAGCAGTGTCTATGGGTCTATCTTTGCTGCAAGGTGGAGTTTCCTGAGGGCTGGAGAGGGTTATTATTTATTTTATATCCTTAGTGTCTAGTACAATACATGATCTAGGGTAGGGACTTCTGAACTTGGACATTTTCAAGGCACTTCTATTCAGCCTCACTAGCTGTAGATACACGTAAGTCCTTATTGTTCTCACTGGCTGCTAAGCTGAGTATGTGATGATACACAGCAGACTCAGGATGTCCTTTGTAAATGGGTTCTATTGGCTGGGTGGCTTCCCAGACATCTTCAACCCATTGTTAAGCCCCATGAGAAGGCGCTGTGGGTGGGGCAGGATGAGACTCTTGAGGCAGATGCTGGACTCAAACTCTCTCTCTTTCCATACTGTTACCAAGCAGAGTGGCTTGCTTCTCACCCCACTGGTCTTCCAAACCCAAATGTATTTAATCACCTACAAGTACCACTCATTAACTGCCCCTAAAAACAATAATTAGATGCCACATTTTAATGTGAAGTGATCCATGTTACTATTGTTTCCTCCACATAGTGACTCTCCCACTGCTGGTATTGTGACAGCTAAATAAAAAGGCCAGTAATATGTGGGTTTCTGTTTTTTGTTTCTTTACCTTGAGGAAACAAAGACTCCCCTGACGTAATGAGATACTAGGAATCTCAAAAGAGCCAAACAGAACAATTCAAATTCTTTTTAAAATATTATTATTGTAAAGCTACCAGGAATTATTTAGCAATATTATGTGAGAGACTGGTTACTGTTCACAGCCCATGATGGGGGAGAAACCAAGCTGTTCAAGGCAACCTGTGAGGGGTGGGTGACCACAAATGCATGTAAGTTGTTAGAGTTGAGACCATCTCCCAAAGACAGACATTAAAAAACAACAAAAATGCTAATGAGCGTTGGTTAATGCACCTTTCCAATAAACCTCTATAGTATTTAACCAAAATTTTTAAAAGAAGTGAACCTCTCTACCTAAGAAGTATTCTGTTAAGAGTTGGCCTGTACAACATAAGTTTTGGAGACCCTAATTTCCCAGGAATTTCTCCAGTTCTTGGTCAAAAGGTTTGAAATAGGTCAGCACCGAGATTCTAATTCATTGGCCTAAGGAGTATGCCCTTTCCTGCCCAGCGTCCTCCCTGTGCTCTCAGTGGAAAAACCCTCCTAACTGCCATAGAATGCTCAGGGTAACACAACTGACATCTCACCATTGGACTGGCCTGGTGCCCAGGAGCACCATGGGAAAGAATTTGAGTGCTTCTTGGCAGTTGAAATTCGGACCTTGATAGTTGTAACTGATGGACTGGGCCGGTGTGCTGCTGCTGAAGTCACATTTCTGAAAGAAAAATTACTCAATGTAAGGACTTATGCATGATAGATTAGACTCAGCAGCAGGTATTGTCACTGGAAAGGTGTAGTGTGCCTAAGAACAGGCATTTGAACCCACCTGGACCAGATCCGCTCAGAGGGCTCTGTGTCTTGTAAATGAGAAGTTGGGCATTAGAAGGGAAATGTTTACTTATTGGATGGAGAGAAGTATTAGGACTGGAGATTAGGAGGCAGGTGATGAGGAAATACAGGCAGGGTGAGAACAGATACAAGTAGGTTCGTTAGAGGTCAGGAGTGCCTCAGTGCCCCCATGGGGCTCTAAGTTGGTACTGAGCATCACATTATTGGGCACTGCTCTGAGAGCTGTGGGGATTTTTCAGAATGAAGAGAAGGTTCTTAATTTTAAAGAGAGAATAATCCATGTGAAAGACTGGGACATAATGACCAACAATGCAGGGCAATGACATTTTGAAATAGTACCAATAGTAAGAGCACGAGTGATTCAGAAGAAGGGATTTCTGGGAAAGTGATTAGAGAAGGCTTAGAGGAACCATGATAGAAAAGACTCAAAAAAGAGACATTTAGGTAGTTGGAGGCAACAAACATTGGTGGCAACAAACCTTCCTAAGAGCTGAGATGTACCTTGATTCTGTTAGCACCTTTTTTTTTTTGGTGTCCCACCTATTATAACCGTTGGGCTTACTTTGGGGTTTTCAGTGTCTTTTCCAGCTTTCTAGAAATCCTTATAAGGGGCCCTGACTAACTGGAGATTCTCATACAGAAACCCCTGTCCCCATCACAGCTACCTCATTACCGTGTTTCTCCAAGATAGCCACCCCTGAGGAGGATTGTCACTAGGTCTTAGAGAATGGAGAAATCCAAAAGAAAGACCATTAACAACAAATTGAAAATACAAGTTGAAAGGTAAGTCTAAAGATTTGAAGAGTTGTATCTAGTGTGAAGTCATATGCTTAAAGGGAATGAAGTATATCCTGCCTTCTTCCCTCCCACCCCCTGCCTTCTCTCTCTCTCTCTCTCTCTCTCTCTCTCTCTCTCTCTCTCTCTCTCTCTCTCTCTCTTTGTTTTTTTTTTTGGTGTTCCCAGTAAACTGAGGACTACATTCTTCTGTAATCACATAGCCTGAGGAGGGTTGTCCCTAAGAGGTCCCTATGAGGGTGCATCTCTATGAGGTGTTCAGAGGAATGTGTGGGATGTTACCTGGACCTCCTGGACCTATCCCATTTCAGGTAGAGCCAACATATGACCTGTAGGTATTGGGAGGGTCTTTGCTTTTCTACTCCAGCTGCTCCATGAACATAACTTTTCATTCCCTACTTGACACCCCTCAAACTTTTATATCCATTGCTTGTTGGTCAGATGCAAAAACCTCAGGGGTCAGTGGGGAATTAAATGAAGCCCTTCTTCCTTCTTCTCCTTCTCTCTTCTCCTTTCCCAAGGAGATACATCATCAAGGGTCAAGGGAGAACTGTGTTGTCAGAATAACCTTGGTCTCTCTGAAAATCATGGGGTTCAAGGAGTTTAAGGGGGGTGGCTACTAATGCCTCTGAAGCTCTTTTTGCCTCACGGCTTTTGGGAGATGGGCCGAGTCAATGTGTGCACAGAGCCTACAGCCACAAGCTTCAAGCTGTGCAGAGAGCCACTGGCCCCAGGTGATTGGTGGTTGTTAAAATGGTAAGTGAAACCGGGAGTGTAACATGCAATAATGAGTTCACTCACATAAAGAGGAATATGTACAGATAAAAGATCTGAAGTACATTGAAGTATTCACAGCTGCATGTGAGGTTGTAGTAGTTTTCTTCTTTGTTTTTTTTTTTTGCACTTCCCAACCCTCAAAAAGTGTGTGTTATTTAACCCAACAGAGGGTTTAAAAAAAAAGCTTTTAAGAAGAAATAATGTAGGGATAGGAATTGTGCTTCTTTCATTTCATTGTTGTGGTTAATAACTTCTACAGAGGATACTTGGCCAGGTCCTGGGCCATGATTTACTAACGGGGCAATTTGGGGTCTACTCTGCTGTAGAGCTCCTTGGGCAGCAGAAGCAGTCGTGTTTTGGAGACCTGGAAATGGGCCCTGGAATAAGTTCCTGAAATGAATTCCTAATTCATGGAATCCCATGGGCTTGTCATAGTAATCAAGTAATGCTGGCAGCTTGCTAATTTTATTAACAGAATCGTAAAGTTTTAGATCTAGAAAGATCTTGAGGAATCATCTACTTTGTTTTCTCATTTTTGTGGCAAAACCTATGTGAGTTTGATAGTAATAATATCTACCTTTTAATAAGCATTTACCATGTGCCAGAAATGGTACTAGGTGCTTTATATAGATTAATTTTTAATCATACTATCAAGGTAAGTATTATCCCTATCTTGATTTTATAGATGAGAAAGTAGAGGCATAGAAACAAAGTGGTTTATCCAACTGGAGTCCAAGGGAGGTTTCAAATTCATGTTTTTCTGGTTCTAAAATGGGCTTTTACTACGCACAACTCTGCCTCTTTTATTTCCAGCGTGGGCTACCTAATTCCCAGTCTTAAGAGTTTTATCTCTTATCTCTACATTTGAAATTCAGTTAAGCAGATGTCAGTTAAGCAGATGAAACCCAAATTCCATTCCTCTAGCTGGGGTCTTCTGTGTCATGACGAAGAAGCCCACTCCCAAAGTTAAAGGCCTACATTTGCTTTTTCTCAGAGCAATGTGGCTGCAGGCCTTCAGCCTGAGCCCAGACTTGCCTTCATTTACTCACTCACTTCCCTGTTTTTGTGAGTGTTTCCCATTCACAGGCTGTGGGAATGCCCAGCCAGAGTGAGGGTGTGGTGACCCGGAGCCGTAGGTGGGGAGCTGGGAGGGGAGGCCGTAGCACCCTGAGGCCTCTGCTGGTCGCCAGCCTCTCAGGCCACCTCCACCTGACCCTTCTGCCCTCAGCTTGTGGGAAGGCTGGGTTGAGCTGGTCTTAGAGGACTGAGGGCTTCCTGAGGTGCAGTTTGAGGGGAGGCCGGGCAGAGAGGTATCTTTTCTTTCAGAGGAAAGTAAAGACTTACAGCCTGAAGGGGATCAATTTAGAGTTAACTTCTCCATGTTTCAGCCTACCCAGACGTGTGCTGGTTAATCCAATACTCTTACTAAAGGGTGATGGTGTGTGTGATACATGGCTGAACACTTTTCCAGGGCTTATAACACAGTAAAGTACGGGTAAAACCCAAACTGCACTAAATATAATTAAATCTTTCTTTGATGATTCATAAGGCCTTTAGGATCCTGTAGTGCCTCAGGGTCACCATTATGCTTATCATCGTCCTTGATGAGGCAGGCAGCTGAATAAAAATACAGATTTAAAGTTATAGGCCTTACTCCTACTCTGTCTACTTGGGTGGCCTTGGGCATGGGACTTGACCTGTTAAGCTTATTTTGGAGTCCCCTCCAAAATAGGGGTGGCAACATTACATCATAGGGCTGCCATAGAGAACTATGTGCATAAAGAATATTGTTGTTGTTATCATTGCTGTTAAGCTACCAGGACATCAAATTGCTGGCCGATAGAGAATTCTATTATGTTTTTTTTCAAGGTAATTTAGTCTCCTTTTACGAAAAACATTGTTTCCCCAGCAGTAGGTATTGCTGAGAACTGATGTTTCGTCAAGGGCCAGTAAGAGCATTTAAACAGTATTTTTAAACTGCAAAAGTGGTACATGCTTTTGTGAAAAAAATTTGAATATTATAGAACATACTGAAAAATAAAAGTCTCCTTCTACCCTCATTGTCTCAATCTTCCCCAGAGGGAAAATAAACCTTGTGTAGTTTAGTGTGTGCGTTAGATTTAAATTATATTCATTATTATTTGACTTCACTTTATTTCACTGAGCGTATCTTGGGGATCTTTTCATCCTGTTTTACAGCTGCATCTGCATAATCTTTCATAATACGGATGAGTTTTGTTCTGTTTAACCATTGCCCAATCAATGAGCATTAGATTATTTCTAGTTTTTCTGTGGCGAACAAGTGAGCATAGGATGACGTTTATGAACTAACTCAGTAGCAGCCACTCAGTAATTTTTTATTACCTCAGGTTTCTTCAACCCACACTTCCTAAAACATATTCTTCTTGATTACATGCCTCCCCAAAAATTCTAGCATCAAATATGAACACAGCAACGGGCCCTTTACAGTTTGGTAATTTCTAATAAATGTATACACTTGTGCAACTACCACCACAACCCAGTTTTAGAGCATTTCCTTTACCCCCCAAAAGTTCCCTTTGGTACCTCTTTGAGGTTAATTCCCATATACATCCCAGCTCTAGGCAACCCCTGATATGGTTTCTGTCTCTGAAGTTTGCCTCACCTAGAAATTTCATAAAAATGGAATAATCATATGTAGTCTTTTGTGTCTGGCTTCTTTCACTTAGCAAAATGTTTTTTTGAGATTCAGCCATGGTGTTAGATTTATAAGTTATTGCTGAATAGTGTTCCATTACATAGATGCATCACAATTTATTTATTCATTTGGATTGTTTCCAGTTTGGTCTATTTTCAGTTTTTTCATACTATGAATAATGGTACTATGAATGTTTGTGTACAGGTTTTTGTACGGACATATATGTTAATTTTTTTGGATAGATACCTAGAAGTGGAATTATCGGGCTTATGATTTTAAAAAAAAAGCTGCCAAATTATTTTCTAAAGTGGTTGTTTTATTTTATGTTCCCACCAGCAATGTATGAGGATTCCAGTTTCTCCACATTCTCACCAACACTTGGTATTGTCAGTCTTTTTTTATTATACCTATTCTACTAGATATGCAGTGATATCACATTGTCATATAGTTTGCATTCTCCTAATAACTTATCATGTTGGGTACTTTTTCTTGTGCTTATAAGCCATTCATATGTGTTCTGTGGTAAAGTGCTTAATCAAATATTTTGTCTATTTTTATTTTTTTACTGGGTCATTTGTCTTTTATTGTTTTAAAAGTTCTTTATTCTGAATACAAACCTTTCATATATGTATACTGTATATATTTATACATATGATTTATATATAGATACATGATTTATATTTTCTCCCAATCTGTGGCTTATGTTTCCATTTTCTTAGTGGTGATTTTTGTACAAAAGTATTTTATTTTGATGAAGTCTGAATTGGACAGGTTTTTCTATCATGGATCACACTTTGGGTGTCTTATATAAGAAATCGTTACTCCACTCAAGGTCATAAAGATTTTCTCTTATATTTTCTTCTAGAAGTTTCAAAAAAGTAATGTAATTTTATAAATTCCTTAAAAGACTAGGTGAAGCTAATGTTCTCCATAGGTCCGTCCTAGGCTGAAATCAATGGGCCCATGGAGTTATATCTACAGAACAAGTCTTTCCTACCTTTCCAGGATAGTTTTCACATGATGGCTAGATCGTGTACCTACAGAATCAACAACAGTGGCCTTTATTACTAACTCCTCAAAAATTTTCCCAAGGAAAAATGTGAGATCACACCCATTCAGAAGGATCATAAAAGGTTTCCTTTGAAGAGGTCATATTTATTTCCAATACCATGAATAGAATGTTCTCGGTTTTGTTGTGTCATTTAGCAAGTGTAGGGCAAAGCTCTCAAAACCAAGGCAGTAAAGAGTCATTTCCTATCACTAGTTATTTTGACATGGGCCTAATTCCACTTGCTGCTCTTCATTCCAAATAACTCACTTTATTTCTCTAGGTAATGAGTCTATTATTTATTAGCTGTGTGTGTGTGTGTGTGTGTGTGTGTGTGTGTGTGCTCTCAAGAGCTACATTGCTCTTATTTGGGGAACTTGAATCTCATTTCTTTCAAACCTTCTTTGATCATAGCATATACAGGTT
Organism: Rhinolophus ferrumequinum; assembly: GCF_004115265.2. NCBI lineage: Eukaryota > Metazoa > Chordata > Mammalia > Chiroptera > Rhinolophidae > Rhinolophus > Rhinolophus ferrumequinum. The sequence goes on along the minus strand of NC_046285.1, from coordinate 62,662,535 downwards.
TTGATTCTTTATTTGACACTCTCAGGACCGGATAAGTTTTAAAATGCACACTTTTTTTTTTTTTTAGTTTTAGAAAGATAGTACAGGGAATAATCTGGATGAATATAATTTCTCCAGGGAGTCAAGATGACAGCATTTCATAATATGGGCATATTAATATTTGTAATCATATTGAATATTTACAGTATATTAAATAAAGACCATAAATAGCTTCAGTTAGTCCAGGTCAGGTTTTCTACTACTTGAATTTAGGTCTGGTTAGTTTTGGGGGGCAAATGAGTTACAGAAAATCTCCATGTAGAGCATTTTTGGATTTCTGAATTGAGAGAAGAGCTAGTAGGTTTGTACTGCCTTCCTGGGAACACGCTACACCAGCTGCTTATTGTGGTGTGTTGGGTTCCTAAGCCTTAGTTGACCAGTGCTGATTCAGCATTTGAAGCCACTGTGAGTGGCTGTCACATTCCAGGAGATCAGGGGAAACACAGACTTTGGTGAGCCTTGGTGAGGCTTTTGGCCTAAGAGAGTTTTCCGAATAAACATTTTAAAGAGAGATAATTTCCACTGTATAGAATGCTATTGTCTAGAGTGTTTAATGGGGGGAAGGTATTTTGCCATTTGAAATCAATATACGCTTTGAAAAATGCTTCATCTCCCACTAATTCTCGTGTATAAATTCTATCTGCCCGATGGCACAGGTTCTCAGAGGCAGATGCCCAATAAAGATCTGTTATCGAGGGGGCCTGGATTCCTGGCTTGGGGTGAAATTATATCCTATAAAATGGAATTGAGTCAAGCTGTGAAGTATTGGAATCCCATTGAGTGATAGATTATATGGTCAATGGCAGCTCAGAAGCACGTTTTAATCACCGAGCACTGTGCTGCTGTCCTGACAGTGTGGCAATCTCTGGCCTATGTTCCTGGGAAAAAGGAGAGCCTCCTTGGTCCCCACTAGTTCTTCCTCATGAATGGGAAGAATCTTAGCAATTCATCTAATGGCACTTTATGAAAAATTACAGAAGCATTATATACTAGCCATAAAATATTTACACAAGTAAATTGTATACCAAGTTTACATTGGCATAAATGTAAAAGCCCCTCATTGCTACTCTCCCACTCCATTCCTGCCACCTTCTTTAAGAGGTCACCTCTGATAGTAATTTGGTGTGTGTCACTCTAGGCCTTTTTCTTTGCAACCATGTACGTGCACACACAAACACGCACAGTCATATGTACTGTGTTTCCCTGAAAATAAGACCTAGCCGGACAATCAGCTCTAATGAGTCTTCTGGAGCAAAAATTAATAAAAGACCCGGTCTAATTTTACTATAAGACCTGGTCTTTAATATAATATAATATAATATAATATAATATAATATAATATAATATAATATAATATAATACTGGGTCTTTTATTAATTTTTACTCCAAAAGACACATTAGAGCCGATTGTCCAGCTAGGTCTTATTTTCGGGGAAGGGTCATACCTTCAAATTGTCCTGTCACTTGCTTTTTAAAATTTATTAGAGACATCTTTCTCTGACATTATTGTCCTACTGATGGCTGCAGAGCCTTACCAAAAATGCATTTGATCAGTCTTTTTCAAGGGAAGAGCTTGAGGGTAATTTTTGGGGGGCATGACAAATTATGCTTCAATGACCTTCCTTATATTTTTTGTGTGCATTCGTGTATTGTTATAGAATAGATAGTAAAATTTTCGTGGTTTTTGGTGTATCTCCTACGTCTTACTCCCTATGATTGCTTTTAGTTGGTCTGAATGTCAGCATTCTCCTCTGTCCCTTTGTTTATCTAAAAGTCAAAAGTCTTGGGGTGAGGAGGGCGGATGCGTAAAGAGGAGGGTTGTTTATGTTTCCAACTTTTGGTACTTGTGACTTTGCTTGCTGGCTATTAACTTCATGTCGTCTATAGGACAGCTTAGATAAAAATCAGAGCGTGCCTTCTGCTGTAAAAATTGTTGCAACACTTTTGGACAGCTCTTGACAACATATACTAAAATTTAAAATGTTCATACACTTTGGTTCTGCAATTCTACTGCTACATGATGCTATGGAAATAGCTTCATTTTGAGACTTGAAGGATTTTGTTCCGATATGAATCTCAGTTAACTGTCGGGAATCTTTTTATTTAAAAAGTTCCTGCAATGGAGTGAATGCTTGTGTCCCCCCAAATTCATATGGTGAAATCCTAACCCTCAGTGTGATGGTATTAGAAGGTGGGACTTTAGGGAGGTAATTAGATCATGAGGGTTCAACCCTCATGAATGGGATTAGTGCCTTGTAAAAGTTACTGCAGAGACTTTCTGCCATGTCAGGATACAATGCCATGTCAGCAGCCTGTGGCTTGGAAGAGGGTCCACACCAGAACCCGACCATGCTGGCACTCTGGGCTTGCACTTCCAGTCTCCCAAACTGTGAGAAATAAATTTCTGTTGTTGATAAGACATCAATTTATGGTATTCTGTTATAGCAGCCTAAGCTAATTAAGACAGTTCCTTTCAGGCAAATGCTGCAAAACCTTTATAGAAATAAATCTCTGAATGTAAGACTTAAACATTTTCAGAGCCCTAGAATTAAAGCTTTAAAGACCTTTGGACACTGTAAAATGAGTGGATTGAATAAGATGATCTCAAATTTTCCCTTTAACTCTTAACACCCTGTCGAGCTCTGGTCCTGGAAGAAGATGATGGTAAAGGCAGAATGATGACAGTGATCAGTGTAGTATAGTGGGGGTAACTTTACTCTTAGCACAGAGGTCCTTTATTGCTTTTATTCCTAAAGCAGAGATTTTCTCATTCCGTTTTTTACTATTGTATCGCATTTTGTGTGTGTGTATGTAATATTGCCATCAATTTTAAAAATCCTTTGACCTGGCCTTATTGTCTTAATTTCACTAAGAAAAGTCAATTGGTAGAGAGGCAACCAAAGTAAGAAACAGGCTATTCTTTTGAATATGAAGAATGGCTATTTGTTAACTTTTAAATGTGGATATGCTGCGTTTTTCCTATGGAGTTGATGCTACCTGTTGTTATTTAAGACAGTTCAACATTTGTTGGACACAAGAATTATAGTGGGAATTATGGACCCAGAGATAAACGAGACAGAGTCCGTGTCCTTCAGGAGGTTATAGTTGAATAGGTCATATTTTGGATTAAAAAAAAAAAAGCTGGGTTAATGCTGGGGACACAATAGGCTCAAAGGGTAAAACATAAAGATAACTTTTAGCGCAATTTAAATATAACCCAAATGGACCCAAACTCTACCAGCCTTTTAGTAAAAATGAAGTCCTATTAAAATTATGGGCCAAATTATGATGACTCTTAACGTCCTCTTACATGACTGTAGGACCCTCACTCCCCTCAACATCTCTTCCATGTTCCAGAGAGGGAACAAATTCATGCATGTTTTCCCAGTCTGGTAAACCGTCATGTCAGCTTGCCTTTGGCCCAGCTGCGGGTCTCTGTGACAACACTGCTTCACTGGCACAGGGTTCCTTTGCTGAACTTTTAGGGTCCCAAAGAAGTGCAGAGTCTGTGGCTCTCCAGCTCTAGAAGCACTTGTCCTCTGGGCTCTACAGCTGCCACGCTTGTGCCTTGAGGGTCCCAATGAGTGATTCTCATGAAAAAATGTTCTTCAGATTCCTGGTCCATAATCTCCCTCATCGTGGTGGATCCAAACCAGTGCTGTAGGCTGTGTGAGGAGGGTATGAACTGATATGCTGACTTTTCACGACCCCTGTCTGTTTTCTCCCCATTTTTCCTCTCCAGTGGCACTACCACTCTTTTCTTTAGAGAAAAACACACTCTCCATGCACATCCCTTCAGGCTAATGCCAAGGAGCATAACTACCCCACCAGTTCCAACCTGACCCCAAACAGACCATGTCATGTTTCACTTTATATCCCTAGTCTCAGCTCAGTGTTTGCCACAGAAAAGGACCTTTACTTGTTAAATTAATGAATCAATGTTGTTAAAGGGGAGTTTAAATATAATCTAGGGAGATGAAAAAGATTTCGCAGCTTCATAGTTGTGCCCATGGGAGATGCTAGCAAATGTTAAGTGAATGAACAATTAGTATCTTTCATGTTCTGAGATTAATGACCTCATGATTTGTGCTGCCCTGTCTTTATATTCTTATACTGTGAGCTTTGTGACCAAAGGGATATATTTGCAAGATAGTTGACCAGGATTAAAGCTCTATTTTTGTCTGGACCTGTAAAATAGTTTAAAAACATTAATAAACATTTATGAAGGAAACATGTACAATTTAAGTGCAAAACAACTAGAAACTTATTGTTATGGAGAGCAGCAGACACATGGATAAAAGGAGACAGGGAACATGGGGAGTCAGGAAACAAGGGAGGGGGATATAGTGAGAGGGTGGGGGGCAGGGCAAATAGCGACTGAGGACTCAGATCTCCTGACCATCTAGGTTTCAAGTTCTAGCACTGGCACTGGAGTGAGCAAGTTCACTTTGAGTTTGTTTTTGTTTTTGTTTTTTTAAGTTATGTTTTAGACTAGTTAGTAAGGAAAGGCTATTTATTTATTTATTTATTTATTTATTTATTTATCAATTGCTTAAAATGCAAGATAGTAGTATTGACTTTGTTCTTTTTTAAAATTTAAGTATATAGTTGGTATACAATATTAAGTGTGTAGTTTCAGGTGTACAATATAGTGATTTGACATTTTTATACCTTACATTGTGATCACCCCACTAATTCTAGTAATCATCTGTCACCATGTAAACTTATAATATTATTGACTATATTGCCCTTCACTTTTTTCACCCATCCCTATACTCCCTCCTTCTGGTAACAATTTCTTTGGTCTTTGTTTCTATGAATCTATTTTTTAATTGTTAAGATGGAATTTTTTAAAAGACGAGATAATGGATTCACATGATTTGGCAATTGAAAGATCCCAAAGTAAAAAAATACTCCTTCTACCATTTCCTCTAGTCACCTGGCTCCTGGATGGACATTTTATATCTCCCAATGCAAACTTCCCTCAGGTTGGAGTCAAAGAGAAGATAAAGAAAAACTTAAAAAATGTTTGGTCCCTCAGCAAGGTCAAAGCTGACTGATTTGTTTTGGAAAAAACGGTGATCTTGGCTTCATCTGTCTTACATTCTAACATACTGAGCTTATGGGCCTAGAAAGGAGCTCCTGATTGTTCACGGACTAGCAAACCGTCAGAAGTTTTGCACTTTGCTTTAAAATATTTCAGCGACACTTGAATCTGGTGGTTGTGTTTTGAGGAGGCTGTGATGGTGCTGGGGACGTCCCTGTGGAGGTGCAGAAGCCAGAAACTGCCAAAGGCCAGAAGGGAGAGTGCGGACGGAGAATCAGGAAAACCAAGCCTTAACAACCTCGGTAGAGGTCCCCAGGCAGGTACGTGGACCAGTGGGTGTGTTCCGATCAACTTATAGGGTCAGAGGTCGTTGGGGAAAATATGCCTCTAACATTTAACTCAACCAATGGAAGAGCTAAGAGAACCTACGTCACTCCCCAACGATGGAGCACCTGGGTATTTCTGCGCGACCAAAACATGTTCAGGCGTCAAAAAACCGTCTAACTGCTTTTATATTGTACTGTAGGAAAATGATTGATTAGAAAGATTGACACTGTTGGCAAAAAGTGAACGATAGTAAACACTTCTTCTAGTAAACACTTTGTTTTTCTGTTCTCTATGGGACATATTTTATTAATTTTTGTTGGCCCTGAGTTATTTTCAGAAAGACAAATTTATTTAGACATAGAGTAACCTGATTACACTTTAATTTCTCAATAAAATGTTTGAATTTTTAAAGTTCAATTCAATTGAAAAATCATTATGTTCTTGGCCTCAAGTAGCTTACAGAATTACCTTCTACCTTTGCTTCTGGCACTTACTGCATCTGTGAGTAGCTAATTTTGACTTCATGTCTATTTTCCTCACTAGACCATAGGCATCCTCAGGGCAGAACTATATTGATCTTGCTCATTAACAAATGTTTCTAGAAACTTGTACAGTGTCTGGCACACAGTAGGCTTTGCTATTTGCTAAATGACAGAATGAAAGAGATCAGATGAGGTAAAGTGGCTAAACCAATAAATAACACCTCACTTACTATAAGCTTTCTGGTTTTGACCTGGCAATTTAAGGTTTTTGTGGGGCATGCAGTTGATGGTTACATATATGATTTGGTGGGTCATATACAAATATATTTATGTATCAATTAGAATAGTCTAGAGCAGTAAGTTCAGAGAGTCATCATCACACAGGATGGCTAAAGTAAGGGTGTGGCAAGATCACCTAAAGGTCATATACAGGTATAGTACAAAGAGGGATAAGGAGAGAATCCAGGATGACTTAGTGTGTGAGAGAAAGGAGAAGAGAAGCAAGAGAAAGGTAAAAGATGAGAGCATTGTTCTGGAATCCAAAGGATGAAAGGGCTTCAAATAGATGGTATAAGTGTCAACAGTGTCAATTGCTGCCAAAATGTCCAGCAAGATGAGGAAGAGAAAAGAACAAGACAAACAAATGAAGAAACAGAAACCAAAATGTCCTTTGATAGATGAATGGATAAAGAAGTTGTGGTATATATACACAATGGAATACTATTCGGCGGTAAGAAAAGATGAAATAGGACCATTTGTGACAACATGGATGGATCTTGAGATTATAATGCTGAGCAAAATAAGTCAGACAGAAAAAGTCAAGAACCATATGATTTCACTGACATGTGGTATATAAAACTGAAAACAACAAAAGAACAAGACAAACAAATGAAGAAACAAAACCTCATAGACACAGACAATAGTTTAGTGGTTACCAGAGGGTAAGGGGGCAAGGGTGTGGTAGATGAGGGTAAAGGGGATCAAATATATGGCGGTGGAAGGAGAACTGACTCTGGGTGGTGAACACACAATGTGATATATAGATGATGTATTACAGAACTGTATACCTGAAACCTATGTAACTTTACTAACCATTGTCACCCCAATAAACTTTAATTACAGAAAAAAATGATGAGGACAGAGAAGTGACCAGTGGATTTAACAATTCTGAGGTCTTTGGGGAACACGGCAATACCAATTTTAGTGCAGTGGTGGATGAAGAGGTGACTCTGAGGGTGAGACAGGGGAGGCCAGGGATGTAGAGGATACTTTTCAGAGGCTTGCTTGTAAGAGAAGAGGCTCATAACTATGGGGGTATCTTAAGCATAGGTAGACCCATTGCAGCGTTTTCTTTTTAAACTTTTGAATTACAGCTACAGTACATGTTCATTGTAGAAAATTGAGACAGTAATTAAAAAGTATTTTAAAAAGTATAAAAAGCCAGAGAGGACATTCATAATTCTACCACTCTAATTCAAACATGCTGCCAAATTTTACTATTCTAGTCTGTTTCATGCATTTTAGCCTAGTTGAGAAGAGACCAAATGAGTGATTATAAGCTCTGCTTTTGCACATACAGAGGATTGGCTCTGGCATCTATCCCTGCATTAATTACCAGGGTGGATTTGGCTGATCTAATTGGTTAGACCCTTTCCTCGTTCACTGTTCCCTGGGTGTTTCTCCATATGGAGTTATTTAATTAGACAGAGATAAAACTTCTTGTTCATTCATTTAACAAATATTTGTTAGTTGTCTACCACGTGCACTGTGTTAGTTGCTGAGGGATGTAGCAGGGATGCAGACATGATATTTATGTGATATTTAAAGTGTCATTTACAGAGGGACTTCACTTCATTCTATGGTATGTAGATATTACCAACTAGAATTTACAGACAAGCTTTGAATTTCATTTGTGTAACTGTCTCCCTTGATATTTTCCCCAACATTAAAAACTCTTTAGAAATGTTACTCTTAATGGTTGATCTTAAATATTTAGTTTTTCTTTTCATTCCCCTTCCCCCCCATAATAACACTGCTGCAAATAGCTTTGAAAGTAAGCTTTGTCCATACTTTGTACTGTTCTCTTAGAACTCATTCCTAGAAGAGGAATTTATTGGGTCAAAAGATGTGAATTTTTCTAAGGCATTTAGACAACTATTGTCAGATTGCTTTCCAGAAAGTTCCTATAAATTTAAACTCTTAACAGTCGTAAACAAAGGTGCCTTTTTCATCTAAGGGAGGGTTTATTTGTTTATATGCTGAGTTGACTGAAATAGTACAAAAGGAAAGATTAAAGATAAAGAAGATGGTTTGGGCTCTTACATTTAAGTCTTTAATCCATTTTGACTTTATTCTAGTATATGGTGAAAGACGGTGGTCTAGTTTAATATTTTTTTGCATGTTTCTGTCTAGTATTCCTAACACCATTTATCGAATAGACTGTCCTTATTCCATTGTATATTCCTGGCTCCTTTGTCATAAACTAATTGACCATATTGGTGTGGATTTATTTCTGGGCGCTCTCTTCTGTTCCATTGATCACGAGTGTGTTTTTATGCCCGTACCATGCTGTTTTGATTACTATAGCATTGTAGTATAGTTTGATATCAGGTAGCTGGATACCTTCAACTTTGTTCTCTTTTTCAAGATTGCTGTGGCTATGGGATCTTATGTGGTTCTATATAAAATTTAGGATTAAAACTTCTAGATGAAAACAGAGGCAGTAAACTCCCTGACTTTGCTCTTAGTAATGTTTTTTATGATACATCTCCTTGGACAAGGGAAATAAAAGAAAAAATAAACAAATGGGACTACATCAAACTAAAAAGTTTTTGCATAGTAAAGGAAGACATCAACAGAACAAAAAGAAAACCTACTGAATGGGAGAAGATATTTGCCAATGACACTTTTGATAAGGGGTTAATACCTAAAATTTATAAAGAATGCATACAACTCAACACCAAAAAAACAAATAATCCAGTAGAAAAATGGGCAGAGGACCTGAATATATATTCCTCCAAATAGGGCATATGAAAAAATGGCCAATAGACATATGAAAAGATGCTCATGTCACTAATCACAGAGAAATGCAAATAAAAGCCATGAAGAGGAATAACCTCACACTTGTTAGAATAACTATCATCAATAAATCAACAAAAAACAAATGTTGGCGAGGATGTGGAGAAAAGTGAACACTTGTGCACTGTTTATGGGATTGCAAATTGGTGCAGCCACTATGGAAAATGGTATGGATGGTCATCAAAAAATTAAAAATAGAACTACCAGATGACCCAGCAATTCCATTTATGGGTATTTATCTAAAGAAACCTAAAACACTAATTTGAAAAGATATACACACCCCTATGTTCATTGCAGCACTATTTACAATAGCCAAGATATGGAAGCAGCCTAAGTGCCCATCAATAGACGATTGGATAAGGAAAGGAAGGTGTGGTACATATATATGATGGAATATTACTCGGCCATAAAAATGAATGAAATCTTACCATTTGTGACAACATGGATGGACCTAGAGAGTATTATGCTAAGTGAAAAAAGTCAGAGAAACACAAATGCCATATGATTTCTCTTATGTGTAGAATCTGAAGAACAAAATAAACGTACAAACAAAATAGAAACAGACCCATAGATACAGAGAACAAATTGATGGTTGCCAGAAAAAAGGGTGTTGGGGGGCTTGGTGCAAATGGTGACGGGAATAAGAAGTACAAATTGGTAGTTACAAAGTAGTCACAGGGCTGTAAAACACAGTAGAGAGAATATAGTCAATAATGTAATAATGAGTATGCATAGGGCCAGGTGGGTACTAGACTTATCAGGGGGATCACTTCGTGAATTAGATAAATGTCTAATCACTATGCTGTTCACCTGAAATGAATATAAAATAATATTGAATGTCAACTGTAATTGAAAAATTAAAAAAAAAATAAAGAAGATGGAGCAAGGTCCTTGAGAAGCAGTAGTGGTAAAATCTGGAAAAGTACTAGAAGGTAGTTTTGTAAAAGAAAACAGAAAAGTCTCTTGTTGGGGGAGGAGTCAAGGAGGGTGCCGCTACAAAGAGTGTTTGTGTATGTGTTGAGAGTGCGGGAGCTGAGGAAGTTCCTAGCTAATGGCTTCCATATTCTTCATATGCCAAGAGGCAAGGTCATCTTGGCAGGCAGGGGTAGGATAAGGCTGATAGCTTGGAGAGAATGAAGATGGCTCGGAAGGGCCGTGTAGAAAATGCGACACCATCTCAATGGTGCAGATGCCCAGATAATGTAATGTTGCATTTTGTTTACAATTGTAAGTGAAAACTTGATTATTAATATTGGGACTCTGTTTACAGGGTATAGTGAAATTGAGAATTGGTGATTATTTGATTAATATGATGAATGTTCCAAATTAGGAACACCAGGTCAGGGTACATTTCCGACCTAAATTATACAGTGCAGTTGTCCGCAGTGATCTAATTAACCAGATGATTGCCAAATCTCTACTTCTTTCTGTCCCCTGTGGACATAGCTTAAAGAACTAATAAGTGAACTGGACTCTGCCCCAATCTATTTTGGGATAATTGATGTCTTTGTACTCATATCCCAGCAGCTTGGTATTAAACACTGAAGCTTTGTGGAGAATATGTCAGTAGGCGATTTACTACCTCAAAAAGCAGTCTTTCTCTTGGAAAGCTTATCAATCAGAACTTTGGAGGGAAGTTTCCAAACTCCCTAAGGAAAATTATATTTTATTGCTATGGAAAAATATTTGATTCTGTGCATTTTGCCTCATAAAATGAATTTGGTTTTGATTCTGGGTACTTAACAATTTTTGTTTCCGTCTTCATGAATTTCTTTAAAGCAATTTCAAACACTTACGCTCATTAAAAGTTGGCTTTTTTTCTCCCTTAAATAAAAAGTATCATGATTTTAACATGTTAAAAAATAAGGAAAATCAATTATGGTACAGAAATATTTCATTCCTCCATTAATTAATGGTTGATGTAATGTAGGCTGTGAAATGCATGGAGGCAGTTACTGAGGTAACTTGGACTCTGAAACCTATTTTGTGAAGTAGCAATGTGATTGGGACATTTTTGGAATTGATCTTAACGCTTTGAGCTTCCTTTCTATATTCTTAAACAATACCATGACATGTCATTTATTTATACCGTGTTTCCCCCAAAATAAGACCTAGCCAGACCATCAGCTCTAATGGATCTTTTGGAGCAAAAATGAATATAAGACCTGGTATTATTTTAATATAATATAGGACTGAATCTTTATAATATAATATAATACAATACAATACAATACAATACAATACAATACAATATAATACAATATAATATACTATAACATAATACCGGTCTTATATTCATTTTTGCTCCAAAAGATGCATTAGAGCTGATGGTCTGGCTAGGTATTATTTTGGGGGAAACACTGTATATGAAAGTGAAGATAACAAATGATTTTACTCCAACTTTGACTCTTTTCTTCACAGACTCAAGCATACCTCCCTTGCTCTCAAGTATTCATCAACGTGCAGTTCTGTGGTGGTGGAAGGTGATGATGTAAGAGGACCTGGCATGAGATTTCAGTTCTCTCAAAGAACTCACAACCGGTTAAAGTTTGGTAGCAGACCAAATTCCGTTAGGTTGGTGTAAAAGTCATTGCGGTTTAAAAGGTTAAAAATGATTGCAAAAACTGCAATTACGTTTGCACCAACCTAATAACAAACAATAACCATGTTCCCATTTGAATATTGTTCAAATACATGTGTAGCCATGAATGCTAAGAACAGTTTTTGGCATTAGAGATCTGTCATGTGCTTTTACCAATTGTAAAATGGATAAACAAGCTGAAATTCAAAATGGCAGAATTATATTTTTTTGCATCTGGATTTTAGTCTATTCTTGGTCAAAGTCTCAGCATTGACAAGAAAGACAAGTTTGACTCGGCTAGTTACTTTTGCAGAAGCTTGAAGAAAACGTGTGCAAAGTCAAATCACCATTCAAAGTCAAATCTCCTTCTGTCACCATATATTTGAAACCTTTTACTCTTTTCTGCCTTCTCCCCTACCCCCTTTCCCTGTGGTAACCACTAAACTATTGTCTGTTGTCTGTGTCTATGAGTTTTTGTTTATTTGTTTGTCTTGTTTGTTTATTGCTTTCAGTTTTATATCCCACATATGAGTGAAATCATATGGTTTTCGACTTTTTCTGTTGACTTATTTTGCTTAGCATGGCAATCTCAAGATCCATCCATGTTGTCGCAAATGGCAGTATTTCATCATTTCTTATGGCCAAGTAATACTCCATTGTATATAGTATGTGCCACATCTTCTTTATCCAACCATCTATGGAAGGACACTTTGGTTGTTTCCATGTTTTAGCCATTGTGAATAATGCTGCAATGAACATAGAAGCACATATACCTTTACAAATAAATGTTTTCAAATTTTTGGGTAGATACCAAGAAGAGGGATTGCTGAGTTATATAGTAACTCTATTCGTAATTTTTTGAGGAACCTCCATACTGTTTCCCATAGTGGCTGTACCAATTTACATTCTCACCGGGAGTGTATAAGGGTTCCTTTTTCTCTACATCCTCTCCAACACTTGTTATTACTTGTCTTGTAGATAATAGCCAGTCTAACATGTGTGAGGTGGTATCTCATTGTGGTTTTGATTTGCATTTCTCTAAATAGCTAGTGAAGTTGAGCATTTTTTCATATGTCTGTTGGCTGTTTGTATGTCTTCTTGGGAAAAATGTCTGTTTAAGTTCTCTGCCCATTTTTTAAATTGGATTTTTGTTGTTGTTGTTGTTGTTGTTGTTGAGTTGTATGAGTTCTTTATATATTTTGCATTAGCCCCTTATAGGAGGTGTTGTTTGCAAATATCTTCCCCCATTCTGTTGATTGCCCCTTTGTTTTGTTGATGGTTTCTTTGGCTGTGCAGAAGCTTTTTAGTTTGATATAGTCCCATTCATTTACTTTTGCTCTTACTTCCCTTGCCTTCGAGGTCAAATTCATAAAATCCTCTCTAAGACCAAGGTCTATAGTTTAGTACCTATACTTTCTTCTATGCAATTTATTATGTCAGGTCTTATCTTTAGGTCTTTGATCCATTTTGAGTTAATTCTGGAGTTTAATGACAGATAGCAGTCTAGTTTCATTCTTTTGCATGCAGTTTTCCAATATTCCCAGCATCATTTATTGAAGAGGCTTTATTTTCTCCATTTTATGTTTTTGGCTTCTTTGTCAAAAGTTACTTTGGGTGCAGAAATATATATATAACATTGATAGAAGGGAAAAGAAAACCAGTAAATAAATTCTTATAATTAAGATTTTAAAAATCTTAATATTCTCTTAATTGAATTTTGAGTATTTGCCCAGAGTGCTATGTGCTTTTTGATTTTACAATTAACATTTCAGTGTGGATACAGAAGGCAAGATTAGTGCAGATACAGAAGATAAGATGAACAAGGAAAGAAAAAGGGAGACAATACTGGATGATACAGACAGACAACAGGAGGAGAAAACCTGGACCTTGGCAAAAGCTGCATTATCCAAAGAGCACTGTAAGTTCTGCCCTTGATACTCATTTTATGTTATAATAAAGAACCCTTATAACACTTAGTATGTGCCAGGCAGTTCTAAGCCTTTATGTATAATAAATCATAGATGAATAAATAGATAGATAAGAGAACTTAAGTTTACCATGGTTATTTTTATTTTTTTCAATGAGCTCTATTTTAGACATCAGTTACGACCTCATTCAAGTGTTATTGAGAAAAGAAACCTCAGTTCTCAGGAACCAATAGACATTTGGTCACCAAGCCAGAGCCTAGATGGAGTTAGCCAGGTAAGCATCCTTCAGGCAGGAACTACCAACTTTCACCTGGTTCAAACCCATTTACCACTAAACTATTAAAAAACTATTAATCTTTGCTATATCGTTAATATCTTGCAATGTCAGTTGTTGCCAATATGAATAACAATGATCACAATGCTGTACAATGAAATAAATGTTTATTTAAGGTTTTCTAAGACACGTGATACTAGAGAAATGGTTTGGGGGCTTCCATAATGTGGTTATTCAAGCTGTGTGTGTGTGTGTGTGTGTGTGTGTTTCTGTACATGTATGTGTGTGTTAGCATGCATGCTCATGCACACACCTATGTATGTATGTTTACATGTAGTTGATGACTTTGCCAAAGAGACAAAGATGAGAAAGCTACTGTGTGGTCTTAAAATCAATCAAAACTTACTGTTGGCTTGTAGAAGAGAACTCCTAGAATTTCTCATATCTAAGGTCCCTGGAACAGGAGGAGAAAGCTAAGCCTACATGTAGAGTTAAAAAGCTTCTAGGTGGGGTGGAAGGAGAAATGCAAAAACCAAGCAAGGTGGGATGCTTTTGGTATCATAGTAAATGACATGGGCGAGTAGCAGGAGTTGGCAAAGAGTCTGAATGGTGGAAGGGTGACGATGAGCAAGGAGGGAAGTAGAGGTAGTCGACGGGCGTGACTTTCCCATGAGTCAGATTTGCTTTGTGTTCCCGGCTCTTTTCTCATTCCCCTCCTGGTCTTGTCAGGACTTGACTAGATAGATACTGGCCCAGGTGATCCTAAGAACTCTCATGTGCACATTTTGAAACCAAACATTATCAGGCAGATCACTTTATTACGTAGACCTTCACTACATATTGAACTGAATTTTTGGACCATATTCTGACATGGCATCCCTCCTTCCCTCCCTTTTCCTCTTGTGCTTACTTAGGGACTGCCTTTTACTTTTTATTTTATTATTTTTTTAAAGGGTTTTAAATAAATTTTTCACATGCTGGAGTCTAGATGCTTCAAATAAAAAAAAATACAAGTAAACCAGGAAAATGTATGCATTAATTTATTGGTTCAATAAATATTTTCTCAGACCTTGTGCTGAGCACAAGGAACATAACTGTGAACAAGTCAAGGGGCCTGCCCTCCTAGCATCTATAATCTGGTGGGGGCAAGTTAATTTTCTCTTTCTCTTCTTTCACAGGTCCTATCTAGCAAACTATTTGAATCACCCTTGCGTGCATTAGATTCCCCCATCTCATATGGAAAGTTCAGAAACTAAGATGGGAGTAGCAATATTAGAATTTGAATTTTCCTCTGGATTCAGTCAATCATAGAATTCTTAAATGTAGTATCTCTTTTTGACAATGAGATAAGCTTTCAGGTCTAGATGTCAGTGTTGATAAGTCAATAGACAGTGGCTCAAAACAGTGTCCTTCATATTTATGGAGGAATGTAAATGTTAATTTATTCCCTCATTTTAACATACTCCATAAAATGTGGGGATACTTTAGTAGCTAAAACATTAAATTATTTCCCTGCTTACCTCAGCTCTCATAAGAAGTTTGGGTCATTTTATCAAGCAACTACATTTCTCAATGATAATGAGAGTGAAATATAGAAAATTTAATTTTTAAACATATAAGAAACATGCAGTTTCTGAAATCAAAGATTTTCCTGTTTTCATCTCTCTAGCCATGGCCTACTACCCAAGTCCCTAAAAAAAAAAAATCTTAGAGAAAGACTCTTCAGACCAGCTTTGTATGAATTAGTAATTCATTTCCATCTTCACTCAGTTAAAAAATCTACACGTAATTATTAATAATAATATATACTCATAGAATAATTTTTTTCTGATTGTTAGAGGTGCTTTTAAGAGACAGGTAATTTCCTAATGCATGGGGAGCACCTTATTAGAAAGGATTATAATTTAAAAGACCAACTTGCCTTACCCTAGTTGCTCCAACTTTTCTCTTTAGGTCCATGCCTGATTTTTAAGGCATGATATATCTTTAAGACCTCTTAATATAACATACATTATGATGATTCTTTCATCATAATTTGGGCCAGATGACCCTTCTGCATTCATTGAGCTAATAGTCAACTGATCACTTAGCTTAAGAATTTCATTTAAAATAGCTCTGAAGATAGAAGGAATAGAAGGAGCTCTTACCCAGCATTTTGTCATACTCCTCCATTTATTTTTAAAGTGCTCTTTCAGGGAACAGCATTGACAATGTGGGGAAATGTGTAATGAGCATTGGTGGACAGAACACTACATGAGGGGCTGAGGGAAGCAGGTCCCTCTCTCTGTGTCCTGCTTCTGCCACAACCTGGTCAGGCATACTTGGACATACATAACAATTTTTTTCCAGCAGCTCTTTTTATTTATCTTCTCTCTGTAGGTTTGTAAACTGGGGATCCATCTATGTCTGTTAGTGTACTTCAATGATTGGCTTTTGGGGGAAGAGTGTCTGTAAATCCCCATAAATAGTATGCTTAATTCTGTTTATGGACATTATTTTTTCCCCCCTGGGTCCATAACTTTATATTCAGATTCCCCAGAGGGTATGTGATCTTTAAAAAAAGCCTCTTCTAGAGGATCACTCAAGTGCTTTTAGTAGTAATGTTCTATGGCTACAGGCTGTGTATATGTTTCTTCTAGACCATAAAAATGTGTTTAGCTTGTCACTTACTTGATGGAAAGATTCTGACCAGAACATTTAAGAACATGGCTTACAGATCCTTACTAGAAGGCAAAAAGCTCTGATGCTAAGGAGACTTGTCTGGAAATCCTAGCTCTACTATACAGTGTATATATATACCTGTATATATACGTGTGCACATACATATATGAAAGGACCATATACACTGCATTAAAGATATCCCCGATGAAGTTTTTAAAAGTGCTTACTTAGAATGTCAGTGTCTGGCATGGCAAAGCTGTAGCACCTTCAGCCTCCTTCCTAATATCAGTTTGTTTTTGATGTGCCTCTTTTAAGTAGCATATACCTGGACTTTATTTTTCCAATTTGAAAAACCTCTGTTTTAATTGATGCATTTAATTTAATTACATTGATTGTGATTACTCATTTATTTAAATTTATTTCTTTGTATTCTATTTACTCTGCTTTGTATGCTTCATTCTATTTCCTCATTTCTTGCCTGCTTTTGGATCGATTACCTTTTCTAAATTCTTCTTAACTGGGTTAAAATTCTAGTTTTAGAATCTATTTCTAAATTTTTAGTAGTTACTCAAAATTTTAACAGTGATTTATATGGTATTAGTTTACTTTTTGCTTCCTGCTGCTTCTTCCTTCCTTCCTTCCTTCCTTCCTTCCTTCCTTCCTTCCTTCCTTCCTTCCTTCCTTCTTTCCTTTTTTGTTGTGCTTTCAGATTCCTGTAGCATTTCTTCAGTGATGATTTCTGCATAGTATGATCTCTAATTCTTATTTGTCTTTCATTTTTGAATGACAGGTCAGTTGGTTATAGAATTCTGGGTTGACAGCTATTTTTCTTTCAATTCTTTGAAGATATTATCCAATGATCTTTGTGGTCTCTTTTGCTATGGATGAGAAGTCCATATAGTCCTTTGCAGATAAAATGTTTATTTTCCCTGGTTATTTTTGATATTTGATTTTTTTCTTTGATACCTTGCAGTTTCATTCCAAACTGTTATGGGTGTAGATTTGATAATGTATTTAGATTTTCAATAAAGTGCTATGCTATATTAACTGTTGTGACATTTCCTCCAATCAATAAAATCTAATATAAAATATCTTCCCCTGTCAATAAGTCTTCATCTATTATGAAATTGAAATGCAGAGCACTTTTGCCATAATGGGAGAATTTACACTATGAAAATCGACTCATATTGCCTATCAGGATTTTCTTTGCTGGCAAATTGGTTCTGAAACATTTACCAGCACATCACTAGTTATCTTCCTTCCAATAGATACTTGTTACCTCTTTCCAGTGTCTATGAAACCCATCTCCTGTAAGTTCAGCCTGGACTAGGTCTAGAAACCCTCCTGACTTTAGTGAGGTGTCTGTTGGCAGTCTTAAGGCCATTAACTAATGGGCCATAGAGCCATTCATTTATTAGTATATTTATTTAATGAATATTTTTGAAGGCCTAATGTGAACTAAGCAGCATATTGGGCAATAAGAACACACGGATGACCAAGACCAGGATATCTACTAAGACAAGGGTCAGCTTTAATTCCCAGCGTACTTTCTCCCTACCACTTAGCGTGATCATCACTTGGGCTGTGTTCATGAGGCCCAGGGTGCCTTAGCCTAATCTGTCTGCATTATGACATACATGTGAACTAAATAAGGAGAAGATGTGGCTGGATGCTCGCGTGGGTTGTTGCTTTTGTTTATAGACATGCACTTCTCTTAGCAAATGTGGCTCCAGCCTTCTAGAATAAACAGCAGCAGACCCATTGTTTAATTAGTGTCTCTAAGTAAGCAATGTTAATTAAGTTTTCACCTATAGAATTATACAGTTTTTATTGTGATGTCACAGGATTTTTTTTTATTAGTTTCAGGTATACAAAACAACATAATGATTAGACATGTACACCCCTCACAAAGTGATAACCCCACCAAGTCTATTACCCATTTGACACCGTACACAGCTATTGTAATACCATTGACTATATTCCCTATGCTGTATTTTATATTCCATGACTATATGTCAGGGGTGCCAAAAAAATGTATACAAGTCGACACTTTGGTCAATGTTGCTCAAGCAGTAGTTCGCTGTAATCGGAAGTGTCTGGATGCTGATGATAACCACAGTGAGTACCTCTTGTAATTACAGAAGTCATACGTAACTTGTCATCTTTTGTTATTGGTATATATTTAGTATTACAATTAATACAGTTTTTTCCTTTCTTAAAATGTGTATACATTTTTTTGGCACCCTCTGTGTGTGTGTGTGTGTGTGTGTGTGTGTGCACGCGCGCGTATGTATGCATACACACGCACACACACACACACATATATATATATATACACACATATATATATATATATATAAAATTAGAGTTGACATTCAGTATTATTTTAGTTTCAGGTGTACAGTGCACTAGTTAGGCATTTATATAATTTGTAAAGTGATCCCCTGATAAGTCCAGTACTCATCTGACACCCTACATAGTCTTCACGACATTATTGACTGTATTTCTCATACTGTATTTCACATCCCCATTAGTATTTTATCACTATCAATTTGTACTTCTGAATCCTTTACCTTTCTCACCCATCCCTTAACCCCGCTCCCGTCTAGCAACCATCAGTTTGTTCCTTTTATCTATGTGTCTATATCTGTTTTGTTTGTTGATTTATTGTTCTTCAGATTCCACATATAAGTGAGATCATATGACATTTGTCTTTCTCAGTCTGACTTATTTCACTTATCATAATATCCTCTAGGTCCATTCATGTTATTGCAAATAGTAAGATTTCATTCTTTTTTATGGCAGAGTAATAATCCATTGTACAAGTATACCACAATTTCTTTATCCAACTGTCTGTTGAAGGGCATTTCGGTTGTTTCTGTATTTTGCCTATTGTGAATAGTACTGCAGTAAACATAGTGCTGCATATATTTTTTCTAATTAGTATTTTGGATTTCTTTGGATAAATACCTATAATTGGAATTGCTGGGTCATAGAGTAGTTCTGTTTAATTTTTTGAGGAATGTCCATACTGTTTTCCATAGTGGCTGCACCAATTTGCAATCTCACCAACAGTGCACAAGGGTTCCCTTTTCTTCACATCTTCATCAATACTTATTGTCTGTTGATTTATTGATGATAGCCCTTCTGATAGGAGTGAGGCGGTATCTCACTGTGGTTTTTATTTGCATTTCTCTGATGATTAGTGACATTGAGCATCTTTTCATATGTCTACCAGCCATCTGTATGTTCTCTTTGAAGAAATGTCTATTCAGGTCATCTGCCCATTTCATAATTGGATTGCTTGTTTTTTTTGGTGTGGAATAATATGAATTGTTCATAAATTTTGGGTATTAACCATTTATCACATGTATCATTGCCAAATATCTTCTCCCACTCAGTAGGATGTCTTTTTGTTTTGTTGATGGTTTCCTTTGGTGTGCAAAAACTTTCTAGTTTGGTGTAGTCCCATTTGTTTATTTTTTCTTTTGTTTCCCTTGCCTGAGGAGATATATCAGTAAAGATATTAATAAAGGTAATGTCTGAGAATTTACTTCCTATATTTTCTTCTAAGAGTTTTATGGTTCGGGTGTTACATTTAAATCTTTAATGCATTTTGAGTTTATTCTTGTATATGGCATAAGAATTTACTTCCTATATTTTCTTCTAAGAAAATGTGGTCCAGTTTCGTTTTTTTTTTTTTTTGCATGTATTTGTCCAGTTTTCCCAGCACCATTTATTGAATAGACTGTT
Source organism: Rhinolophus ferrumequinum (assembly GCF_004115265.2). NCBI lineage: Eukaryota > Metazoa > Chordata > Mammalia > Chiroptera > Rhinolophidae > Rhinolophus > Rhinolophus ferrumequinum. Next base: position 62,642,365 of record NC_046285.1, on the reverse strand, counting down.
TTTACTCCAACATAAATTTTTGCTTCTTTTGTCATAGATTAAATGACCATATAGTGGGTTTTCTATTCTCTTTCATTGATCTATGTGTCTGTTTTTATGACAATACCATGCTGTTTTGATTCCTATGGCCTTGTAGTATAATTTGATATCAAGTAGCGTGATACCTCCAGGTTTGTTCTTTTTTCCCAAGATTGCTGTGGCTATTCGGGGTCTTTCAATTGTTCCATATATATTTTTGGATTATTTGTCTTAGTTCTGTGAAAAATGCCATCGGTATTTTGATAAGTGTTGCATTTAATCTATAGATTGCTTTGGGTAGTATGGACATTTTAACTATTATTTTTTCCTGTCCATGAGTGTGTTATATGTTTCCATTTGTTTGGATCTTCTTTAATTTCTCTTTTCAATGTCATATGGTTTTCTATGTACAAGTCTTTTACTTCCTTGGTTAAAGGAAGTAAAGTGCTGATTTTCACTGTCAGATATTTTGGGAACTACTCTTCCTGGCACAAGACCCCTGGGCTGGGGAGCCCATTGTGAGGCTGGGACCCCTCCCTCTTCTGGGGGGACCTCTGCCATTGATGTGTCCCTCCCTGTGGGTTTGGAATCAGCCCGTTTAATGTCTCCACCCCTCCTACCAGTCTCGATGTAGTCTCTTCTTTATATTTTTAGTTATAGGGGTCCTGTTCAGCTAGTCTTCAGATGATTCTTGAGGTTGATTTTTCTATAATTTATTTGCAATTTTGGTGTGATCCTGAGATGCAATAGTCATAACGTTTACCTAATCCGCCTTCTTGGACCTCAAAGACTCAGGATTAGATTTGAAAATTTTGATGAAGTGATCTCTATTGGAAGTAAATATTATTTGATGCATACATCTTGAAGAAAGATGACACCCAAGCTCTGGATTTGAGGCACAAATGATGAAGAATGATTGAGAAGAAAAAAGAGACAATAGAGTTTTAATAGCTGAGGATTTGAAATGGACTGTTAATGTTTTTATTAGTGCTCTATTACAAAGTTCCACAGATCTTTAGTGGTCTGCCTAACACTAATTTCCCCATAAACTCTGTTATTTTCATGTGCAATTTTGCAGAAGGCAAGGTTTTTTTTCAGTTACACATGTATTATAGCAGAAATGCTGTAGATGAAACGTAGGAATGTAAATGAAATCTTATATTTACTTGATACCTTACTCTTAAAATAATTCCACAAACAACATGTCGTTATGAATAAACACAGACAAAATGGGGCAGTGGAAGATAGTCTTGGATTAGGCCTTTCAGTTGCTAGGAATCTAATCTGGGTTCTTCACTTACATACTCTAGTGTTATGGGCTGAACTGTGTCTCCCAGAAATGTAGTACTAACCCCCAGTACCTCAAAATGTGACTGTATTTGGAGATGGGGCCTAAAAGCCTGAGAGAGAAGATGTGGGTATATCCTGATTTGAAAACACCAAAAATGCTACATTAAAACTAAATAAGTGAATGGATAATTATTTACAGGAAAAATTCACAATGTTGCATAAGGCCATCAATTGCAGAGTACTCTGATGGAATTTCAAATATAATTTGACCCCCACGTCCCCCAAATTTTAATTTGCATCAACACCGCAGAAACAAACATACATATTGCAAAAATATTGCATACTTTTTACATACTTAAAGTTTGATTTAATAAAAGATTTCAGGGTGCTGAGAACTGCCTAGGCCTGCCGTTATTGTAATGCATGCAAAGGCTGCAGTTGATAATCAGAGCTGTGTTGGGCATTCCACTTTGCACCTCCTAGGGCACCAATTTTCAGAAACTGTTAGAACCCAATAGCAAAATCTCACCTAAGATTAATCTGTGAGCTAAATTACAGGGGAAGCCATTATTATTCATTTTACATGCACTGTCGGTCCAAGTTGGCAGCCAAGCACTTCTAGATCACAGGAAAGGATTTCGCTAGCTTTGAGAATCCCGAGAATTGAAATGGTCAACCAAAGTATTTCACTGTTCTTCTGATCAAGAAATAATTCTTTACTGAACCAAAAGGATATATTGAGTCTCCACTAGATGCCTCGCCCTGGATGCCTAAGTTCTGGAGTGGAGATAAAGGAGTAGAAATTTAAAATCTGGTGGGAAGAGATCAAACAACTACTAAACAATCAGAAATCAATGAAATGTTAAGCTATATGGAGTTACGTAAAGAGGACTTCAGAGAAGGGTAAGGGCAATGTGAGTTTGAGGAAATGGATGAGGGTGAGGGAAGAGGTAGGAAGGATTTGGAACTGGGAAGCTTAAAAGCAGAGGATACTTTGTAGGTTAATTGGGAGTGAGTACCGTTTGAGGGAAACGGCATCGTGTGTGTGTGTGTGTGTGTGTGTGTGTGTGGTGCATATGGACTTAGGAGCCGCTTTCTTGGGGGAGTGCTGAGAGGGGAGAGAGCACCAGCAAAGATATGTAAGTAGAAGAACCCAGGTATTGTGCATAATGCACGTAGAGAGATGTGGCTGTGAGAAAACATGTGCAATTCCATCCCATTTACTGTCAGGATTAGGAATGTGTTATTCCTAAATCTTGAGAATAATGTACAGTATTGAGTATTACCAACTTTTTGGTTGCAGATAAAAGAACTGAAGTTTAGAGAAATGACGTGACTTGTCTTCAGTCACACATATTAAATGCACAAGACCCCAAAGTCTTCACAAGGTTATCTAGGCATGGGGGGACGGCCATAGGGCCACATGGGTGTCACAAATTAATGGATGATGCTGGGCCCACAACAACATGCACCTTGTCAGTGGATAGCCACACCCTCAGCTGCATTCATTCCCAGGGAGGATAAACCCCTCTAGATCTTGACCAGTGACCATTATTCATAGGGTACAAAAGGCAGCCCCCTTGCGAAGATGAGACTCACTTTGTTATGTGCTTTGTGCTTCAAAGCTTCTCCACAGGATCAGCCTGAAGCTCCCCTGAAGCTGAGATCACAGTCTTGCTTTGCGTCTCCTCCCTTTTCACCATATACTCTCTCCTGCATCCTTTACTACCTCTCTCCTGAGAGCACGCCCCCCCACTCCCATAAAGCAAACCCTACCTAAGACGCAAACATCTCCCAGATATGCCTCTGAGTTACAATCACTGTGTGCAGTGTATCATTACTGCAAGTAAGGACACTGTGTTGGGAAACTGTCAGACAGCCTTATGCTGAGCAGGCAGTGGGGGCTGGTGATGCTCACGAGTACCTCCGCCATCAAGCAGTATGTACGTGTTAAGCACTGTACCTGCATCTTCTTACCTAAAGCTGGTGTGGCTAACCCCTATCGGTTAGGTTCTATGACTAGCCCTATATTTACGGAAGAGGAAACTCAGGTCTAGAGAGGATATATTACTTGCTCATGACCACATACTTCGTAAATCACACAGTCAGGATTCCAACACATGTGTTTAATCTCAGTCACTTCCCCAAATACTGGAACATGTAATGTACTACATGTGCAACTTACTGGAATGTTGAAGAACCATGGTTCAGCACAGTCAGGTCAGCAAACAGCTCTACTCAGTTCTGAAGGGAGAACCAAGTAATAATGGTGGATCCAGTGTAATCCATTAAATGGGTCACCATTAACACAACATGATTTGAGAACCACTGAGCATAAAAGAAGATGTCAAACTGGGAAGGGGAGTTTGAAGTGGGTAGAAGATGCAGTGACCACGTAATTAATTATCCAAATTGGACATTATTGAGGATGATAGGAGATGCTATTAGTAATTGCACAAGGATAAAATGTGTAAGCCAGGACTATCTAGCAAACTAGGATGTATGGTCCCCTCAGTGAGAGGAGACAACTGGGAGCTATAGTAGGTTCTTGAGCAGCAGTGTAAACCAATTCTTCTGTCAGTGGTGTGCGATGTGGTTTAGAAGAAACCTTGGAGGCTGAGAGAATAGCAGACATGCGCTTGTTCTAGAGATACTCGTGTGTGATGTGTTGGAGTTTCTGTCCTGGCCCGTGGTTTTTCCTCTAGTTCATTGCTGGAAATGGTTATCCTTTCTGGATCTCAGCATGCTTGCCAGAAGCTATCAGCCAATCCCCTTGTCCCAGGGGATCAGAACTCTGTCCAGGTCCTCCCAACCACTGGTTAGATCTTTGTTTAATCCTGACGGACTCTACCTTGGAACCAAACTATCCTCAATTTTCTGGCTCTACTCCCCTGGAGCAGCTGCATCCCCATGGAGTGTCCCAGGCCCCATGGGGCCTTGTGATTTTCCCCATGGACAATCCTGGATGAATAAGAGGGTGGGGATACACATTTGCCAGTAAGACACAGGAATTCTGCCTAGATAGCATTCTCTTCAGGGTCATCTCTGTCTGGCTAATGGAAGAAAGTAAATGAAAAATGCTTGCGTGGGAGGTCCAGTTTTTTGGCTTTTTGTTTGTTTGTTTTTGGCCTTAATGCTCCTCAGAGTTTGCAGCAGTTCCAGGTTAAATGACAAGACCTTCGAGCCTCATGCAGGGCCTTTTGGCCTCCTGTCTCCTTGAGTTTTAAACACATTGCAATACCTTTACAGAGGTAAGATTAAGGTCAATAGTTCTAATCATGTGGGTTTTAGAGGGGAAAAAGAACAGAAGACCTATTGTTATTGATGGAGAGCTCCTTTGTAAAACAGCAAGTGTAGACTTGCAGCATTAAAAAAAGAGAGAGAAACAGAGAAAGAATGGTGTCCTCAGCAAATCTCCAGGGTCCAGAGAGAACCAAAGGAAAAGATTAAACATGTAGCTTGTGTCTTTTGGAATTGAAACACTGTTGCTTTCACGAAGCAGCATTCTGTCCTCCAGGACCTCCTGGTCCTCTGGAAAATGCTGTCTCTTGGTCCACTTGTGTGGAGGGAGTAGAGAAAACAGGGAAACTGGGGAATGAGTGAAGCAAATTTAAAGAACCCTTCACTGTGTGACTTTGTTTCTGAATGCAGGTTAGTGGTCTAGTAGTAAAGAACACACACTTGTGAAATGGGCAGAAAGCATATTTTTGTGATTTACGATGAGGTAAAAAGCACCCAAAACTTTGGAATCACACAGACCAGGGCTCACATCCTACAGGTATCATTTAAATAATTATGGGACCGTGGATAAGCTCCCTAACCTTTGAGCTCCATCTTCCTCATCTATAAAATGTCTGGGGAGAACAGCCCCCTTGAAGTCATCACGTGGTGTAAATGAAGTACCATGTATCAAGTCTCAGGTGTGGCGCCTGGCACCCAGTGCAGGGGAGCTGGTGCTGTAGTGGTTCTTGCTCCCGGGCTGGTTTCTGCCTCTTCTGTGGTCCTGCACCACTTTGCATGACATACTGTTACCACTCATGTCACATTATCTTACACTTAGTCGTCCATGTGCCTCCCCCATCAGATCACCTGCTTTGCCTCGTATTCCAGAGCCTGGCACACAGCTGCTCAGAACATGCTCATTGGATAGAATTTTCTCTTTTACGTTTTTGGTAGTAGCAATAATAGCTTCCAGGCAATGTTCTTTTTAAAATCTTGAATCTCGACAAAGATTTTGTTCCTTTTTTTTTTTTTTAAAGAGGCTATCTGATACTATAATTGCATTTATAAGTTTCTTTTTTTTTTTCAAGTCAGAAAGTAGTTTTATACTTCTAGTAAGGAAATACTTGTTTTTCGAATTTCTGAAGCTGTCATTTCTTTCTTTCTTTTTTTAATTTATTGGGGTGACAATTGTTAGTAAAATTACAAGTTTCTTAAAGATATACATTTCCAAGCCTGTTCCCCCATCAGGAAGATGGAAGCACTCGTAGAACCCCTTTATTACGGGGTCACCGTAAGGATGGAATGATTCAGGGTCCGTGGAGGGCTTGGCACAGGCCTAGTACCGAGCAGGCGCTCGACAAGTGCTTATGACGATTATGTCCAATTTGCTGTGTGTTTGCTATTAGAATAGAGACATAGTGTTTGGGCTAACTTATGTTTTAATTTCTATTTTTGTAAAACTACGTTTATATTTCAAAACTAATAAGATGCTCATTAGTAAATTTTTCGAAAATAGAGAAAATACTGACTCCTCAGCTTAAGGAGCCTTAAAATCAGCTCCTTTCTGAGGCTCTTGTGGAGCAAGTTTGTGGTAGGCAACGCTCTTCTTGAAAGACATCACAGAATTGGAGACCAGGACTAGGATCCCCAGGCAGACCAGCAGATGTACAAATCCCCTGGTCTAGGACCTCATTTCCTCTTGCTGGGGTTCCTCAATCGGTTTGGAGAACATGATCAGGTATGAGTCCAGCTACGTGACATCTTTCATTCCAGTCTGTGTTTCTGAAGCTGTCTTAATGGGACCAGAGTATGGCTCTGGAAACGCTGGCGTGGGCCTGATTGTCCTATGACATCTAGAATCTGCATCTGGACTCAGGCTGCCTTGGCTGCTGGTCCAGGCTTCATGGTGCCTGATCCTTTGTTTTGGTGAGGTTTAGCTAATGTTGGTTTGTAAAAGCCTTGTAGGGTCAATTAGGCTACGTCCACATTTATGACCATACAGTTTTCTGATCAGCTGCGTGAAATATAGTCTCTCATTTTAAATCTCTCAACCACACAGCGATCCTGCTATGTCTCCCACTCATACAACTGACCCTTTAGTAGGGGATCCAGTGACTGCATGTGGAAATGGTCCATATTAGTGGTGTAGCTGCAACACACGTTCATTGTCTTCCCATTCTTTCCATAAATGAGGAGTATCTTTAAGGATATGTCCACAATTACATTCTCTTGATTCAATCTGAGAAAGAGTTTCCAAATTGGCCTTTCCTGTCCAACCACATTGTGTAGTCTTCTTGAAGCATTAAGAATGTGTTCGTGCCATCCAACAGAGCACTGCCAACCTAGTCCCAACCCACAATTCCAGTCTCATTTCCTGGAAGAAAATGTGGCCAATATCCAGCTGCTCCAGACATTTGCTACCCAGGAGTCTTTCACAATTATCCAAAGTCCATGTCTTTCCAATGCTGTTCTCTTTGGCTGGAATAGTCTCCTGTTTTGGAAAAGTCCTGCTCATCCTTTTTTGTCTAATCAGAATGTCATTACAGTTGACATTCTTTGTTGGCTCTGGGAAATAGTTATCCACTCCTTTTCAATGCTCTCACAGTTGTTTTGTCTCTGTTACAGCCCTTATGGTGGGCTGTAATTATCCATTTACATATCTGTCTCCTCCCACTGGACTGCGAGATTGTGGATAGCAGGTAGAGCACGCATTCAGTCGTTAGTCCCTAGAGCCTAACACATAGTAGGCATGCGATGTTGCTTGAAGGAATAAATAGTGACTGCATGAAAAGTTCTTTTGCTCTTGTATAATGGCCTCTAGGCTGCTATGCTTTTGTGATTTACCGTAAAATGATAAAGTTTAAAGGGGAAAAACTTTCCTAACCTGTTGTGACATACAGCAAGAGGTTTTATTGCTTATTTCTGTTCTCTTCTGCCATATGGCTTTCCATTCACAAACTGCTCTAGTGAGAATTACTTTTGAAGGTAATTTTCTAATGATTGTCTTGGGATAAACAAATTTATCAGGCTTGTTTGGCTAATGTATTCAAGGAGGTTCACAGGGGAGAAGAGTAATCATCTAAAAAGCAAGCCAGTGTCTGTCATTAGGCGTGAAGGTCCAGAGATGGTCAGAGCTGAGAGGGCGGTTGCTATGACTGCAGATACCTTTCTCTCCCTTTGTGAGGTCAACAGCAGCTCCCAAGCTGATTGGCTAAAATTAGATTATCCTACTGACCAACCGTGGGGAGTTAATTTCATCAGAAAGAGAAAAATGGTGGGAAACCTGCCGTGATGCTACAAAGGAATTTTCTTGACAAACCCACAGTGTCCAAGTTTGCTTTCATTATAATTATGTTCCTTCTAATAAAATAACTTAAGGGAAGCAGACAATAGCATTAGCCTATTATTTTGTGTATCCACGTAAGCTTTAATCTGGTTTGTCCCAAAACCAACTCTCAAAGTAAAGTAACCTTTATTTTCCTGTAATGCCTCCATAACCAAAGACTGTCATCATGTATATGTTTATATGATTGGAGATAAGCTAATTGGGAAAGACACAAAAGGAGCTGGCACAGTTAAATTGTTTGCTTGCTCGGCTTCTGCTCTACAGAAATCATGGGCACAAGTATCTTTAAGCAGAACTATTGACCTTTGGATTGGGAGCATCACTGGTATTGAATTAAAAGAGAATCCTGCCTTCCAAAGGGTTCTTTCCTAGAAGTCTTTTATGGCCTGTGCTCTGGATTTATAACTGATACATCTTTTGTTCTAGGAATTAATCACCATTGAACTCATTTATTGTATTTATTTCTGTCAGGAAAGATACAGAATTAGTTAATCTTGGAAACAAAGATGAGTCTATCTGCAGGCTCTGCTGCGTTGTAAAACTAAGTGGATGTGAAATACAAATCAAGGGAAACCAGCCCAGGATTTATTTGTTTCTTTAGCTCTTAGGTGACTATGGAAACAAGATATGATTAAGGATGAAATGGAAAAAGAGCGAATGTTGATTGAATTCTGGACATTCTACATGCTTCTCTATCTGTAAGATCACCAAATCAGTGTATTTTAAAAATTAAATTAACATGTTAATTTAAGTTGTGTGCTGAGGGACCCATGAAGAGTGACCCCCAAGTTCCCCTTTCCTGAGAGCCATGTTGGGGGAGTTGGGAACCGGTACTTATCAAAGGGAGTGATGAACTCCAGGCCGTGCAGAAACATGCCAAGCAATCATTTCAAGCAGGATGCTCCATAGGAATGCCTAGGAGGAAGAGAGCAAGAACGCCACGGCTGATGTGAGTCAGACCCAGGTATTTCTCCCAAAGAAGGGGAAGAAAGATGAAGAGACCATCGTCATGATGTCTGGACAATTAGCACATCACTGAGGATTTAGGGAACAAAGACAAAACGCCATAGCTCCAGCACCCTCAAAATAATCACAATATTCAGCATATCTACTGAGTGCTTGTCCTCTTTCAGCCACAGCACTCATTCACTTCCCTACAACACTTCTAGTAAAGCACTTATTTTATTCTTATCATTATCATCACATGTAATTCACGTGAGGAAACTGGGCCACAGAGATGAGCCCATCTAAGTTTACACAATTTATAAACTGGAGAGCCAGACTTCAAATCTAGTTTTCTTTGTTAGCATTTTCTGCACAGTCTCTGAACATTTTACATAGGTATTATCATACTCTTCATGTTTTGTTACTATTTCCACTTGTTATTATATAAATGTAATAATCATTCTTGATAACGACATACTATTTCATGGAATGACTATACCGCAATTTACTTCACATTTCATTGTCACTGAACTTTAAATATTTTCAAAACATTTTCTATTTTCAAAACACTTCCTGTCCACATTTAGCCCAATTTTCTTAGAGTTAATTTCTAGGAATGAGAAGGTATGAAGGCTCTTTGAAAAACTATATTGTCAAGAATATGAGAGTGCACAATTTACCACATTCCCTTCAGCACTGGAAAGAATCATTGAAAAAACAAAAGCAGAAAAACAAAAACAGAAACCCAAAACTGTTGATTGATAGGCAACACGAGCTTCCTGCTTTCTAGGCACTAAGTAAATGTGTTAAAACCATGTTTATTGCACACCTATTGATTTGAGGACATATCAGTGGGCAAAATAGGTAAGTGATGATACATCTGTTTACTGATTCTATTCAAATATTTCTATTAGAAACACCACTATGGCAGCATGTGGAAGGAGGACTGATTAGAGGGGAGAACGATTTGAGGAAGGGAGGCTGTGTTTGGATGCTATGTTAATAGAATGATTAAGATAAGTAACTATTTAGCAACCTAGCCATTTTAAAAAGTGACAATGAAGTGCATAGAATATATAGTATCACCAGCTCCATGAGTTATCTAGATCTTTAGTTCTAGTGGAATTTCCTTGTAATGATGTTAACAAAAGTTCCCATCCTAGGCAGTTGAATTTGTTAAGAACTTTGTAGGTAGAAGTGAGAGATTCCAGAGCTCATCTTCACATGTCTTTCTCTTGCAAACTCTTCATACTGTGGCTGTTGTGTGGTCGTGTTGAATAGCTTCAAATATAGGCAGCATTTTCAAGCAGGAGTGATGTGGTTGTGATGAGAGATGTTGAAATTTGAGTTTTGGTGGCATAAAAATAAAACTGAGACAGCTTTGTCGCATAGCTTCCCAGGGCTGGGGGAGGCAATTATCTATCCTCATATTTCTGGCTACAGTGCAAGCATCATACAGTCAGAGAGTTTATTCTAGAGTGTGGCTGTCACACAGTTAAAAGGCTGCTTGAAAACAGTTTTATAGTTGCACAATCAATTATTGTCATCTTAGAAAGTTAACTGTGATGAAACCAACCATAGTCTGTGCTTCCACACACCATTATTTGAGACAAAAATAGCTGCCAAACAGAAAATTTGTTTATTCTGGGTCATGCACGCTAGGTATATAGCTCAGTGCCTGGCACAAAGTAAGTGCTCAAGAAATATTTGCCACTTTCATTATTTACATTATTACTATTTTGTTATTAAATTTGCTGATAAGAGATTTTTTTTCTCTCATATTTCAAAGGCATCTAGAAGTGAAAGGGAAAAGGAATAGCATCATAGATGAAAGAGTAGGCAGGATCAAGGGGGGAGCTATTTTTAGGGCAGGATTGTAGCTCTCAAGTGCAGGGGAAGGAGCAAGAAGAAAAGAGGCTGATGCGGAGGGCAGAGGGGAGATCAACAGTTACCGATGTGGAGTTGTGGGTGCAAATGAAAGGTCCTGGATGGGAAGAGCAGTTCAGTGGAAAAACTAAAGAAATGTAGCAAGGACTCTGACATCCCTAAGAAGTTTATCTGCCTCAGGCTAATCCCTGTTCTGTTTCCAAAGCCATAAGGTACCTACCAGTAGGCCATGGTTACTGCTGCAGGGGCGGTGGGGATTTGCAAATGAGAACAAATAGCTCTATTGCTTAAGAGAAATTAAAAGCTGCGGCAAGCTGGAGGATGATGACCATTTTTTTTTTTTGGCTTTAAAGTAAGGTTAATAACGAATGTGGAGATTTCAGTTTAACTCTGCAGAGGGGCCATGTTCTCTGTTATATGCAAGAACCAAACTGAAATTTCTAAGCTTTGGATCCTTGTCTAACGAGGCGGCAAGGACCACGTGAACTGAGTTACTGCTGAGAACTTCCACAGAAGGGTGAGGGGGATTTCTGTCTTCCTCTGGCCAGTTTGCTGAATTTTGCCTCAGCTGAGGGGGGAGGAAGTGGCATCTAACTTATTTGTGGGTGCACAGTTGGTTTGGGACCCCCGGAGAGGACTGGGTAGTGGAGGCTCCATAGACCAAACGTGTCGCAGCCAGTCCAGGTGTCAGTGTCTGCCAGTAGACGGGACACTGTGGTGTCTTCAGACTTAGGACACTGCCAACCCCCCATGTGGCCGGAGGCAAGCTCCTTCACCTTGCTGCACGTCAGTTTCCACGTCTGTAAAATGCGGACTGGGTAAAGAACCTTTGGGTGCTAAGTCATGATCTAAATACACCTGCAGTGTGTGGGCCTGGAGAGGCATCGGTTCCACAGAAATGTTGGCTGAAATAGGAGGAATACAATAAGGCGTGACTGTATTTTCTCTGGCCCAGGACCAAGTATTTGTTCAACCCTTTCCTTTCCTCTGTGTTACAGCCTATTAGATATTTTTAATGAGGTCTTTCCCCTTGTGCACACATTTATCTGTTTTGGCTGTAAGCTATTCAAGGACAGGGACAGTTTTGAATAGGTAATGGACTTACATGATTCAAAAGGTACAAAAGGAAACGTAGTGAAGCCTGCTTCCCCTGCCACCCATATCCTCTTCCCATTGGCAACCAAATATTATCATTTTCTCATTTTCTTCTATCTCCTTCCAGAGTTGTTTTATGCATACACAAATCGTATATATTTTCCTCTTCTTGCTCCCAATAGCTTATGTGGACAAATAGTAGTGTAGTATATGCATAGCTCTGCATTTTCTGAATTCTATATTTTGAAGCTCTTTTTACGTAGTGTATAATGAGTTTCCTCAGCCTTTTATTTTTTTTTTTGGAACTACATGGTATTCCATTTTATGTGTATGCCATAATTTAAACAGTCCCACATTGATAAATATTTAGTTTGTTTTCAGCCTTTTATTATTATAATAACACTGTAATAAAAAATCTTATGTATATAAGTGGTTTTGTAGGGGTGTGTGTGTGTGTGTGTGTGTGTGTGTGTGTGTGTGTGTGTATAAAATTCCCAGTAGTAGAATTTTTAGGTCAAGGTATATATGCATTTGCAATTTTGGTAGATTTTGTCAAATTGCCTTCTGTAGAGGTTGACACTCTCACCATAATAACTGAATGTCTATTTCCTCACACCTTGACCAACACACACGTGTACCTTGACGGGAGCCTGACATTTTTCAGGGGCTTATGTTCTTTGGTTGGGAAGATCAGCCAAATTGGTCCACTTGTGATTGGTATTTGTCCTCCAGTTTGTCTGAAGTGCCTACCTGCCTCCTACCTTCTACATGAGGCAGTAGAGTGTGTGTGTGTGCGTGTGCGCATGTGTGTGTGATTTTGTGCTAATGAGAGAAGTGATAGGTGTCCTTTAGTGTGATTTGGGAAATGCCTGCCACTGGTATCTCTCCCACCCATATACTTACCCCACCAATTTAATTCGGTTTTTCCAAATTCTAAATTTGGATTCATTCCTTTGCTTAAGATTGTATGTCTTATCAAAACAGCAATCAATTAAATCTTATCAGTTACTTGCGCTGTTATGAATTATTAACCTCCCTGAGCAACTTTGCTGAGAAAGAAGTCAGGGAGAAGAGAGGAAGTAAAAGACTCTGAAAAGGGGGAATAGAGAGCAATATTCAAATGTCACCAATAATTTTAGCTATTTCTACTATGTTTATAAGAGAGACCTCTCTAACGCCCAAATTTGGTCATGTCGTTTTCTTGCACAACATATTTCTGTGGTCTTCACCGCTTTCAGGGTCAAAGACACATTTGTCAAGGCTTGCGAATCCTTTTACAACCTGGCCCTGCTCATCTTTAGAGCTTCTTCTCTTTCAGCCTTGGCCCTTCAAACTGCAGCCACACTTAACTTCCTGCAGCCTCTCAAGTGGGGATGATTTCTCACCTCCAGACCTTTGCTCACGGTGCATTTCTACTTGGATTACTTTCCCCACAGCCTCTAGACCTGGTGATACCTTAGTTCAGTCATCATTTCCCCTGGTATCGTTGGCCATCTTGCCTACTTTCAGCTCTGAGGGCCATCCTGTGGACTCCCTTAGGTATTTGTGCTTATTTCATCCAAGCGGAAGTTCCTCAGCATTGCAATTCCCCTTAAAAGTTTTTGTCCAGAACTTCAATTCAAAAATCTCTATGCACTCCTATGTTTATTGCAGCACTATACACAATAGCTAAGACATGGAAACAACCAAAATGCCCATCGGTAGATGACTGGATTAAGAAACTGTGGTACATTTATACAATGGAGTATTATGCAGCCATAAGGAAGAAAGAAATCTTACCATTTGCAACAACATGGATGGATCTAGAGAACATTATGTTAAGTGAAATAAGTCAGACAGAGAAAGATAAGTTCCATATGATCTCACTTATTTGCGGATTCTAAAGAAAAGAATAAGTGAATGAACTAATCAGAAACTGTTTGGGAGACAATGAGGAAAAACTGAGGGTTGCTAGATGGGCGGGGGGAGTGGGGGGTGGGGGGGAGGGTGAGGGGATTGGAGGGCAGTCGGTGACCACAGGATGGCCACGGGGTTTGAAAATTAATCTGGGGAACGTAATTTGGTGGTTACCAGAGCGTAAGGGGATTGGGGGGTGGGGGATGAGGGTGAGGGGGATCAAATGTACGGTGATGGAAGGGGAGCTGACTCTGGGTGGTGAACACACAGTGTGATTTATGGATGATGTGATTCAGAATTGCACAACTGAAATCTATGTAATTCTACTAACAATTGTCACCCCAATAAATTAAAAAAAAAAAATACGGGGCAAAGAATAAAAGAACTACAGTACTTCAAGGAAAAAAAAAAATAAATAAAAAAAAAAAAGAAAAAAAAAAAGTTTTTGTTTGTTTGTTTTTGATTCCTATATCCTAATAGAGCATAATCTCCTTATAGGTAGGAACTCTTTTTTTTTTTTTGTCTTTTTATCTCTTGTGCCCATAAAACAATAGATACACAGACTACTCTGTTTCCCCGAAAATAAGACCTAGCCGGACCATCAGCTCAATGTGTCTTTTGGAGCCAAAATTTATATAAGACCCGGTAATATTATATTATATTATATTATATTATGTTATGTTATGTTATGTTATGTTATGTTATGTTATGTTATGTTATGTTATATTAATATTATATAAGACTGGGTCTTATACTATAGCAAAATAAGACCGGATCTTATATTAATTTTTGCTCCAAAAGACACATTAGAGCTGATGGTCTGGCTAGGTCTTATTTTTGGGGAAACATGGTCGTGTTGGAGTAATGCATTAATGGATTGTCCTTCTGCCCAAGGGAAGAAAAAGTGTAATGTGTGTGAATCCTGGGTTGGGGTTTGGTGTTGAGAATATGTGCCAGTTCTCAACTCTCTCCTCACCACCTCACCTCCTCAGGGGAGCCTATAGATGGGATAGCTAGATTAGGGAACCTTAGATGACCTTTGGAGAAGAGCAGGCTCTGCATGATGAACCCAGGCTGTGAAAGGAAGCTTGGCCAGACAGTGAGTAGGTTTCAGGATAGTGCAGGTGTGAATGGGCCATGGTCACGCTGCTGGGGCTGGTGTCACCACTGTAGGGTTGGGATTCTCCGTGGAAAATGATAAGGAAAGGCAGATTTTCAGACCTGGAGAAACTGTATAACTCGTCTCAGACAAAGGGCTAGATTGCATACTCTATAAAGAACTCTACAAGCCAATTTAAAAAGCCCCAAACCCTATAAAAAGTGAGTGAAGGATATGGACGGTTTGCAGGGGCCAAAAAAAAAAAAGGAAATCGCTCTTATAAGCACATGAAACTCTACTCAGCCCCACTCATAAGAAGAGAAATGCAAATTATGACAGTGAAATTTCATTTTTCACCTATCTGATTGGCAAATGTAAAAAAGTTTGATAACACTGAGAAATGGCTCTCTGCCAATTGGTGCAAACTCTGTAGGGAGAAATTTGTTAGTATCTATCAAAATTTAAAATGCACATGCCTTTGACCTAGCAGTTTTACTTGTCACAATGTATTTCATATATATATTCTCAAATGTGTTAAATGAGCCATGTAAAAGATTATTATTAAGGCCTTTTATTGTAGCAAAGTTTTCAGACCATCCTGAAAGTCCCCTAGAAAGACTGGTTAAATAAATAATGATGCATCAATTTAATGAAATACCAGCAGCTGTAAACAAGAATGAGGGAGTACTTTGTTTACAGATAGATTTACAAGATTTATTGGTTAATGAAAAAGAGCAAAGTGCAGAAACGTGTGTCTAGCGGTCTACTATTTATGTTTAAAAAAGGAAAAAAGACTATATACATACTATTGCCTGTATATACTGTGTTTCTCCGAAAATAAGACCAGGTCTTATATTAATTTTTGCTCCAAAAGACGCATTAGGGCTTATGTTCAGGGGATGTCATCCTGAAAAATCATGCTAGGGCTTATTTTCCAGTTAGGTCTTATTTTTGGGGAAAGATGGTATGAAAATGCACAAAATAGATAATAATTTGCCTATTGAGAGGGGAATTGAAAATTGGGGCTTGGGGGATAAGTGAAAGAGAAATTTTCTATTTTGTACCATTTTGTAGTGCTTGAATTTTGAATCATATTTATTCATTACCTATTCAAGTTTTTTAAAAATATAAATACTGCATCCTGCTCTCTAATATAGCCATTGAATTTAATGTGAAAAAGTGTGTTATGAAATACTGTCAATGCAATTACTGAATCCTACACCACTCTACTCCTCTTCTTTTTGACACCCACCAATATTTGAATAAATTCGATCCTCAGGAAGATACCACAAGTTTATCCCATGGCTCCCTACATCCCCAGGGTCCACAGTCAAGTACTGCTGGACATGTGCCCTCCCCAGAGTGAAATGGCTGTAGTGGCATGAGCAAGGCTTTGGAGGAGACAGAGCTGAGTTTGAATCCTACCCATATTACTCATTGGCTATGTTAACTTGGTTGGGTTGCCTTACCTTTCTAAACCTTGCTTTCTCTATCTATAAAATGGGCATAATAACTTTATTGTTGCATCATAAAGTTGACCTTGGCTGATGTGCCATAGGATTTCAAGTATTTAAGGATCGACCTCACAAGTAACAAGAGCTTTATTGTGGCCCACTTCATCAATGACCCAAATGGCCTCTGTCAGAGTCATAGTTGAGCTAGATGAACTGACCTCTGTTCCTGTTTCAGTAACTCACCCAGAAATGACTCAGGCCCACTCTTTTCTGGTCCCTGCATCTCCCTGGATTTGGTTTCTCTTCTTTGTAGCTCAGCCATTTCTCCTTGTAAGCTACCCTTGAGTTAGCCTGAAGAAAGCACCTCTTACCCTCTTTTGTGTCCAAAGTCCCTGGCGGCTTTTGGATAGTGTGAGTTATTTTCTCATGTTTGAGAGAAAAGGAGTTCCTTTACTATTGGGGTTGCAGGGCCAGTTTCTGGTGTCTGGAGCATCAGGGACCTGGTGACAATTACACTTATCTTGTAGGGCTTTGTGCCAGGTACACAGGGAAAGGCTAGTCTCTTCCCTCTCTTCTTCCTCCAGCTACCACTTACCTAGGGAAAATTTCAGACTCCTCTGCTAACTCTTCATCAGCATGAGTTTGGCTTGGTGTGATTTACAATAAAATATACATAAAATGTATTGCACAAAATGTATCTGTGTCGTGCCAGCTGCTTACGTAAGCAACTCCTGGGACCTGTTACCAAGTGACATTAAAGGCTCTGAAGTGGTGGTTTTAGAGTTAGTCTAAAATGGTAGCTGGTTCAGGTTTATATGTGTTCATGTACTTTAATGGGAGAAAAATTCCTATATGGTTAATAGCTTAGTTGCTATGGCGAGACAGAATGCTTTTTGAAAAAGTTTCTTTTTAAAGTCAAAGATTAAACCTTCAAGGAGGAGGGAAAACAAGGAGGAAATAAACCCCAGACTGTGGTAGGCTAGATTTCCCCCAGATATTATTGCTGCTTCTGTCTCTACAGCCGAACGCAACAGCTGGTGAGTAGGGAGAAACTGGAGAAAGATCTTTTTTGCCTTTAATCCAGTATGCTGTTTTCCTGTGCCCGTTTACTGTAATTCTCAGCGGCTGAGGGACAAAGGCTGTTGACTGATATATGCAATTACCTCCTCTAATATTGCTCTCAACTGTCGGCCCTGACTGACAAAAGTGGATGAGGTTTAGTTAAGGTCTGGGAAAACACTCTTTTAATAAAAGCCATTCCCATCTCTATGATCACCTCCCTCCCTCAGACCTTTTCATCTGTTTTCTGGAAAGATAAGGCCCGGTGATGGAAAGTTAAAAAGCGGTGCTGAACTTGAACGTTCGCAATGCGCCACCGCCGTTTACCTCACAAAAATTCTCCGGGGGTGTGTGTGTGTGTGTGTGTGTGTGTGTGTGTGTGTGTGTGTGTGTGTGTGTGTGGTGTGCGCAGGCGAGCACCCAATTTGCATTTGAAATGAGGAAAATCAGTTTGGGTCGTTGGGCAGGGTTTTCCCAGAAAGAATAAGAGGCTATTTTAGAACGTTAAACCAGATCCTTATTGATTTCGGCCCTCGTTCGGTTTTTGAAGGAGAAAGAAAGCCTGGAGGAGGTATCCCCCACATGTGGCGGGACTCCAGGCTTGGTTCCTAGTGGACAGTGCGCGCAAATAAAACTGGGCGTCATGAACTGTGGCTGGAAGCCTTTTCCTTCCCACTGATGCTGTGCTGCACTCTGGGCCCTCATGGAGCAACACCATCAGAAAAGGGGAGCTAAATCCTGGTCGGGAGCCCCTGAGCAGCCCCGAGGTTGAAGAGGGGCGTATATAGGGAGACCCCCCCCACCATCACCACCCCCATCCACTCTTTGTTTAGAAGAATTCATAGTTCACACAGAATGAGGGTAAGATCACGGAAGTGAGGACGACAGTTTCTTTCCAAGTATGGTTTGGAATACTGAAGTGGAAACTATGGGAAGATGGCCTTCTAAAAACTGAAAACTGTGTGGATTGGACGGTTTCCCTGTCTTTTGAGAGGGCTGCTGGTTGTTCTGAATGCAAACTGCTGGCCATGGGGCAGACGGAAGCCAGTTCTTTAGGAAGGCCTGGCAGCTCTTGGCAGAAAGTTCCTTTGATGGGTGACAGTGCGCTGAAAGGGTTGGGGCTGAAGAGGTGGCAGTTTATTCACACGCCCAGAAGGAAGCTAGCTTAGGTTGAAGGAAGTCTGCTCCCTTATCAGCAGAGTGAGGCAGCTTTGTCCTATCAGTTTTCCCTTGTGTTGGCGCTAGGTTTTCATAATACAATTTGTAACGTGATAAGGCCTACACATTATTAATAGTAGCAATAGTGCGGCAAGGTTATTCCTGTGCAGTTTTAATAATGAACAAAGGGCCATGCTGCTGGTGAAGTGAGTTACCTAGGATTTCAGAACCAGGATACAACATATTTCTCTCCTTCAAATATCTGTAAACTCTACTAAAAACTGTTTCTTTTAGACATGAGCCTGCCTTCCACCCCACCCCACCCCACCCCACCATCATCCATATGGAAACTCTGCACCAAGTTAACACTCCTTTTGCCTTCTGTAGCGGTCTCAGAGAATGTCAGCTACAGTCAGGTAGGAACAGGAATCTGCCTCAACAGACTTTCCTTGCACTGCTGTTGTGTGCCAACAAATACGCTGAAAATCTGGGAGTGTTAAGAGACTCATTGCCAAGGAGCCCTGACCTGGGAGGAGAGAGTTCATTTCAGCCTAAGATAGCGAAATGCTGAAATGCTACAAGGGTGCCATGAGTCCATGGAGGAAAAGGAGGATATAGTCCAGCATGGCTAGGTCAGGGATGGCTTTCAGGAAGAAAGAGATGCCTGGCTGAACCATATGAATAATGAAATATCTGTGTTTTTTTATATTCATAAAATGGAACAAGTGGCAACTGGTTAATTACGGAAAGGGAAGAATATAGAATGTGTGTGTGTGTGTTGTGTGTGTGTGTGTGTGTGTGTCCCTACTCAGGGTTTCAAAAGAGTTATTAAATAGCTACAATTTAGTCCTTTATGCATTCTCCAAGGCACATCTGAGATCTAGTTGGCCCCAAAGAAAGGAAGACAGAGGCAAGGTGGCAGCCATTTGGGGAAATCAGAGTGGCTGCTGCAATCATTGACTGGCTCTCTACTCCAGGAATTTCTTTCTCCACTATTCTGTCATAGCTTACCCTCTGGAGATTCGGTGCTACCTGCAAAGCAGCCTGGTTTTTTTAACTAAGTGTCTCCTTCCTTGGGACCTTTTGCAGATACACAAAAGACACTATTTTATGCACAAGGGTCAACAAAAACTTAAATGAGACACAGTGCCTCCCTTAGGGCACTAACACCCCAATAATACAGATAGGCATGTAAACAAATAATGGCATTATGGCAAGATTCCATAGGGACAGGAATAGGGTACCACAGCAGCACTTAAATTTGGGCTGCCTGGCTCCCGAGTCCATGCTTACCACCATTCATTACCTACCTTTCCATGGGGAACAAACTCCACTCTGGCCTTTCCTTGTAGGGAGGTGACTGTCTGGGCCCATAATCTGATATGGCTTCTGGGGAGAAGGCAGGGGAAACTTCTACATGAGGCATACTGGGGAGGAGGAATTATTACTATTATTATTATTTTAGCTATGCCCACCCTCTACCCTGCTGCACACAATCACATGTGCACTCACACCTACAACACACACACATACATACACACACACGCACACACACACTTTTCTCGCACTCCCATGGGTCTTAACTCTGCCTTTGTATCAAAATCACCTAGAAAATTTAGATATAATACAGATTCTGAGGCCCGTTTTCAGATATACTGAATAATCATCTCTGGCAGCAGAGCTTGAGCATCTGAATTTTTCCATTAAACACACACACACACACACACACACACACACACACAATGACACACATGCCCAAAGTGAAAAATCATAGTACAGAAAAGAAAGTCTTCATACCCCTTCCACCTAGCCCTCAGTCCTCCTCTCCAAAGGCAAATACCTCTAACAGTTTTTTGTGATTTGTTTTCTTCCAGAAAACAATGCTCGCCCACACCTCTCTTATTTTTTTAACCTCTGTAGATGACTGTGATGAATAGTTGGTGAGAATCTCTGACCTGGGCTCTGCTCTGCCCACCATGAGATGCATCTTCTGTGGGAAAGGAGGGCAGGAAGAGGGAGGCGTGGGAAGCAGGAGCTTCTGGGTAGACAAGAGACAGGAGAGTCCAAGGACAGCGTCCAGAGAGAAGTTGCTCAGTGCAGCAGACGGATTCAGAGTGAAAAGAGGTGAGGACTCCTCTAATACACATTGAGTACAGAAGGCCTAAGAAAGGCACAGTGGCAAGACATAATCAGAGTTAAGTGAGGATCAATAAGGGAATGCCTTGCAGAGGATACTTAAGAAGTCTCAAAATGACAGAGAAGGGTATTCTGGGTGGAAAGAATGGCCTGGGACACGAATGCTCGTTCATCCATTTATTCCAGGTAATTTTCCTTCAGTCCCTTGGGAGGCGGTAGATGTAATCGCGAGAGTATGCACTTTGGTGTCAGGTGCCCTTGATTGCAGGTGTTGAATATGAAGCAGGAGTGTCATATATGAGGCACTGGGAAGAGAAAGGTGAAGGATGTTCCTTATGCTCAGTCTCAGGTGTAGGCAGACATGCAGAACCCCAAGTGCAATGCGATGAATGTTTTCCTAATGGTAGGTAAGTGTGAGGTGTGTTGGAAAGGGGGAATAGGTCTGGGAACTCCTGGGATGTCTTTTAAGAACCGAATCAGGACCTCGTTAGCCACAGTCTTGAAATCGGTCGTTAAGTTTTTGGTCACCGGTTTCTGGAAGGGGTTCAAACTGATCTGTCACAGACAAAACTTGGGGACATCTGCGGTTTGGTTGACTTTGGCAAACACTTGGTTATTGTACTGTGGTCTGTTTGCTTTCCAGAGTCTCCAGGAGTCTCACGAGGAAACAAGTGGTGCGCCTGCATACCTGTCTCATAGCCCTTCTTGTTCGAAAAGCAGGTGAAGCCTGAGTTAGAAATCAAAGGCTTACTTGAGGTTTTTTTTTTTTTTTTTGCTTTCAGGACTTTCACAATTGCTTTTCTATCTTCCAAATAATACATTTACATTTTCTGAAGACATGTACCTGGGAAAGATCATTATGTACTCAAATCAATTATTTTGAAAAATGTATCAGAAAGAAATTTTCATGTTGTATCCCAAACTAGCCCAGCTTGGGTTCCAGAAATTTTTGCTGAATAGTCATTTCTGCAATAGGAAATACTGTGGATTATTTATTTATGTTTTAACCTGGAAGGACTTTTGGCAGCCATCATTTTTCTTTTTCTCTTCCTTTTTAAATTCCTACTGTGTGCCCGGTGTGGCTGTCTTTGCAGCAGCACTGCCAGGGAAGTATTTCGCTCTTGTCATCATTCTAAGACGAGGGAAATGAAGACACCAAAAAAGTGGTATCGTACCTAAGGTCTTGTTCTGATAATGGCCAGGCTGGTATTTGAACTTAGGTGACTCCACATGATAGTCAAGCCTCTCATTTTACAGATAAGCCAACTGAAGTCCCAAGGTCACGTGCCTCATTGGTGGCAGATGTTGGAGCCTCGAGCTTCTGAATTTGTGACCAGTGTGCTTTGCATGACAAGAGGGTCACCCCTGAGGAATGGCTATGGTCTCACCCTAAGAGGCCTTTGGTCTCTTCCCTTCCCCATGCATCCTGCATAGTTACCCTAGAATCTGCTCGCTCAACCCCATACTTATAAACCTGTGCTTGTGGTTTCCCAAAAGCTATAGATGATGGTCCCATCCTGATCTCTAACATCTCTGGCATGGACCTCACAATCCAGCCACATGGCCACCCTATAATCCTCTGCACAAACAAAATACAAGCTTTCCTGCCTCTGTCTTTAGTCACCATTTCTCACTTGTTGATTTGCTCTCTTCTTGCCAAATCTATAGGTCCATCACAAATGTCACCTCCTTCATGAAGCTTGTGAGGTCTGGGAGTTGTGCACAATCTGTTGCTCATGCTGAGGGATAAGGGACAGGGTGGGGAAGAAAAGGGAATGGAGAGCATAGGTGGAACTCAGGTCGGTAGATATGAAGCCTAAAGATGGTTGCAGAGATAGATGACCCCAACAGCCACAAGAGTTGTGGCTTAAAAAGTGCTTACGGTGTCCTGGAGCTGGACAATGTTGTCATCTCCTTAAACCCTCACAGCAAGTCGTCAGGTTGCTGCAGCTGGGACTCAAGAGTAGCTCTGCAGAGCTTGTACTCTCCCTTGCTGTTGTGTTGTCTCCCAAGACATCTGGTTGTGGGGCAGGAGAAGAATGGAGCAACCTTCAAAATGGAGGATTAAAGAGATGAAACAAAGTTGGGGGCATAGAGTGAGATGGTGCAGCGAAGGACATTGGAATTGGAAGAGATGAGGGAGGGCCATGGCTAGAATGGAGCTCTTTTAAGGCTGTGGCCGTCGGCCCCTGGGCTTCTTATCATGATGAGGAAGCTCAGCTTACAGTGAGCATCTGGGCATCCGGGATCGTGCTCACAGCTTGGCATCTTGCTTTGTGTTTTAGGCTTTGGGTTCCCAAGCTTCCTGAAGACAGGGGTCATGTCTGTGCAGTTTTGAAGTAAAGACACAGTCCTTCTACCAAGTTGCCACATGGAAGGTGCAGAGAGGCAAGCACGTTGGTCTGCTCAGGGATGCGGGGAGGCATCAGTAAAGAGATGAGTGTCCAGGCAGAGAAAGGGGAATGGGTGAAGGAAATGCAAGGCAGAAAGCAGGGCACACGTGAAAAAGCATGGGGACAGTGTTTAGGGATATTCCCAGAGTGTAAGTCCAGGGAAAGGAGTGGAGGACTACTCCCCGCTCCCTATCGTTTGACACCCTATCGTTGCCTTGTTTCTGAGCCTTGTGTGGACCCAGAGTACCCTTCTTACTCATCCAGGGAATTCTCCTCATCTTTCCAGGCATTTTAGACACACATCCTGCGAGTTCTGCATTGGCAGAATGCACTCTGAGACAGAATTCACTGTCTCTACGAAAGGGTCTTTTCATATCTCTCTGTTTTAGCATTGGTCGTGCTGTGTTGTCTGTCTTCCCTACTATCGTAAGAGCTTCTTTGGGAGGAGGAATTCTGCCTTTTTTTTTGCATTCCCAATGCTAGCACATAGTAGGTACTCAGCACATTTTGATGATGGAATGACTCATCTAGCATTCATGTGTTTTTCAGGCAGACAGTGAGCAGTCAGTGGGAACCTGTGACTCGAGGAAGAGTAGAGGGAATTACCCTGTTTGCCCTGTGAAGGCTGATGGGGGGCTCACTGTTATAGCAGGCCTGCATCTTGCTCATCCGGATTCCCCTCAGCCTCTGGGACCTGCCTACCAGGCCATGGAATTTCTCTGCATTTTTCCCCTTTGTCACTTTTTTTTTTCCCTTTCCTGCAAGGGGTGTGGCAATCCCTCAGGAGTTTGATTATACTGCAAGATGAATAAGATATTTGAATTGTGCTCTTTAAAGGAGTCATCTAATCCCTAGTGTAACTGTTCACCCCATCACACTAAATGTGACCTGCATTTCCAAAAGAGTGCCTTTGGCCTGAATAGGCAATTGCTGAAATTGTTGGGTTCTAATTCTCAGCGGCTTTTAGTTTTCATCAAAGGGTGTGTCTTTTGTTTCACAGCTGGGCAGACGTGGACTTTTAAATGGTCACTCACTAGAGCTACCAGAACTAGCTGCATGTATTTACAAATAGAAGTTGAACTGATGTTTCTGGGTGTATGTACGTGTGTGGTGTGTGTGGAGAGGATTGAGAGAAGCAAGATGATGCCGAAGACGATGTCTGATCTTAGCAAGCAGTTTCTCGATGTATAGGAAAGCTTAAACTGAACAGATTTAGATTTTGGATTTGTGGTCTGCAATCTCATTTCACGTTTCCTTTTTGAGAGTTTTTGGTAGCTCTGAAAACTAAGGCTGTATTGATGTTCTCACGCCAGGTAGCTCAGCCTTGGTATGCCTTAGCTTTTTTTCTTTCTTTTTTTACTTCTTTTTTATCTTGGAACTGAGCTATAGGACAAGATTCTTATACTGTCCAAATGGAGTGGGACCACATTTTACTTCATTGTGCATTTCTTTTAATGAAGGGAACGTGATTGATTGTGAGACTGGCAAACAGAACCAATTCCAAAGCCACGTTTCAGAGTTTGTGAAAGGTCTCAGTTAAGAACTGGTAGTTATGTTGTCTCAGACACTTCAATTATTCAAACTGTGAATTTGAATCATAGCCCACTGGGCAAAGCCCACATTGAGATAAAAAGGACCTAAACTTTCCAAATTAGGGGTGAGCAGTATTCTAAAGTGATAGGTAGAGTCAGGGAACTTTCCCTACTTTCGTTTAGCAGATATTGGTTGTGTACCCATGAATCAGGCATATGCTCAGGGGCTGGTAACACCAGAGAAACAAGCCCTTGAGGCTTCTGCCCTCAAGAAGTTCACAGTCTAGCGCAGTTGACGGGCATGCAAATGGCTACAACATAACGGATGCATGTAAGAAATGCTGTGAGAAATTAGGACAGCAGAGTGTGCCTGAGAAGATTGAGCGAAGTGTTAAAAAGAATGAGATACTTCCATAGTAACTTGAAGAATGAGCAGTGTGTTTACCAAGGTGGACAATTTTGGGGAGGGAATTCTAAGCAAAGGCTAGTGTGGTTAGAGCCTGGTGTATGGTGATGGAGGTGAGATGGTTAGAACATGAAGAGCTTTGTGTGCCAAAAAAAATGTATGTTAGTTTTACACTGTAGATGTATTGTAGTATGTGTTCAGCTACAAGGAAAACCCCAACACTACTGGCTTAAACACTAAAAAAATTTATGAGCATATATGATATGCTCAAAAATGGGGAAGTTCCAACATGGCTGAATTCAGTGGCTCAACTCTGTCATTAAGGACCTAGGCTCTTTCCACTTTTCTGCTCAGCTGTCCTTGGTGATGCTTTATCCTCAGACTCGCTCTTCTCCCGATTACAAGATGACAGAAGAAGAAGAGAGATTTTCTTTTTTTTCTGTCTTGATATTTGTCTTTTTAATCAGTGAAGAAAACCTTTCTTAGGAACCCACCCCCATCCACACTCACCCTCATGCCTCAGTGGCCAAAATTGCATCACGTGCCCAATCCTAAATCATTCACTGGCAAGGGGAATGCAACCACCATGACTGGCTCAGTCCAATCTTGACTCACACCCTGATGGGGATGGACCCACTTCTTCTCAAGTACATGGCCAGGTAGAAGATACTGGGACAAAATTGGGCTTCAGATAGAAAGTGGGGGAAAGGGAACAAATGTTTGCCGAGTTGGAAACTAACAGTGTTTGCTACAGTAGGTGATGAAAAACTGTTGTGGATGACTAGGCGGGAATCAGCATGGTCAGCTTTTCATGTTAAAAACAAACAAACAAAAAATCACCCTGTCATTAGAATTTAGAGTTTAGTTTTGTAAGTAGGAAAACTGAGAACAAATGGAAGAGACTTATGAAAAGTCAAGCAATTGATCAATATATATATGGAATTGGAGGTGAAGTTTTCCTTGAGCCATGTTCTCTACTTTAAGGGTGGGAGGAGGGGTAAAGAGGTGACTAGGGCAGAGTAGAAGCTTTCCATTCTGGATTTACCAAGACGTCCTTTCTGGTGCGGTAGCAAGCATGCAACCTCTTTTAAATCCTTATGACAATGTAGTCCACTCAGAAGGGCTGTTGTAATCATAGAATCCTAGCATGTGGGAGCTGGAAGTGACCTTGAAGTCACCTGGCTCAAGACCTTTATTTTACAAATGAGTAAACAGACCCAGGGAAGCCAAGTGACTAGTTAAGGTCCTATGTTTGGAAAATGGCTGAGCTGTACCCACACTCACAGATTTTCTTATCTCCCAGCCCTCTGCTCTTTGTAATGTGTTCTCAGGGCCATCGTTTCTGGAGGCTTATGGGTGCATTCAGGAGGCCTGGGAAGGCTCCATGGGCCTTCTTCCTGTGTGTCTATTATCTTTGACAACAATCGTATGGTTGGAATTTTTTAAAAAAGTAATTCTTTGGTTTCTCTAAAAATGCAAACAACACTGGTAGGTATATAATGTTTAAGCTCTCTTATTATTCAATTATAATATGATCTTAGTGTGAATGTGTCCCTCGGTTTTTTTTCTTTGAAGCAGTTTTAATGGGGAATGAGGATGAGAACTTGGGGGGCACTGGGAATGGGAGAGGAAAGGAGGCCCTAAGAAGAAGCCCTAAAATGTGGAGTGGGGAACTTGAGGGCTCATTACGTTGTAGAGGGATTTTCCTGTGACACCAAGCCAAATAAAACACTAAACAAGAGCCTTGGTGACTGAGACAGTAGTAATGAGTGGCAATTGGTGTGCTAGTGTGAGGTGGAAAGTCTGGCCCATTTTTCTCAGCAACTCAAACATCTATCCACAGGGAGCCATCACACTCTTCTCCACTCTTTCCTTTGGCCTTCAGTGTATATGTGCCGGTTGCCACCCCTTCTGCCCACCCCAAACATACACTTGCCCTGGCTTAAATTTTTACCGAGAAACCTCTGAAAATTTATCCTTGTAGACAGAGCAGTAGGCACAGGAAAATAAAAACCTTGATAAAAACTAGAAATAATTTCAAAATTAAGATTTTACTGACATAGTACCATGTGCAAATCACCACCCTTAGCTATGGACTTACCTGTAAAATCCATTTATGTCAACTTTGCTTTTGACAATATTTCTAAAGTATGTTAGTTTGTTTTTCGAGTAATACGCCAATCATTACAAAACTGTTTAGTTTTAGATGTAGATGGTGGGTAAAGATGCCCTTTATATGACCAGGATCTCCTTGGATATTGTATAAAAGATGGTCCTATTTTTGTAAAAAAATAATTAAAAGAGAAAAAAAAGCCTGTATTTATGTGTGTATCTTCTGTATAGGATTATTTAAGCCTGGAGAAAAATATAGAAGATATTTATGTATAATGTTGTTAACATAGGTACTTGGCTGGGTGGTTCTGATGTGGGTGGAAGAAGAGGGCCAGGGAAGCCATACAAAATGCAAGAGAGAAAAGGGAACAGAAAAGCCTATATATGATGATACTTATATAAATTTATGTTTCCGTGTGAATATATATACAAAAAATTGAACAAAATACTTCTAAAGGGTGATCTGGGCAATGAGAAAACAGAAATGACTCTAATTCTCATGTGCCTCAAAAATTATAATGTGCTTCAGATGTTTGGCTAGATTGCATGATCAAGGGGAATTCCAAGTTGAAATTGTATAGTTGTCTAAATTAAAAGTGCTAAAATGTTGTTGGGAACGCTGCTCTACTTTGATTTACATTTTATTCTACTCTCATCTACTGGTTATGTGGTTTTTCATCTCATTCCATTTCACTTTTGCCTTCTTTATATCACTAAAGGCTGAATTATAATTAAAAATATGTATTATATATATATATATATATATATATATATATATATATTTATACCCATAATTATAATATCTAAGTTTATTTCAAAATGTATGCAGTTTGTTCGACAGTGTGAATTTGGTCCATCTTAAAAAGTCCTCCAGTATTCCTATGATGTGCTGATTTAAAGGAGCCCCTCAAAGAATTATGGAGAGATCCCTGAACAAGCTGGTATCACCTGTCATTTTTAATCGAGATCTTGTATTCTCCTTTCAGAAGGTGTGCCTAATGGATGGAAAGTGCCCAGTACTTTCGTTTTGCACTTCACTTGTGGAGAGGCTAGAGGCATCCACCTCTCTCTTCCCCACCCACCACCTCCATCACCTCCCAGGGCACACAAGAAAGCCAACAGCATTTATCAAGTACTTATCATGTGTCAGATACTTTCCTCACAGTAAATCAGTAAGGGCAAATATTTTATGTCCATTTGATAGATCAGAAACCTGAGGCCCAGAGGGATTAAGTCATTTATTCAGAGCTGAATGAGCTGAGTGAGTTTTAAAATCCTGGGCTCTTTGATTTCATAGGACAGTTTTTTGTTTTTTTTCCCCACTACACAAACTCGGCCACATCAGAAGGAAACCTGGAAGAGTTTCTTACTCAGAAGACTTTCCCCTCCTCTGTTTCTTTCCCTAGCCACGTTTGAGAGGTGGAAGAGAAGATGAGAGAGAAAGCACAGGAGGGGAAAGACAGTCAATCTCTATCCATTCAAATGCATGGTTTTCCTGCGAGAATTGACTGTTCTGGAATAGCTCAAACTTGGGGTAATCTCCCTCCAAGAACCTCACCTTTCACGCCTGGAACCAACGTCTCACATCGCTTAACCTGGATTTCTGACTATTCTGATCCTTACGGCCTTTTCATTCTTCCCAGGTGTGGGCAGTTGAGAGGTAGAGCTTAAAGGTTTTCAAAGACACAAAAATGAAAATAAAATGGGGGGAGGAGGTCGTGGTGTGAGTAGACTAACCTTCTTTCCCAAATCTTGGGTCCTTAAGGGTAAGTTTCCTTTTGTTAAGTAGGAAGAGTTGAAAGAAACTTCCAGTAAAAGGAACACTTACTATAATCGCCTATGGTCTACAATAAAATGGAAACAAGGCAATGTAGATTTTTTGTACTCCACCGCTTTGGACTCTCCACCAACTCTCAGATTCCACTGAGTACAAATGTATTTGTTGTGTTTACTCCCCTGATACATGCATTTTAAAATTAAACTACTCTTTGGCCTATTTGACATCTTTAAGTCATTAATTATTGTGTAGGTTTTATCAATTGTTTTAGCAGAAGGTTTTTGTTTGCTTCCCATATATATAAGACTTTTTTACTTTTAAATAGGACAAAATAGCGGAGGACTAATTTTTGCTTCCTGTTGGCTCGAGCAGGAAATCCAAACCAGATTTTGATTCCTCCATGTTTGATTGATATCTTTTAGAGTGTCTAGCCAGGTATTCTGAGTGTGACCCAGCAGATAACAGCTGGAGAGTGTGTGGCAAAAGAACCCACACTGCAAGGGGCCAAATCACATTTTTCATTTATTATTGAACGATTTTAGGATAAGTTGATACTTAACACATTGCAATCTGCTGTTTGACACGGTGTGTAATATATGATAATGTGTATATAGTCACACTATTATTATGGTCTGTGAGCAATTGCTCACATAATCTATTACAAATCTGGAATAGATGTCATTAAAATGTATCTCTTTTGAATTTTTAGCAGAAAAATTGTATTTGACACAGGTTCATACAAATCATAAGATTAGACAACATATAGTTGTTTTGGGCATATGTTCCTAAAGATTCTGCACCCAACACCAAAGTGTGGGTGTCCTACAATTCAACTCAATAAATTTCTGCTGTTATCCACGTGGAGATAGCATCAGATTCCACAGGTTAAGGGCTCAGTCCCACAGACAGCCCTAAGATAGCTGTCATAAGTCTACTTTTGCTCCTGAACAACTAATTGGCTATAAATCAGAGGTTCCCACGACATCCTCCTTGAATTCAATTTAATTTGCTAGAGTGGCTCACAGAACCCAGAGAACATTTTAGTTATTAGATTACCCGTTTATTGTAGAATAGCCAGATGGAAAAGACACATAGGGCAAGGTGTGAGAAAAGGGCTTAGGGGTTCTATGCCCTCTCAAAGCATGTCACTTTCCCCAAATCTCTACGTGTTTATGGGGACAGAGCCAGGAGTGCAGTTTCCAGGCTCTTGGCCTCACGTGGAAAGGTGCTAGCTCGGGTAGTAAATGGCCATCAACTGTGATCGGATGTCCATCAGCTGTGACTAGTTGGCCGTCAGCTGTAACCAGTGAGCCATTGGCCACGAATATAACTGCTGTGGCTGTGCTAGCAGCGGATGGTGGCTGAGCTAGCAAGTGCCAATGGCGGATCGCAGATTGCAGTTAACAAGTGGGGTTGGTTGGTAGAGAAGCCGACGGCAGGTTGTGGATCATGTGGCTCCTGCTTCCTGTGTCTCCAACCCAGCCTCCGCAAGATTATAGCGGTATGACTGCCCTAACTATGGCTCTGTGGGTGCTCCTTTTTGGCCTCACCATGTCCTGTGTTCTTATGTGGGGAGCGGGAGCTGAGGCCCCGCATGACACCCTTCACCAACCTGGAAGCTCTTCAAACCTCGTCCTTTTTGGTTTCTATGAAGGCTTCATTTCATGGATATGAGTGATTAAATCATTGACCATTGGTGATTGAACTCAACCTCTAGCACCTCCCTTCTCTGGAGGTCAGGAGGGTGAGACTAAAGGTTTCAACCCTCTAATCACACTTTTGGTTCCCGTGGCAACCAGCCCCCATCCTAAGGTGTGTTCCAAAAACACCTCATTAACATAACAAAAGACATCCTTATTGCTCTCTTCACTTATAAAATTCCAAGGGTTTTAGAAATGGGGACAAAAACCAAATATGTATTTCTTATCATAAGTCACATTACAGATATCCACTATCTGCCCATTTCATACTGAAATAACTAAATTCTGCAATAATAAATTATTAGTTCAGATATTTTGAAGGACGAGAAAGATAACTTCAAAGATATTTCAAAGGGCAACATCAAAAAAAAATTTAAAGTAATTATAAAATAGAAACACAGTTAAACTGGTGGTGTTCCAACCTTCAATTGCCCTCTTTTACCTTTTGATTGATTAGTTATGGGAAAATAAAAGGCTCTCTACCCAAGGGATGATTAGCCTTCATGTGACTAATATCGAGGTGTTGTGATCTGTTGCTCTCTACTTATAAATATGCTCTCAATTGCTTCTAAGACACTGTTAAGCGTTAAACAGACCCAGGATAAGTAAAAACAGTAATCTTTATACTCTTTAAGTTTAAGGAAACTAATTAATAGCCAATTTTGGGTAGGAAAAAATAACAGAGATGTTCACGTTTTTCTTATTGATGATAGGGGCAGCTGGTACCAAAGTTTATTCAACCAATCTCCTAATTTCTGAATTTGGGGCTCAATCACATGTCAAAATGGAATATTAGAACATTTGAATGAATTCCTCAATTAATCTTGCCTCAGAATTTAATTGGCATGGATCCCTAAATTATGACCCACAGAAAATAACATGCTTCCTATTTCATATGCCATAAAAACCATCCTTTTAAAATGTACAATTTAATGGTTTTAGCATGTTTACAAAGTTGTACAACCATCACCACTATCCAATCTTAGAATATTTTTATCCCCTCACCCCCAAGAAACCCCATACCCATTAGCAGTTACTTCCAATTGCTCCCTTCCCCAGCCCCTGGCAATCACTAATCTACTTCCTGTCTCTATGGATTTGTCTGTTCTAGATGCTCCTGTATTTTCAGGTGAACTAAGTCATAATGATTATTCTTGTTTCACCTCTTCTGTCCATTCATACTCTCCTAGTATGTATTTTTTCCATATTGAAAGCCTCCCATCCGCAAATGTCTATATAAAGAACTTATTATGATTTTATCAACTGTCTTTTTCTTCCATCCAAGTTATTAGTTCCAGGATTTGCCATTTATTGAGCACTTCTTGTGTTATCGGAACTTCACTGAGGTCACACATTTATTGGGCACCTACTGCAGGCTAGGCACTGTACTATGTACGAGGGATACAATCTCTGCCTCAGAATTATTTAATCTTCACTACAACCTTAGACGTTTCATACAGTTGTTCAATCTTATAGACAATGAACTTAACGTCCAGGTTTTCCCAGCTGGCAAGTTAAAGAAGAAGAATATGAACCGAAGGTTGGACAGCCTTTCCAACTTACACTCTCCCTAGTATGGACCCTGTCATAATCGTCACGTAAATATTTACACATATACCTAATTCAGTACCTAACACTCACCGTGTGTTTGGTCTATGTTTAGTACTGGTGTTGGTGCTCTTTACATGCCTCTGTTATAGACAATTTAAGAGTTAGTAAGCATATTTTAAAGAGTAGGAGAAAAATGTTTAGCTTCACAAATCAGAGAAATACAAAGCTAAAGAAGGCACTGTTTTATATCTGCTGATAAACATTTTTAAAGTGACAATATTTAAGTGCTTGCAAAGTTTTGGTGAAGTTGATACATGCTTACATTTCAGATGGAAGTGTGAACACAATAGCTGTCCAAAAAGAAAAAAAGTTTAGTCCCCTGACTTATTGAAGGAATGTAATGTAAAGAAGTAATCAAGAGATTTTTATGTACAAAGATGTTCACTACAGCACTATCCTCAATGTCAATGCATTATTTAAATGCCCCAGAATAGTTTGATGAACGGTACAGTATGGCAGACATTCTTAACTGGAACATTATGCAGCCACTAAAAATAATTATGAAGACCTGAAAAATGTTTGAAAAAAATGAAAAAAGTTGAATTTAGACTTATATTTAAGCCTTAAATACAACTATGTAATAATTACATACGCAAACAAGTTTTAAAAACTTAGAACAGTATCCAGCACATAGCAAGTAGTAAGTATTGGTTAAATAAATGGGTGACTAACTAGAAGCAGAAAAATATCTTGCATGGTATATAATCTCTTCCGCAGAAGTTACAAGATTTAAATAATACATTATGGTTGAAATAAGATATTTTTAATAAGACTAAAGCTTACATAGTAGTATCTCAGTAAATGTCAGTTGTTATAAAAGATTACTTCAGGTCTAGAAAAATTTTATTATTTTTGATAATACATGTGCATGCAAATGATTTATAACAAATAAAACTGTAGAACAATTTTAGAGAACAGTAGTGATTATATCAACAATCCTAATAGCCTTATTAAGACTGTATAATAACATCATTTTACATATTTGCTTATAATTTATCTATTTCAATAATAATATAGATTGACTAGTAATAATTATAACTAAAAATGTAAAACCACCTATTTTTAGAGAAATGAACCATGTGTGAGAAAGAGAGACAATTGTGCAAGCTCTGGAGTTGAGGGGTTACTACAATTGACAGAGACAACCATGGGGGAGAGAAACCCCATGGGACTGTGGTTTTGTAACAGTCCCTACCATTTCTTGCATGGTGACTCTGCCTACCCTATGCTAGATACATTCTACATGCTATCTTGTATAATTACAGAACAGACTAGTAGCTATGAGGGCTGCTTCCAGAGCCAAGCTCTTGGGGTTTATATTCAGCTATACCACTTACTGCATGGCCTTAACTTCATCTGTAAAATTCCTTAACTTCATCTGTAAAACGAAAACAATAGTGTCCACCTCACAGGGTTGTTGTAAAACCCAATGATGGGCACACAGTAAAGCGCTCAATGTTAGTTATTCTTGGAAAGAAATTATTATTCCTTTCTTACAGAGGAGTAAACTGAGGCTTATTAGAAATTAAAGAAGCAAGATTCAAACCTAAACATATGTGTCTTCAGAGTCCAATACTTTCCACCACACCTTATTGAGTATATTGCTGACTGAAGGGAATGTCCATTTTGATGAGATATCAAAGAAAAACAAATTCTCACAATTTTTTGCATTTGATAATTGGCAAAACTTTCCACAAACCACCTTCTAGTTTTGTCCATTTCAATCTGTATGCCTTCTCCATTACACGAATACTTCTGGTGCTAGGTTCTGTAGGGCACATTCATATCATGGCCCAACATCTGGTCTTGTACCTTTGGTTTCTGGTACAATCGGTACAGTGTGCATAGGCATAGGCCAGGAAATCACTCATTATGTTGGGATGGCTAACAAAGCACATAAAGATTTGCCATTAAACCTAAACTAAATGTATCTCCTGATTAATTTCCCCTTAACTGGATCTCAAAGATACATCTACTCTAAGGCTAGTTGACACAAGGAGAAGTATGACGGAAGGGAGGTCCAAGTGCAAAGAGACCACTATGCTAAATTACTGAGACTAAATTTTCTTTTTCAAAATTCCAAAGCATATGACCATGTGAACATATTACCAGGACCTCTCCCAGAGCCTTGGAAGGAGCCTGTGCAAGTGAAACGACCTGAAATTTAAGCTTTCTTAACTTCATGAAAAATACGTCTTTGATTGCTACATTCCCAATGTAAAGGTCAACAATGACATTTTACTTTCCATCTTCTCATTATGTAGTCAATGCTTAAATGTGATGAGTATAATAGTGTAAAGAAGCTTACCTATATATTTACTTTATAGGTAGCTCTATCTCAATTCTATATAAGACATATAAAAAATAAAACTTGTGTCTAATAAAAAAACAAACATTTAAGAAATACTTGTAATTTTGAATGGTATAATCTAACATTTTTTTTGTGTATATAAAAAGACCTGTACATATAATGCATATTCCAAGGAAAGTGCCTTATTTTCAGGATATTGGAAAGGATATAGCACATTAACTAGCTCTGGCAAGAGGAAAAGCCTGTTGGTCATCACAACCTCTGGTTCTTTGTTATCTGATGTCATGGAGGTCCACTCCTGAGTCTCTCCCCACTGTCACATTGGGTAGCACATCTCCACATATTTCAGTCCTTCAGCTGCCGTTGCTAGGATGATCTGCATCCAGTGACACACTGGTCACTGGAAACAACCATGAGGAGATTCCGCTGTGTTTCGCCATTGCACTTTTACCTACCCAGATCTATCTCAGTCCATAGCTTTACCTTAGCTCCTTTGCTTCTGACTTTTGTCAGAGTAGAAATTAACTCAAGTTGTTAGAGGGGGAAGAACTGTAAATTGTAGCACAAAAATAGGCTGTCAAAGGAAAAAGCTGTTCTAATTTTGGGCACTGCAAATACTTTAAACCACTTATTGAAGTTTTCTTGGTGCCTTAATATCACATGGCCCCATGGCCTTCACTCCAGGCACCTGAGATTAATCAGCTTTGGAAGGAAGATAGAAAGTCTCAACTAAACAAGAAATAGGACACCCCAAATCTGGGGACAGTAACTGTGAGACTAGGACATAACAGCACATCTAAATTTTGTAAGGTCACAGAAAAGACATTTCTATTCAGGAAACCTTTAGTAGCAAAAGAAGGCTGTGTGTGGCAAGTGGAGGAGGAGGATAAAGTAGGTAAGACTCTTTGCTTACATTAATTGGTGAGATATCTGGACTCTGGGAGTAAGAGATGTCTACACTAGCTTTCTGAGGGGGATAGATATCTCTCTCAAGTTACAGCTTTGGGACAAGTTCAGTAGGAAGTTTTGGCGTAGTTATTGGTGACTAAGTAGTAGCTAATTATGACATTTCTTACATCTTGATAGATGTCTTAAAGACTGAATTTATTTGTACTTAGTTATTCTTAAATGCAAAGTACCTTGACCTTTTACTGAAATAGTACAGAAAAGACTAATTAATCAATTGTAGGTATTTCACTTTTTAGATATTGTCTGATAACACGAACACCATTAAAACAAAAAATCTGTGGCTTATGTTCTCAGCTGGGTTAGCAGGAGAGATATTTTCAGGAACTTCCAGCATCTGGCCAGGTAACCACACACACCTTTGCTCCCTGCCTCCCCGCCATCATCCCAGAGGAAATATTTAGTTAGATTTGCCTCTAGGGTTTGAAATGTTGATATGGAGTCAAAGCAGGTATGGAGACCTGTGGTCTGCTTCGGTCTTAGGGGAGCACACCATCAATACATCTTGGTGTCTATCATCAAGCTTCAGGATGGTAAGGATTCTCCTCCATTGAAGGCAAGTGCTTTGCTCTTCAGGACTTCATCCCACAGCGTGTATGGCACACCCCTATCCATCATGCCCAACTTCTTCTGCCCACCAAAAAACAAAGAGCATCTCCTACCATATGTCAAACCGATATTAGTGTGCAGC
Organism: Rhinolophus ferrumequinum; assembly: GCF_004115265.2. Classification (NCBI taxonomy): domain Eukaryota; kingdom Metazoa; phylum Chordata; class Mammalia; order Chiroptera; family Rhinolophidae; genus Rhinolophus; species Rhinolophus ferrumequinum. The sequence continues at coordinate 62,606,261 of NC_046285.1, read as the reverse complement.
TATTTCAGCATCATTGACGGTTGAATGAAAAATGATACTAGCACCCTTTCCCAGCTGTATCCAGAGCAACACAGTGGCACTAACTATGTCCTGTAGTAGGATTTGTCGTTCATGTCAGCTTCACTCAGGTTGACCCCAAGTCCAGCAGCAAGTCCACACACGAAAGTTCTCACAACTAAGTTTGTGAACTAGGTGGTAGTGGGTCTAGAGCACACTGTGTATTGAGGTGGTTTCTTTCTAAGGTCTTTCACCTTATAGATGGTTCTTTTGATCAGTTCAGACTGTTCTGGCAGAGGATTAAACTTCAGCTCCAGGCCGTGACCTGATTCAGCAGAATTTGCTTTTTCCAAATTGGTCCATTTGGCTATTGAGTCATCAGAAGGAAGTGGCAAGAGGAAAAGATGAAGACACTGGCCTTTCACGTATGAAAGAGTCTTGGCCTGGGCTTGGTATTTGTACCACAGACTGGACCATCGATTGTTTCTTGGCCGACTCAGGACATTATTTATTGGTTTCAAGGAAGACCAGATCTATGAGTTCAGGGAAACGTAAAATGGTAAATTGGAAAGACAGTGCCTCATGGTGAAATGAGGATGGTGACAGAAACTTTGAACCAAAAGTTAATGTGGGCTTGTTGTACTCTTTATATTTCACCCTGAAACTTTCTGCACAGTTCTAGTTGTCCCTGTTCAAGAAATCTGATTCTTCTTTCATAAGCTTTGTTGCTAAGCTGTTTGCTAGAGTCCTCTGAACATTGGCGTCAGGATCTAGTAAGGGGAGACAGCTGCAACTGTTATGCATGAAAAGAGAGAATCCAGCTCCTGTTGTATTGTCAAACCAACGAAGAACAGTGCTGTCCAGAAAATAAAGTGCCATTAGTGGAGGCATTATTTCCAACGAAGGAGAAAAGACAGAGTGATGATTCAAAGATCGGGTCGTTTGTTTGTTTTGTTTTTCCCCCCATAAGAAGGCATAAAAATGGATCTTAAAAATGGATCCAATTGCTGTTTCTATTTACTAATACATCTCTTTCTTATTGAAAACACACTGTCTGATCTGAGTTCTCTGACTTCAGGGTAGAGATGGCAGATGTGGACTGAGGCCACCTGTCTACAGTGCCTGGAGGTGTTCTTGAGTTTGATGTCTCTACCTCCAGACCTGTTCTAGACCTAGCAAAATTGAAAGGGAGACCTAGACTGATTTGTAAGTTTATCACCTTGTGTCCTCCTGAATCTGGGACAAGGGAGGAAAGATTATATGCCAATTACCTCTATTTTAAAAATTTTAATCACACACTTAAAAATTCTGGGTGGAAATGTCACCAATCACAATAATGAGTTTTTCTGATCATGGTGTAACATTTCATGCTAGCTCTCATCCTTCCTAGGATTTTATTGCTGTATGAAAGCCCAGGGTTTGGGAAAAGAAAATAGAAGTTTCTCATTGCGGAGCTAAGGCAAGGGTTGCTGCATTGACAAAGTAGAAACCACGTTTGGGAGTATGAAGAAAGGACAGTGATCCCAGTAATGTGTGGTCAAAACCATGGGAGAAAGCACACAATTCCTGTCTAGGACTAAATTTGTAGCATGTCTAGTGGAAAGAACATAGGCTTTTAAATCAGACTGAATCTTGGTTTCATTACTTAAAGGCTGTATGACTTTGGGCAAATTGATTTATCCAGATGTTCTCAAACTTTAGCATGCATTAAAATCCCCTAGAGAACCACACACAGGTGCGTGTAAGTTCTCACAACTAAGTTTGCGAACTTGTTGCAACCATGTTGCTAACCTTTTTTGATATCAGAGGGATTATTCATTATGAATTTGTACCAATTGGACAAACACTTAACCAAGTTTACTCTTTGGAAGTGCTGAAAAGGCTGCGTGAAAAAGTTAGATGACCTGAACTTTCTGCCAGCAATTCATGGTTCTTGCATCACGACAATGCCCCAGCTCACACGGCACCATCTGTGAGGGAGGTTTTAGCCAGTAAACAAATAACTGTATTGGAACACCCTCCCTACTCACCTGATCTGGCCCCCAATGACTTCTTTCTTTACCCAAAGATAAAGAAAATATTGAAAGGAAGACATTTTGATGACATTCAGGACATCAAGGGTAATACGATGACAACTCTGATGGCCATTCCAGAAAAAGAGTTCCAAAATTGCTTTGAAGGGTGGACCAGGCACTGGCATTGGTACATAGCTTCCCAAGGGCAGTACTTCAAAGATGGTCATAGTGATATTCAGCAATGAGGTATGTAGCACTTTTTCTAGGATGAGTTCATTAACTTAATTGTCAGACTGCATACACAGATTTCAGGAGCCTGTCCCAAAGTTTCTGATTCAGTAAGTGTCGGATGGGGCTCAAGAATTTGCACTTCTAGGAAGTTCCCAGGGATTTGAGACTTTGAGAACCATCAGATTAACCCTGTCTGAGTCTCAATCCTTTCATATATGAAATGGTGCTAATAATACTTACCTCACAGGATTGTTGTGACAATAATATCTAACTTGTATTGAGCACTTACTATGTGACAGTCAAACATGTCACAAGTGTTATATCATTTAATATTCACAGAAACCTCACTAGGAAGGGTTTGTTATCACAGAAGAGGCAACTGAGACATAGAGAGATTGCTTAAGGTCAAACAGCTAAGAAGCAGGAGCCGAATTTGAACCTAGGCAGTCTTGGGCCCAGAGCCCTGCTCTTAACCATCTTGAAATTAAATGAGATCACGTGTAAGGCACCTATTATGGTATCTGGCACATAGTTGCTTAATGCATGTAGTGACTGGTGATAATTTTGAGTTGTTTTTTCTTGAGATGACCCAGGGGCAAAAAAAAAAAAAAAAAAAAAGTTACTATGCCTGGGTTTCCAGCGGCTTCTTTTGTCAGATGTTGCCAGGCTGGTGGTTTGGCTCCCTGAGCCTCTTTGCTTCATCTGTTTAATAGAATCAGGTATGTTAGAGAAAGGGGATAGTTGAGAGACTCAGTTTTCAGGGGTTTCATGCCACCATTTTGTCTGGTGTGATTAAAGCCCTAAATTTCACTCTCTCAGGTTGAGACAAACACCTCGACTCCAAAGCAGTTTTTACACATCATCAGTATTGGCTCAGGGCTTGGCCAAAAGGGATTGTGTTATCTGGAGCCAAGCTTTAGCATTCTCACTGGAACTTGAAACTACTCAAGTTCAAATATATACCCCGAGCCAAATTTGACTATCTGGCTAATGTAGTAATAACACTTTACAAATATCACACGATAGGGTATATAGCTGCTCTGAATAGAAAAATAAGAAAAAGACATGGGAAGATCCTGACTATTTGTTGCATCATTCTACCTTCAATGAAATTCCTTGGAATGATTTTTTGGGGGCGTGAAAGTCGCTTCCAGGACAGCTGTCTCAAGTGGTCACTAACTTGTCCTAAGAAAAAGTCAAGAGTTTTTATGTTTATCAGCTTGTAGGCCTCAACAAGCCCCAAACCAAACCTTGAATTAAAAATAAATTCCTCTGGTTCAGTACTTTTAATAAGAATCATTGGCAGGAAAAATGGTGACTTATTATGGAAGACATTGTGATGATTATGTTTTGTATTTGGCTCTATTTGGAAAATAATGCCTTTAAATTCAAGGCCTTCAACTTTGACTTTCTGATATTTCTGTATTTACACCTTGAAAAATATTAGTCATACAGCTTGAACAAATTCAGTGAAACTTATATTGCAAAAATCTGACACTTAGAAAAGTTAAAGGGATTTTTTTCCCCAAAGAAGAAAATAAACCAAAATCCAATTATTTATGGTTGTAACTGGAACTATTCCAGTTTGTCAAGATTTAACTATTATTCCCTTGGGAAGGCAATATGGATTACCAAGGACGAAGGGAAGGTGATAAATGGGGACATGGCTTTTACTTCTGTGACTATGATCATTAAAAAAACAAACCTATGTACACACATACATATATTTATGTATATCTACATCCTACATTGTCTATTAGTTATTACATATTGAAAACTAAGACTTAGGAGAAATTTAGAATAAAAAACATAATTGACAAAACTGGATTTTTTTCCATCAGGAAGAACAGATGCATTTTTCTGGTCCTGCTACAACGCTCTGAGCAAGTTGTCCTAGCTCCCTGCAAGGACGGCTTTTTTCCACCCACACCCCTTAACTCCAGGAGGAGATGTTATAAGGATTATCAGGACAATGTTAGCAAATGTCTCTGGAGCTGACTGGTAGGAGGCAGCGTTGGAAATCAAAGCACACTTATGTTTGGCACTTTTGATAATCTGGGGTGTACCTAACTTCTCTGACTAAAGCTTCCTACACACAGAAACACAAATATCAGACCCTAGTCCTATAAAAATTCCATCGCCAGTTACTGCTCTCTCCTCATTAGCTGGAGACCTTTGATGTTTCCATCTGCAAAGTTTCTAATCTTTCTGCGAAGTCGATGAAGCACTCATTCCTTTACCGTTTACATTTGGTCCTTTAATTTTGTAATTCCACCTTCCCCTGCCCCCTTCCTTCCCACTTTGCGGATCTCACAGGTGTCTGGTCAGACCTGTCAGGTGGGTCTCTGTTTGCCTGTCATTTGGGAAGCTGATGGTCTTACCTGGGCATGGCTGATTGCACAAAGCGGAACAGGGGTTAGTTTGAATTGCAGGTGTGAGCGATCAGTGTAGATCAGCTCTAATCCATCAGATATTAGAACTGCCAAGTTGCTGCAGACACGGCAGAAAGAGCCAAATACTGAGTGTGACTGTAGGTGTCTGTGTGTGCAGCCAATGGTTTCCAGTGCTGAGGGATTTTGTGTGTTATAGAACGTGGTCTCCCTGACTCTTACAATGACACTATCTCGTTGGGGCTCCATTCTGTTCAAGGCTGTACTGTACAAGAAACCTTGGTGGTAGGACACAAGAAACCGATCATATCTTCAGATGGCTTGTAACCCAGAAGAGAGACAATGATGTACAGCCTAAGGGGTAAGAGCTCAGGCTATTAGAATTCTGGGTTCAAGTATCTATTCTGTCATTTATTGTCTGTTTGATCTTGGCTAAGTTTCTTGTTTTCACTGAGCTTCATTTTCTCATTTACAAAATATGGATAGTACCTACTTAGAAGAGTTATTGTCTCTGGCACATAGTAGGTCCTAAACACATGTTAATTGTCATTATTGTTATTTTTTACTATTGTCACTAGAAAGTGGCAAATAGAAGAGTGGTGCATATAGAGTGACAACAGGAAGACACCTCTTCCAGTCCAGGAGGCCAAGGAAGCTTTCAGAAGGGGTGGGATGTGAGGAACCTGAGCCTTGAAAATTCAGACAGGATCACAAGGAAATGGCATAAAAAAGGCTGGTGTGGATTCTGTGACCAGCAACAAGTTTATTTGGGTTGGTGTCCAAGGAAGGATACAGTTTGTCAAGGCTTGTGCTCTTAAGCAGTTTGTCCCTTCAAAACAAATTCTGAGATATGAGAGCCTTAGCAGCATTTATCAAAGGTTCAGTTGAAAATACTATCACTGTGGTCCACCTGTTGTGCAGAAAGCCAGGGCACACTTTTCTGTCTTGCCAGTAAATTTGAAAGACTACATGAGCATTTCTCAGTTAAAGAATGTATTAGAAGTAACTGCTACATCTGAGGGCATTTGCCTTTGATTAGTTTTAATACTGCAAGCACGAGGAGGAGTCTCCAAGCAATGAGGAGGTTGCCCTTGGGATCCTTTAGTGTGTTTATACTTTGCATCAGAATGTGAGGCCATAAGTCCATGAGGTCCAGGAAGTTGAAGGCCACTTAAGACTGACACACACTATATGATATGATGGATGTTTAACTAAACTTAATGTGGTCACCATTTCACAATATACCTAAGGAAGTCAAATCACTCTGCTGTACACCTTAAATTTAGTGCTCTATGTCGACTATATCTCAATAAAACGGGGAAAAAAGAAAAAGAAATTTAAAAAAGACATATACAAAAGGTGACTTGGGAGCAGAATGATGGGTCACAGTGTCAGGTGGAAAATAATATATGAAGTCAGGAAACCTCTGTCATTTATTAATGGGCAGACCCTGAGGCAAGTCATGTCATCTTCTGGGACCTCAGTTGCTCCACTTAAAAAATTAGGGTATCACACTGAACACGAGTGGAAATCAAACTTTTTATTCTAAGTCTTTCTTAGGAGGCAGTGCAAGCCCTTCAGAGCCAATACATCCAATGCAGAGTTGCAACTTATCATGAAGTAAAAGCAGAGCAGCTCTGGGTGGTGGGAGCCGCGAAGGCCTGAGTCAGGTAGAGGAGGACAGCTAGTTTTCTCCTGGGCATGGTGTCCAAGCTGACCGACTGCAAGATTGCTGAGATTCTTCATCCTTTCAGCACTCTAAAGTCTTATCACAGCTTAAATTAATGTGACAACAGAGGGTTTGTAGTTTTCAACTTTTCCATTAACATGACTGAAAAGTTTTAGAAAATAAACTCATCTTTGTTGGCCTCTCTTTTAGCAGAATGCATAATGTTTATTTATACATGGTTTTTATTCACAAGACGTATTTAATTTTATTGGTGAATGCCAGAGCTTCAATATTAAGTGTCCTGATACGAAGGGCATTGAAAAATTATATCTTGTCGTGAGTTGGAGATATTTTTATTTATGAGGGAAGCTATCTTTGTTAGGAATGGTACCGAAGTATCGTAGCAGTACAAATCTTGCTGGCAATGAAACCGGGGTGAGGAAATATAAAGGAAGAGATTTCTCTCAGCACCAGAAGAGGCTTCTCCTGAAGTTGGTTGTTGCTTATCTATTGATAGCCAAGTGACATCAATAGTATCACTGGCCAAGTGACATTGGCATGGTCAGACAGAATGGCAAATGCTCTGTCCTGAGAAGTTTGAACAAAAAGGAAAGCAGCTGAAAGACGCTGATATCCTAGCCCTCCAAATAGTCCCAATCCACTTCTGCCCTTGTTAGAGCAGTCAATACTAAACTGGAGAAGACGATGCTTTAAGGCGTGGCCTTTCCACACCTCCTGGATTCCATACCACCCCCAACAGCAGACCTTCAGTGGAGAAGAAAGTCAAGGCCTTGACGGTCTCTACAAAAACTGGGACTGCACTATAAGCAGGGTTATTATACACACACCATGGAATTCCTGCATCATAGACTTAGGAATCAGATCCTATACCAGTCACCAACTGTCGTCATAGAATACCTGTGGCCAACTGGCATGCTCTGTCTCAGAGGAGCAGCTGTACAGAGCAGAGGGTTCTCATGGCCTTCTTGAGCCACTCAAACTTCATCACGGTAGCTGGGGAGCCCCTGTGGCTATCTGAGGGGTGTGGCATTCTCTATGCCTCATTTCTGTCATGTATTCAATAAGTGGGTTTTATTCTGGAAGCTTTACCTTAATAAAATCCCAGGTTCATCAATAATTCTTTGAGTTATGCTTGAAATTTTATGCTAATTTCAAATTCTGCACAAATATTGCATTACTATGCTAATTTTTCATGCACCTAAAAGTACATTATTATACATATTATAAAAGGAAAACAAAGAAACAAGCCCTGGCAAACAGAAAAGCTAAATTTTGTGTATTGGTTCTACCAGAAGGGACAGCTGTATGGCTATATTATTCTTGCTGTTTAAAGATGTTCTACTTCAAATCTTAATACTTTGGAAAGTTCCTTAACCACTCCAAACCTCAATTTCTTCTTCTTTAAAATAAGTTCAATAAAACTTATGTTGCAGAATTGTTCTGTGAAACAGAAAGTGTATTTATACCTTTCTACACAGTATCTGGCCCATATGAAGTAATAAATTCATTAATGTCATTTTTAGTCCCTATTTGTTAATAGATTGATATTGTTGATAATTTGTGCCTGAATCATGAATTCAGTAAACACAAACTACTTATCTGAAATTCTCTAGGAGGGTATTTCCTGTCTAGGACTGGGAATTAGACAGCTGGGACCATACCAAGAACACACATGAGAGATGGCCCACTGTCAACCATCTAATAATACATTGACATTCTGTAAATGGGAATTAATTATAAATGAGTTTATTATAAATTTTAAACAAATACTAAATAAATGACTACAATAAATAGTTTAAGATGCTCCTGAGGCATGGTTTAGCCTTTGCAGAGGCAATGCCAATATAGTTTCATTCAGACCAATTCCTAAAACATACGAGATTAATATTAAATAAACACATTGACAAAGTGATATGAGTTAAGTCACTCTCCAGCCTTGCTAGCTTAATGCTAATGTGGACAAAGCTTAAATGGCTAATTCTACCTAGCAAGGCAAGTTTGAAGAGCTATCTCTTCTCTATTCTTTTGACCCCTTTACTGGCTAAGGTGTTTTTCTTAGCTTATGTAGAAAAAAAATACCCAGAAAAAGATTGCTAGGTATTTCTTTCCTTTGGTTTATTTTTCCAGCCAAAGTATAAGACCTTACTTAGATGACTAGCAATTAAGGAATTTTTGTGGTTTATTTCCTGATCTAACTGCTTACTTCTGAAGAAAGCAATCCTGACAAGCTTATGTTAGCCTGGATCTTACCAAAAGTGTACAGCCAAAAACATTTTTGAAAGATTTAGATAGTAAAGTCAGGCTGGAATTTTAACAACAAAATGCTTCTCAAGGTTGCTTTTCTTAGATCACATGGACTTTATTTTTTCCCTTTGGATACTGATTTTGTAGAAAATAAACCGTTTTCTTATGCATGAACCTCATATTTTAATAACACTGGAGACCTGCAGCTGAACTAGAAGTAAGGTGAATAATCAAATCAATGATGGTAATTCTACTTACAGTAATACTTTGAATTAATAAAACCCTTTACTTATAAAGATCTCACTACTGTTTTTATAAATTTGACCTCATTGCTTTGTAAGTATTGGTTGAATATGAATTTAAATTTTACTTCTTTTTTGAAGCATTATTATAAGAAAGAAAAGAACTTCTTAAAAATCCATTTTCTAGGAGGAGAAACAGAGATGTCCCATTCAGTGTCAAGATTCAGAACTGCACCTTCCTGATTATCGTTAATGCCGGGTAGTGCCAGCATCTGGTTAGGCATGAATCAGCAGCTGAGAATGCCCCCAAGGACCAGACTGATCCTAGGAAGCTGATCCTAGGAAGCTTTCTTATTGTTGCAGGACTACTGCCGGCAACTCCTGGGACTGTTTGCTGCCCGACTGACCCAGCAGAGGAGTGCACCGTCTTTATTCCAATACCCCTGCAGAGGTTCTCAGGTTCATTTTGATTGGACTGGCTTGGTCACAGCTTAGGGAGGCCCACGGACCACATCCACTGGCTAGGAGAACACAGGGTTCTCATTGGCCTAGTTAGAGTCATATTTGGGGTCCTGGGTCAGAGTCAGCTTCACCCAGAGCACACGGCCCAAGATTAGGGAGAAGAGAAGTTCCCCTGGAGTAAAATCAGAATGGCTGCCAGGCAGAAAAACCCCAACCAAAACACAGAATTGACCATGAGCTTGATTACTAATTCACACAGCCGTGATTTGGGAAACACTGTTGAAAGTGGAAGTGGTGTGGGAACGAGGTAGGCTGGAGGCTGGAGCGGGGATGAGGGTAGAGGTACTGGGCTTTTGAGCAGGAATGTGGCAGAGTCAATTTAGGTGTTGAGAATAATGATAATAATAATATCTTGCATGACGAGTGCTTTATATTTCCGAACTGCTTTCATTTACTTGAGCCCTTTGGATCTATCCTCTTGTGAGGTAGGAGGGGTATCATACCTATTTTGCAGATTAAATTGGGGTTCAGATAAATTATTTAGAGCTAGTAAGAGAGGTAGGATGGCGGTTCAGGTCTCTTAACTTTTGGTATACTTCTCTTTTCACTGTATTATCATTTATAATATAAATTATTATTAGATCAACTTCATCAAAGAATATTATTCAGTTTTTGAAGGTTTTCCTAATTTATTCACAGAATATTTATTCAGTGTCTGCTATATGCTGGGCGTCATATTAGGTATTGGGGCTCAAGGAATTTATTAAGAGGTAATAACAAACAGCCACTATTTTGAGTCATTAGCTAAATGAAAGCACAGGGTGGCACAACACTAGTCTTAAGAGAGGTGGAGGGGCTGTCACGGAAGGTTTATGGAAAAAATAAAGTCTCAGCTAAAACCTAAGGATAAGTAGAGGTGAGCCAGATGAAAGTATGAAAGACCTAAGTTTAGCCGCAGCATGTGCTCTGCCTGGGGCCACCTGGTATGAGCCACAAAGCAATCTGCAGATGGCCCCCACCTGAACTGAGCTTAGAGGTGCCTTGAGAGGCCAATTTGCTAACCAAGGCTGGCTGGATGGGGCGGGGTCTCTGGGAATCACTAGGGCAGGGCAGACGAAAGGTGACAGCCAGTTTGATTGAGAATCAGATATAGCATCCACCTGCATCCGCACGCAGAGAGCGGGGATGGGTCAACAAAGAAACAATGGTTTCTACCAGCTCCTCCATCGGAGAGAAAGCTGTGCCTCCAGCCCTCGTCCTGCAGCCAGACGATTCAGTTCCTCCCCGTATGTCCCTGATGATTTTGGAGCCTCTGCCCCACTGCTGGAGCTCAGAGTAAGTCCATGCACCAGCCTTTTAAGAGGAGTGCTTGAAACTCTAGCCGCCCTTTGTCTCACTCAGCCACAACATCCTCTGGGTTTCACAACCAGAATTTATCGGGACTTCTCTCCCCAGCGCTAGAACCCTGGGGAGCCTAGTGTGGGGCTGGGACCCCTCACTCCTCTGGTGGGGCACCTCTGCAGCTGAGCTATTCCTCTTGATTTTTGATGGTCACACTCAGGTGTGGGACCAGCCCGTTCCGTGTCTCTGCCCCTCTTACCAGCCTCAATGTGGCTTTTTCTGTATGTTTGTAGTTGTAGGGTTTTGGTTCAGCTAGACTTCAGGTGATTCTCAATGATGGTTGTTTCTGTGTTCAGTTGTAATTGACGTGGTCCTGAGAGGCAATGAGCACAGTGTTTACCTACTCCACCATCTTGATTGGAAATTTCCACCTTCATTTGGGAATTTTACTTCATTTGGGAATTTTTCTGAATTCCTATTATTTTGTGTGTAAGAGAAAAGGTTTTCAAAGAGAGTGGTGGGATAATTTGTTTTTTAGTGCCCTTTCCTAAGCTAAAAATCTTGTTTATTTTTCTGATAGTATCTGGGGAAAAGGGCAAAGAAGTGTATTGAACAGATCACTTTACCAATTTATATAACTGTAGAATTGCGACAAAAATCACTCCCAATATATTTTGTGGGGCTTGCTCAAATTTAAAAGCTAGGAGAATTTTATATTCCCACAGATGCAAGTAAGGAAATGTATTTAGCTCCTGAAAGGAATAAAAGGATTTAGGCAAACATGCAGTATGTATTTACTAATTAATTCAGCTAAATTTTGATGAAGTCCAATGCTTAAAAACATTTTATTTATTTATGGAATTAAAAGTCTATACACTCCTTCATTATCACCAGGCTGGGTATATTCTTCACCCAGGTATCACCTCCTTTAATAATCTCTAGGCTGTTGCAATGCTTTACAACTCTAGCTGATAAAGGCAATTCTAATTTAGTGTTCATGTTAATTATCAGTAATATTAAATGAGTATATTGGAGCTATTTACATGTGTCATTCATAGTTGCTCTATTCTAAGGAAAATGATTATAATTGTTCTTATTAGTTATCATATTTCATGATTCTACAATGCAATTCTTTTTTTCTTTCTTGGTTTTGTTTTGGAATATCTTAATGAGGAAAAAGGCTTATAGTATTTTGAAATGTTCACAAGGCACCGAATAGCACTTTCTAATTCATCAGTCATATGTTATTGGAAAATTCCTTTGTGTTACTTTGTTTCTGAGTACCTGTAAAACAGATTAAAAAGAAAAAATAGAGCAGTCAGTCAATTTTCTCAAACTGATAACTGGCAAAGAGATTATAATACAGAATGAAAAACAGAATAGCTCTGAGATTTGCAAGAGTTTACATTTCTCCATATTTTCCTCTTAGTTCTGTTAGGGATTGAAATATGAAAATGTGAAGTGTACCTTTTGTTGCCTAAATATTGCCAAGTTAGAATCCTGACTCATAGGAAGCCTGCAGGATAACTTGTTTTTGTAGTACATTTTCCCTAAAACTAAGAGCATTTCACTCTACCCTATATTGAATAAAAACTTTATTTCTAATATGTGAATTACCTGCCTGATACCTGATTAAGTTTCAAAGTTCATTCAATATCCAAAACTTTGCTATGACAATAAAGGCTTCCAGATGTTCACTTACATAGTTTTGACTTATATAGAATAATATCTGTTATTTGGTGCAATTGGGGAAATGAGGTGTTTCCAAAAAATGGATTGCTTCCAAATAGCTGAAGTTCAAGTTTTTAAATTGTTTTCAACCTGAGTACTCTTATTTATCATCTAAAGCTCAATTCAGCATTGCTTTTTCTGGAAATTCTTCCTTAATCTCTCTGCCAGCCTCGGTCAGAGTTTGTGCTCCCTGGTTTGTATCACCACATGATTTTGTATTGTAAGTAACTGTTTTACTCATCTGTCATTATCAGCCTCCCTCTTCCTTCCCTTCCATGGACTGTAAACTCACTGACAGTTGGCACTCTGTCATGTTCCACTTTGTATTTTCAATTCCTTAATGCCATGTCTCACACACAGTAGGTAGATCCTCATCAATGAAATCCATTTGAAAATAGACCATACATTTTCCTAGCTTCTTAAATAAATATACATAAAAATTTTGACAAACGTATCACTCTGAGCCACAGAGCTTTGTAAACCCTCCAAACACCTGTCAGTCTCACTCTACACGACCAAGCTGCCTAGGGTTTGTGTGCCCCTTAACAAGCTCCTGGGATGAGGTGGGCTCTTGGTGTCAGATTCTAGAGCTGTAGCACAGTCCTTTGAGGTCTTTTAAGCTGACTCCTAACATCAAGGTGTCTGCTCCTCAATGCTTTAATTGACTTTCATCTTTGTGTTGTCTGGGTCTCAGCCTATTGATAGTAATGCTGTCAGATAGACATGCCTGGAGCAATCACCCTGCTGTATTACTTATAGCAGTCCCCACAGACCTTTCCCCAGCAGGGCCATCAGAAAACTTGGAGGAACAAAATTAATTACTCACAGATTCTGGAGGGTACATGGCTCACCCTAGGGAAGAGAGAGAGGTATCATAGACCTGGGGCTCTGCCTTTATGGTCCAAGGGTAAGGTGTCTAGGGTTTAATGGGTTCACTCTTTATTGGCTAATTTAAAGCATCAGAGAAGGAATTAGGATGCCGGAAGGGAGAAGTGGGGTCCTTCAAATGGGCAGTTATCTATGTTACCCAGGGCTTTCTGAAAGAGGAAACTTTGTGGGTGGGAGCACCCTAATTCCTTATCTGGTTGTTTTGTTGGTGTCATATGACTGGCAATATATTTATCCAAGATGCGTGTCTTTTGAAATTGATGGAAATTAAAAGTTTAATGTCAGGAACTTACACTACATTCTGCCACTTGCAGTGGTTGCCTGTCTCTTTTCTCTTTTCCCTTTAGTTTAAAAACTGTTGGCTCTACACCAAATGCCCTGGTTTTCAGAGTAATCACCATGCTTTCCTTCCAATACATAAGCCAACTGCTTCCATCACATCTTATGACATCTTTTTGGCTAATTTCATTAACGTTTATTTTTCAAATGTTCAATTACTCTGTCCTTCCCCTCCCTCCATTGACAGTAAAGCCCTAATTAAAAAAAGGAAAACAACTTTAGAGTCAGTTCATTCTGACTACTTAAGCTGAATGTTTATAGAAAACTGCTTTCTAGAAGATAGACGTGTTACTATAATTGCTTCTCATGTTAAATGATTCCTTAAATTTTAATTTTATAGCTAAAGGAAAGACAAATTTAATTCAACTTTGCAAAGGGAAACTCGAATATTGTAAAGATAACCAAATTCATTTAACTATTTCTACAAAATTTACTTTGAATCACCTTAGGATGAGATCTTTGTCCACTTCCTTTAAATTCTTCCAAGACTCTTAATAGTCATCATCTTAGTATCTCATGCTTCTGATAGTTAACCCAAAGATTTCCTATAGTGATTTTTGTCTCTTCTTTACTGCACACTTTGCAGTGAAAACACAGATTCTTCATTTAATACCAATCATAGTTCATCCTTTTAAAACCTTAGTGATTCCTCCAGTCTATTATTCTTAGAGCAAAAAAACTCATTTATTTTTAAAACTTTACTTTTAGGACTTATTCACAAACCTGCTATCCCCCTCCCCACCGCCTTAATTGTTACTACTTTCTAAGATGCATATTAGAGTAGCATTTCTTAAAATAAGATCTCTGAACCACTTGAATCAGAATCACACTTATTCAATATTTACTATAAAGGAAAATGCCTCAAAATTGCACTCCATATATTCAATTATCCAGTATCTCACTTTGTATAAAAATAAAAGTAACAATGCAATAAGGTGAGTATTCTATTAATAACTAAATTTAGATTGTGGTCCACTCTGAGCCCCTGATATTTTCCCCCTTACTTTTCAAAGTCAGTCAGTTTCATTATGAGTTGTGGTATTGAAAAGACCCTATAGATGTCAAGTAGTCCTCAGGTACTTTTGAGGAATTCTCCTGCTTTTCCAATCTGTTTGGATTTCTTTTTTTATCCATATTCTCTCCGCATGGATGCATCAGTTTCATGGCTTTAAGTGACAGCTATAAGCTGGTAGTTTCCAAATTTATAACTCTAGCCTGGCCTCTCCCATGGATTCAGAACTGTTTATTCAATTATCTACTTGTCATCTTCATTTGAACATCTAATGGGCATCTCACATTTAACATGACTGAAATTTAAATTTTGATTTCCATCCCAACATCTAAAACCCATACTTCTTTAAATTTTCCCTATTCATTCATTTTCTCAGCCAGAAACCTAGGAGTCATTTCAGATTCTTCTTTTTCTGTCATCCCTTATATCCAGTTCATCAGCTCATCCTGTTGGTACAGCATCCAACATATATTCTGAATCTGACCACCTCTTGGCCCTTCACTACTACCATTTAGGGGCCAAGTCACCATTATCCCTTGGCTGGTTCTACAATACTTTCATCAATGTTCTCATGGCTTTCACTCATCCCCTCCACTCAGCAGCAAAATCACCGTTTTCTTAGCTTTCATCAGATTGCATCACTCCGCTGCTCAAAACCCTGCAGGGGCTGCCAGCCATCTTTAGAACAAAACCTAAAGCCGCTGCCATGGCCTACAAAGACCTACATGATGTAGCCTGCCTGCTTCTCCCACCTCATCGCCTACCATTCTGTCCCTGAATGTTCCTACTTCCGGGTCTTGGTACTTGATGTTTCTTCTGCCTGGAATGCCCTTCCCCCACAAATTTATATGACTTTCTGCATCACTTCTTTCAGGCCTCTGCCCACATATCACCTTATTTAAGGGGGCTTTTAAAAATCTAAACTGCCATCCTTCTATCACTCTTTATTTCTTTACCCTGTTTCACTTTTCTTCAAAACATATATACTATCTGGCATTGTATTACATACTTATATTTTATATGTTTGCTGTCTATATTGTTCCTTTCTGTGTTACTCTACTGGAAGCACCACTTCTTGTTCACTACTACGTATTCCTCCAAGGCTGAGAGCAATAGCAGCACATAATACCTCTTAAGTGTATGAATTTAAGCCAGGTCCCTTCTTCATACAATGCTTCAGTTAAACTATGCCTGAGAGTTTGAAAGAAACCATTTTGAAAATTTTCCATGACCTAAAATGGCAATGAGATGACTCAGCTTTGGGCGATCACTAAAACTGTATGTTAACTATTTCTTTCTTGTTTGAAAATGCTTCCTTAAGTCTGATCAGCTTTATTCTCATATTGAAACTCCTGTCTGCAAATTGGCTGAGGGCTCCTACAGTCTCTTAGCTGGGCCCTGTGCCAATCCAGCCCCTAATCTAAATCATAACACAGTCATAATCGTTTTCATTATTTGATATCACTGTGAATCTGTGGATACAAGTTATCCACAGAATTTCCTTTAAGGCATTGCTTGATCTTGTTCTTTAATTTGTAGGTTAGATATATTTTGGACATGTTTAGTCATATTTTCACTCCCGGGAGTAAAATATGCTAGCAAGGAAATGTGTTAAATTGGATATCAGGGATATTAAAAGCTCTTATTTCTTAGTTCAGTGTTATCAGCCATGCTTCTGTAGGTAGTTGAATATATTATGCCCAGAATTTAGTATATGCATTAAATATGATCGAGCTCACTAGGAAATGTAAAAATAGAACAAAGTACAACACTCTACTTGCAGATTGGAGGTGAGGTGATTGGTATGTTAATTAAAGGTGACCCCAGCACTCTTAATATTAACCTCCTGATTTTCTTCAGTGTTTCAGGTAGGAAAAAAAATTATTCTTCAATATTCCTAAGAATGAGATTGGATAAAGGACACAAATGAAGTCTAGACCAAGTACAGAAACATGAGCTCCTTCTCCTGGCTGCTCAACTAATGCAGACTAGCCTGGGGATGAGATAGCTATCTCAACAGCCATTCCATCACTCAGACTTCAAATTATAGTAATTATGACAAATTGTACCAATAGCCATGAGGTGGGATTTTTGATGTGGTTAAAAATAACATCTGTAAAACCCAATAAAAATTACATTTTGCTAATTTTCTGATAAGATACTGTTTTAACTATCTTGTGTCTTCTGCTGCCGCCAGTTTTCAATTAGAGCATTCCTTTAAAAGTTTTTTTTAACCCATTTTGTCTCCTGGATCCAATTCTATCCTCAGTAATGCATTTGTTTTACTGCTCTTAATTAATTGTTTTGTGTGAATTTTGCCTTTCAAACTGATACTAATCTTTGAGACTTTATTAACTTGCTGATCGTTAAATCTTGATACAAAAGGACCAATAGTGGGGCTCAGCTTGTTCTTTCTGGCTTAGAAAACTGCGTTCCCATAGAGTCCTGCTCAGCCAAGTCAGTGCAGAAAAGGATAATAATGAAGTGAATAATGGGGCTACTAAAGCAGGTTGGGTTTGCAGTTCTGTCTAGCTTGGAAATTGCTAGCTCACCCTTGGGACACAGTCATCGGTGATAGCTCGCAAAGATTTCCCCTCAGGTGCATTTTAACAGTGCCTCATGTGTCTTTCTATGCTGGGCTTTCTTAAACACCTTTTCTCTCGGTTAATTTTTGATGAAAAAAATTACATATTTCCCCATCTTCTTTATTGCATAGATGATAAAATTGATGTTCAGAGAGCTCACGTGGCCTATCCAAGCACTCTCACTTGGTGAATAAGTACCAAAGTCAGGGCTAACACAAAAGCCTTTTGATTCTCTTTCTACTGGTCTTCTAATCAAATCATGTGGACTCTAAGCCAGTATAATTGTGTGTGGGTAGGACCCATCCCTGACTCCGCAGAAGTCATTTTCCTTTATCTTTGCCCTCTGTCTACTCCTTCCCTCTAAACAAACAAATAAACTTTCCTTCGATCCAGCAGCTTCCTCCTCACCTTTTTTCTTTCCTTTCCTTTTCTTTACGTCTATAATTTTTTAGAAGAATAGGGTACTTTTGTTGATTCCACATTCTCACATTAACTTGACAACAAACTACCACACAACTGAGACTAATTGATGAGAATATTTCTCAATTCCAATCTTTCTTCTCCATTCCTATCTTCACTGCTCCATTTCTTGCCCTTATCATCTCTCCTCTGACCAAGTGGGTTTTGGGTGAGATGGAAAATAGGAGGTTATTTATTCACCCATGCATCAATTGCTGAGGCTATTAAAGTTAGCAAGACAACTTCTGTCCTCACAGAGCTTACAGTACCTGGGGCCTATTCCATCTGAGGTGAATGATTAAATGGCTTTCTCATTTCCTCTGATTTCCTATGTCTCTCTACCTCAAGTATGTGAACGCAATCCTCTCACTCAAAAGTAAAATTGTGTTTCACTATAAAGACCATAGGTCAACACTTGTATCCTTTAACTTCTGAAATGTAACAGCTGAAATAATAGCCTAGTTATTGAATATCAAAATACTAGTCATATTCTCTAGTAGTAATTTTTGACCTCCATGATTGACGTTTTCTTGGCAAGTGTAACGTATATATGCACACACCTGAGTGCATGGTCAAAATTTATATGTAATAGTTTATGTGATATTTCTCTGGTTGATATTTATGTACAAAGACATTTTCTTCTCTGTTATTGACTAGTTCAAAATATTCAAGAGCTTGTTTTTAAAAAAAAAAATTCAGAGGAGCGACAGCGACACAAGATGGCAGCCACCACGGGCTCGGGAGTAAAAGTCCCTCGCAATTTCCAACTGTTGGAAAAACTCGAAGAAGGCCAAAAAGGAGGAGGAGATGGCACAGTTAGCTGGGGTCTAGAAGATGACGAAGACATGACACTTACAAGATGGACAGGGATGATAATTGGGCCGCCAAGAACAATTTACGAAAACAGAATATACAGCCTTAAAACAGAATGTGGACCTAAATACCCAGAAGCACCCCCCCTTTGTAAGATTTGTAACAAAAATGAATATGAATGGGGTTAATGGTTCTAATGGAGTGATGGACCCAAGAGTCATATCAGTGCTAGCAAAATGGCAGAATTCATATAGCATCAAAGTTGTCCTACAAGAGCTTCTGCACCTAATGATGTTTAAAGAAAATATGAAACTCCCTCAGCCACCTGAAAGACAGTGTTACAGCAATTAATCAAAAAGAAAAACCACAGGCCTTCCTCCTGCCCCCATTCAATTTAAGCAGTCTTCATTTTCCACAGTAGTAAAGTTTCTAGCTAGGTCTTGTAGACCTCAAAGTACTGGAAAGGAAGCTCCCATTGAAAGGCAGTTGTTTATCTTAAGATACTGTAAATGATACTAATTTTTTGTTCATTTGAAATATATAAGTTGTGCTATAACAAAAAAAAAATCAGAGATTCAACTTTTCGTCCATTTTTCTCCTACTTAACAATAAATAATCTCTTGCTGACTGGAAAAAAACATTGATTTCAATATGTTGCATTATCATTTAATTCACCAGCAATTCTTTTCTGTTAAGTAATCTATTCTCTTCATTATTTTAAACTTTCTCATTGGAAACAGAGTAGACATTTCCAATTATCTTAGCTTAAGTCAAAAATGCAAATATTCTCTTTAGAGTGACTCAGTTTTTGTTGTTGTTTTATTTCACTTATGCTTTTGCTTACTCTTCTTTTTAGAATTTGAAGAGTTAGACATGCTAAGAAATCAGCTCTTCCTGAATATTTGAGTGACTTGTTAGGAAACCTAACTTTGTGCCTGGTTCATGAATAAATATGGCATGAACAGTTCTGGTAATCTTAAGAACCATCACAGAGTCCTAAAGGATCATTCCATCCATATCAGTCATAAAGATAGCAGGAAAGAAATAGTCATTTTCAGTTATTATCTCACTGGCTTATCACACAGAGATTGATTTCAGGAAAGACAGTGAACATGCCCCACGTTTTTCAATCTCATTTAAGCCCTGGCTCACCTGAACCTTGCAGGAGTAAAATGGATGGGAGGAGACAGTGAGGACAGTAGGAAGAAAGTGCTTAGCCATTATTCACCCCATTCCCCCCAAATCCACCCAGGACATCCAGACTTAAGGGCAACTAGGCCACAGAGCTGTGAGGGCAGTGGCCATGGCTGTTTTGTTTACTGTCAAGATTTTTTTTACTTGGTGAATGCTCATAAGTAAATGATTTCAGGAGATCGTTTTTGCTCCAGTTGCTTTGAGTTGCAAAGTAAACGGAAAGTGAAAAGAGGAAGACAAATGTAGCCTCGTCTTCTAAGCAGTTTCGTTGAGTAGGGATGGGGTGATGGGTAGAGGAGTAGTGGAAGCAGATGAGTTTTGTTTTGTTTTGTTTTGTTGATAACTTTGGGGGTTGGCAGCATCTTAAACATGTTTAAAAGAGTAGCAAAGAAGCAAAGAGGTTGAAGATAAGGAGAGAATGTTGATAGATTGCGATCCAAGGGAAACAATACAAGACACACATACATTCTTCCATACACCTTAACAGACATGAGTCTCTTTCCCATATGGCATAAGGGCTTTGGATTTTGGAATCTTTTGACACTTATAGGAAAATCCTTTCTCTTGCTTTTATTTCTCAAAACTTTCTGGTATAAATTCCTAACTCTAGAAAAATGTAAGTAAAGGAAAATAGAATTCCACAAAAGTATCAAACAGAGTGAATAATAAATAGATACATGCACATGTATACAATATATATGAATTATATATATTATATGTGAGTTACATATAATATATATAATATATTCAGACATGAATCTCTATAGGCAGAGATACATATGACATCATGTCTGGATGAAAACAATAATCTAGGTTGGGCGAGATCAAAGAAGGTATAGCTACAACAAGCTTGACTATGAATACTCTCTACTTTTGTATATATTTGAAATGTTACTTAATAGAAAAAAATTATAAAGCTCTAAAGAATCGCTAAAATCAAATGTGCATTATTCATTCACTCCTTGAGTTTTATTTTGAAGATACCTATATTTTTCTGAAGAGCTGAAATGTGCTAGCTTCAAAGACTTTGGCCAGTCTACAATGATAGTTAATTCAGTGCTTTAATATCTTTGGTAAAAATTGTACCGGGGACATTTTAAAAAATTCTCAATCTAATTTCGTGGTCTGATAGACAGCAAACAAGTTAATAATTGCTTTAATTGACAGTTCTTTTAATTATTAGTAACACTAAACATTTTTCATATGTTTATTGGTTATTTTTTTCTTTTATGGTTGGGTCTTTTATATCCTTTGCCAATTATATCAGTTTCCTGTGGCTGCTGTAACAAATGACCATACTTGGTGGCTTAAAACAACAGAAACTTATTCTCTCACAGTTCTGGAGACCAGAAGTTAAAATCAATATTATGGGGCAGAAATCAAGGTGTCAGCAGGACTGCACTCACTCTGGAGATGTTAATGGTGAATGTGTGCCTTACCTCCTCCAGCTTCTGAGGGCTGCCAGAATGCCTTGGTCAGTGGCTGTATCACACTAATCTTCAAGGACAGCATCTTCAAATAGCTCTCTGCTCTGTCTCTATATTATCTTCTCCTTTCTATGTGTAGAATTCTTCTGCCTTTGTCTTATAAGGATATATGTGATTGCATTTAGGGCTCACCTAGATCATTTCCCCATTTCAAGATTTTTCACTTAATCATGCCCTCCAAGAGCTCTCCCTATCCCCTGGCTCCCCCATTCATAGGTTCCAGAGATTTTAGGAGGGATTTTTCAGTCTACCACACTCATTTTTATATTGACTTTTTCTTTGAAAAATTGTTTTGTATTGGAATAATTTTAGATTTAGAGAAGTGATACAAAGATAGTGCAGAGTGTTTCCATATAGATTTCCCGCAATTTTCCTAAGATGATTTTTAAAATGTTTTAGTTCTTAAAATTTTCATTTCATGATTTTAGGTGCTAATAAGATTAGGTATAGTATTTATTTTTAGAACAAAATGTGTTGGAAAAAACCTATATTGTACTTTTTAAAAATTTAAAATGAGATCCCCATTATGAGTATTGTACTTTTCTGAACCAAGAAGGGAGAAGAGGACCATAATTTTGGCTAACAAATGAGTTGATTGATACAAGCATAGGTTCACATAGTTCTAGTGGTGCAACAATTGGAAAGAGTCATGACTGTCAAACATGGATAAGTTTGCTAGTAATTTTAATATGAGAATGCCCCAAATTTACTTTTTACCTTGCCAATAAATTTCCACATAGGCTTTGTCTCACATATATTCAAGAATAGCTTGGGATATATTAAAATTTCTTTTATCAGAAGAGGAAAATTAAAAGTAACAAGCTCATTTTATGTGTCAATGTACACTGTGAAAAGGGTACAGCTTAGTTGTCCCTTTACTAGTCCCACACTATGCCATTAAATGCCATTGAACATATTGAATTAGTTATATTATTTGTTGAAAATTATCCATTGTGATTTGGTCTAAATTCTAAGCAATGTCATTTCATATAGGGATTCCGTTAATTCAGTCTAAATTCCATTCAATTTCAGGCATTTGTGGTGTGGGCAAATTATCAATTGGTTTGGTGTTGGTTTTTATTTAATTTCTGAGACCAGAACTTTATCACCAAATATATTTGTCAGTAGAGATCTGTGAACTGATTTGATAGGATTAGGCAAACAAGATAAAACTCTATCCGAAGACTGGAATTTGGGGATAATAATATTTTTAACTTCCTTATTATCAGTTATGTTGATACTATAGAGGATCGAGCTAATGTTCTAGTGTAGGGAGCAGAACAATTCCCTGTTTTCACTAGACCATCTGGAGAAATCTATTGGTTGAATGGCATTATATATGATGTACAAGAGACTAATGGAAAAGCAAACATTTTATTGAAGTTTGAGGTCTCAGAGCTCCTCAGGTCACCACTGACTTCAAATATTGTTTTCTCAATGGCTTTGGGCCAATTACTTAGCCTCTTTACCTCAGCTTCTCAATTGGTGAAATGGGAACTGTTATAGTGTGATTAATTTATCTCCTAAGGGGGTTGTTTATATTAATTAACTGCTGTTAAAAGCTTTGAAGATGAAAAGTGCTAACTGCTTATGCCATGATTAGCCATGGAATAGTGGAATATGATAACTGCTTCACTAGATAAATGACTAAACCTGATACACACAAACTGTGAAATCTGTGGGAGGAGTTAAGACCCAGGGCAAGGAGACAGCTGACGAATCAATCTCATCAAGGAATATGTTAGTTAACACTGAGCCGTATCTTAAATAGTTCAAACTACCTTCTGAAATATATGTTGAAAATGTCATAACACTGGCACTACATTTCTTTCCTGGATATGTATTTTCCCCATAAACCCAATTAAATTTACCTTGACTCGTATTCTAAAAAGTATCGACTATTTTCAATTTCTCTTTGCATGTGCACTTACATACACCCACAGACAACACACAAATTGCTATGGTTGACAGGGTAGAACATTCTGCTTTTTATTTGTATTGTTTGAAGCAAACCAAACACATTAGTGGAATATAAACGACCATTGCTTTGAGCCAATGAATATTTAAGGATATTAATTTACTTCCTCTAATAGTCTTTAACAAATTGTAAAAATAAACATATGGAACAAAGGAATAAAATGTCAGACAAACTTGAGTTCTCACTGAGGACTGCATTTTGCAGTTGACCGTGTCATTACCTACCTAGTTAGGAGGTCATATTTCTGCACAGTTCACTAGAATTTATCTTTAATTTTATAGCAAACCATAACTGCAAAGCCACTATGTCTTAGTCAACATTTATTGCATTGGCATATTTATTTCAAGGGCATATATTAAAGAAAACTAAAGAGACAGTCTCTCCAAAGTTCTTTGGAGTAGGATTTTTGGTAATATTTTTAAATGGTATTTCGTTCAGGGTATCATTTTGGGAACTTCCTCTAGCTTTCTAATGATTCACAGATAATATGTAATTCCCTTTTGTGTTGAGACAATTTACAAACTTTTCTTTGTTTTCAATTTTAATTTCTTTTTTATGTATGTGCCCCTTTATTTTAAAAAGAGATTTAAGGCAGTGACCTATACAGGAGAGACACCTTCTCTATATTACAATTTATCCTTGAAGTTTGTATCTGGTATGGGATGAGAAAGAACAATTTTTAAATTAATTCTCATTTCAAAAGCGACCATTGGAATACTTAATATTCATGCTTAAGGAGGTGTCACAGTGTAGTGGAAAGAATACCACATTTTGAGTCAGAAAACCTGATTTTACATTCTGACCCTGATACTTTCTTAGCAGTACAATTTTGACATATCATTTGACCTCAGTATTCTTATTTATAAACTGGGATTAATAACACCTTCATTATAGATTTACTCTAGAAGGTAAATGACCAATGCTTACGAGAGAGTAACTGGTATCTAGTGGGTACTACGTAACATTTTATTTATCCTGTTTTGCTGGTAGCATCCAGTAGAGATCCCTGCCAAAGGGCCATGATAGATTTTTATCTAAAAGCTCGTGTTTGCATCATTTCTGTTTCTGAGAATAGTTTGTTCTTGAATCATTTCCGCAGTTATAATGTGGCTGTAATTTTCTCAAGCCACAAGTCATAGCATTCATATGAAAAGCTAATTTGCTTTTAAAGAATTTAATCTAAAGGACAAAAGGTTTATCTCAAATGATTCTTCAAGTGAGAATTCAATGATGTAAAATCTCCCAGGGTATTTTATTATTATTAAAAAAGATGTTTTCCTAATGGTGAGCTAAGGATATATGACAATTTAGATTTTTTATAATTTTTAATTTATATGTCTCTGAATCCACCATTTTGAGGTTCTAGCCACTGAATAAATGAATAAAACATCAATCCTTTACAACAAATGACAAGGAAATCCTCATATAAACTTAAAGAAAGAGAAAAGAATGGGGAAGTGCCTAAACCTATCAGAGGAGTAAGTCTTTTCGGAATGTAAGCCCAAATAAATATTTGAACAGGAATGGCATCCTTATGTGCGTGGTGAAAAATAGGTCTGTTTTAGGCTGCACATTTTGGCAGGCTGGCGTGTTGACTTTATCACCTCAGCATCACAGGGATTTCACACGCCTTACCTTCCCTAGGGTGTTGCCACGCGCATGCGCACACCCCTACCCAAGTGCCTGAGGCTGCAGGCCCAGGCTTGTGAGCCTCTCCTGGGAATCACCCGTGGCCCAGCCCTCCCTGTGCCCAGACGCCTCTCTTGGACCCCTGCCTTCAACTCCCCCACCTTGTTTTTGAATCACTCCCCATCACATGCCATTTTAGTCACAACTACTTAACATCCCTGGAAGTCAGAATTGTCTTCACAACAGATAGAACTGACAATAATTCTTTCTATCCCTGGGCTTCTTTCTTCATTTGGTTGTGTGGTAAAACTCACTCATTTGAATTGAGAGGAAGGGCAAGAGGCCAATGAAAGGTTTTGAAAGTTTGGATTGCGGTCTATACTAAAAAGAAGCGAGGACCGTAGAAGCCTTGTTAGTACAGATCTCTAAAGAGTTTGGTTTCTTCACATAATACAGTAGGCAGGATAAAATATCATTTTGGAGGTACCTTAATAATCATAAACATGGACACTGCCCAGGTTGCCCTCTTATTGGATGACAAGTTCAAGAAGATAAGAGATAGGTTCAAGAGATTATTTCTGTTAGCAGAAGACTCTTCTTACCCAGTATTGAAATGCCCAATTGGGTGGCCCCAGTTCCATGACATAACAAATGCCCAAAAGTTAGTTTGAAAAAAATGTCATTACGTTCTTTTTTAAAAATTAGTTTCAGGTGTACAAAGCAACAGTGTTTAGACATGTATGTGCCTCACAAAATAGTAACCCCAATAGGTCTATAACCCATCTGATACTGTATGTAGTTATTAGAATATTATTGACTATATACCCTATGCTGTATTGTATATCCCTGTGACTATTTTTAAAAAATTATAGTTGACATTCAACATTATTTTATATTAGTTTCAGGTGTACAGTGTAGTGGTTAGATATTTATATAATTTATTAAGTGATGCCCCGATAAGTCCGGTACCCACCTAACACTATACATAGTTTTTACAATGTTGTTGATTATATTCTCCATACTGTACTTTACATCCCCATGACTCTTTTGTAACTACCAATTTTTACTTCTTAATCCCTTCACCTTTCTCACCCAGCCCTTCAACCCCTTTCCCATCTAGTAACCATCTGTTTGTTCTCTGTATCTATGGTCTGTAATCTGTTTTGTTCATTTATTTTGTTCTTTAGATTCCCCATATAAGTGAGATCATATGGTATTTGTCTTTCTCAGTCTGACTTATTTCACTTAGCATAATACCCTCTAGGTCTATCCATGTTGTTGTAAATGGTAAGATTTCACTCTTTTTATGGCAAAGTAATATTCCATTGTATATATGTATCACAATTTCTTTATCCAGTCATCTATTGATGGGCATTAGGTTGTTTCAAAACCTTGGCTATTGTTAGTAGCGCTGCAGTGAATACAAGGGTGCATATATCTCTTCAAATTAGTGTTTTGGATTTCTTTGGGTAAATATCCAGGAGTGGAATTGCTGGGTCATAAGGTAGTTCTATTTTTTATTTTTTGAGATCCTCCATACCGTTCTCCATAGTATCTGCACCAATCTGCAATCCCACCAACAGTGCACGAGGATTCCCTTTTCTCAACATCCTTGCCAATACTTGTTGTTCATTGATTTATTGACCATGGCCATTCTGACAGGTGTGAGGTGATTTCTCATTTTAATTTGTAGTTGCATTTCTCTGATGATTAGTGATGTTGAGCATCTTTTCCTATGTCTATTGGCCATCTGTATGTCCTCTTTGGAAAAATGCCTGCTCAAGTTTTCTGCCCATTAATTGAATTGTTTGGGGGTTTTTTGGTGTTGAGTTACATGAGGTTTTTAAAATAAATTTTGGATATTAACCCCTTATCAGATATATCCTTGGTAAATATCTTCTCCCATTTGATAGGATGTCTTTTTGTTTTATTGATGATTTCCTTTGCTGTGCAAAAACTTTTCAGTTTGATGTAGTGCCATTTATTTTTTCTTTTGTTTCCCTTGCCTGAGGAGATATATCAGGAAAAATATTACTCAGGGTAATAATGTCTGAGAGTTTAATGCCTGTGTTTTCTTCTAGGAGTTTTATGGTTCTGGGTCTTACATTTAAGTCTTTAATCCATTTTGAGTTTATTCTTGTATATGGAGTAAGAGTGTGTTCATTACATTCTTATATGAAATAAAAATGCCAAGAAAATTACTCTCTAAATGGGAACCATCTATTGCTTATAAGTATTTTTAGGTATTTGCAATGTTTTCAGAAAATATATAGCTTTGCTTGCTTATTAAAATTCACTCTACCCTCAAAAAAAAGTCACTCTATAATGAAAATGGTTATGTTTCTTTTTAGTTCATCTTCACCTTTACCTCTCAGAGATTAATAATTACAATTATTATGATTATTATTTTAAAATAATAATCACGTATTATTAGCACTTTGATTTGCTTGCCTTTTTGAACTGGATCCCTCTACTCGCCATATAGTTTGTTTTTCCAGGCCAGTTTTGGGAGAGTTGATAAGGCCTATGTTTTCAACCCTCAAATAATCATTAAGCAAGTGAATATGATTTCCTCACTAGTACCCAGCTTATTAGTCAGAGTAGAGGCCAGAATAAATAACCAATCTTAAAGTGGTTTAATTCTTGCAAAATCGTTCACTCAAATTTGCAAAACTAGTGTCTAATGAACCTGTTGTTGACTTCATGGACAAATTGTGAGCTTTTTTCAAGCTTGATTGGATTAGATGAGATAATGTCTGTAAAGTGCTGGGCTCAGAGTCTGGCACAGAGGAAGCATTATATAAATAAAAGCAGTTATAATACTGTAAAACAAGCCTCCGGATTTCATTCAAATTAAAGAGGGAGAGACGTGGAAGATGGTATCAGTCACAGCTCATGTGGCTCGTCTGCTATGCTCCAGTGTGACATGTAATGTACCCTGGGACTCCTTGGATCACTAAGGAAAGATCTCCCCTCTTTATACGTGAATTTACTCTAGAGAAACAATCCAGCACAGTGCTTTTCAGAGGACATTGGCTTGCCTGTTCTGAAACTAACTATATGCCAGTGAGAATAGTGTGAGTTTAACTGACAGAAAGGTGAAGTTCTGGGGACATGTCATCATTTAGATCCCCCAAAAGTCAACATCAGTCTTAGCTGGCCACTTTCCTCCAGGCTTAAGGATACATTATGGGTTTCCCAGGATATTGTCATCAGTTCACTATTCACTTCATTGCCCTGATTCTATTCTTCACAAATGTGCTTTGTAAGAAGCCTGGCTTCCAGTGGTTGCTCAAAGCTTGGCAGATGGACCGATTTTCGAGATGGTGTTTTACAAGAGGGCAGCTCTTGCTATGGCTGAATCAGTATGCAGAAGCTTCACTGGGGAGGCAAATTGTTCAAACTTGTGTGTGTAGGGGAGAAGAGGCAGGAATATGGCTGCCCAGACTGAAACTGGCTCATATCCAAGACTGTCATTTACTTCTCCAAAAGTGAACTCTGATTCAATAACCAACAATCTGAAGCTGACCCTTAGGACTTAGCAGCAATGTCAAAGCACTAGGTTGCACCAAGATCTAAAGCATCTCCAGAGGCATTTGGCCTGTAAACTCAGTGAGCAGCCATCCATCCACTTTTGTGGCCATTCTGATTTCAGGAAACAGCAAACGCTGAAATTCTAGGACCAGCATGCCAAGGTCTTCAGAAGCCAGATGCCCCCAACAGCCTCTTGTCAGAGAATAGTGGCAAGAGAGCCCTCCTTTGTCACTTGTGTGTTCTGTTTTTCTGCTATCATCGCTTGATAAGGAGCAGTAGTAGGTAAGTGTGTGTGAAATGGGGGTAGAAGTAAGGGGGAGCAGAGATTAAATAGGGAGAAGATGGGTTCAAACAGAGAGTATGGATACAATGAGCCTAAACCAGGAGAAGTAGGGCAATGAGGCTGACCTGGGGAAACCGAAATCACAGCCTTCCAATGGAGAATTTAACAACCCAGTGATGGCTGAGGCCATAGAGAACAGGTTGTTAGAAGTGGCTCTCCCATCTCTTTGCCTGAACTTTAATCCTGTCCTTCCTGCCTCACTTCCTCCACTTCCATCATTCTCTTTCTATGTCTTTTGTGGTTTTAAAAAAGGCTTGAAAGATATGCACCAAGCTGTTAACTAGCTAGTCTCGGGGTGGGTATTATTCACTTTAAAAATTCTGCATATTTTTGGATTATATTACTTGCTGCCTTAAACATTTTTTACTTTTGAAATTAAAAAAAAAGTGTTGATAATTACATTTTCTTTTCCCTAATGCTCCTTTCTCCCATGTTTTCTGGCTCAAAAGTAATTCTTCCTTCCATCCCAGCCCAACAAAAATTTATATTTCCCAAATACTGCCTCCTCAGCTAGATAGTGATCAAACTATTTGGTTAAAGTAATTTCCCTGATGTGTATGTGAGAAGTCTTGTTGGATGATGTTGACATTTACTATTACCCAAAGAGTGGCTGCAGGCCATTTGAAGAGCAGTTGGACTGTGTGATAATCTCGCTTACCACTGTTAGCTTCATTCAGAACTTTGAGCACATTACTTTGAATGCCTGTATCTTTGCCCTAATTTTTCATGTTACATGCAAAACTAAGAAAATAATACTACCATTCTTGTAACCTCAGAAGACTCTGAAAGTTTGGAAAAGACATTTTTTTCTTAGTCTGTGATTATTCACTGCATTTTCTCCTAGTTCTGGTGGCAATGGTGAAGGTGGCAATGAAGTGCAGGGAGATGGAGATAAGGGAATATCATATTTCTTTACAAAGGTAAAAAAAAAGATATGTCCCCGTTGACCTAGATGTCATGAGTATTTTTTTTCCTCAAAGGACTGTGCACATTCATGAAGTACCTTGTGGTTGGTAGACACTGAAACCTAAAACAAACTACTTTGCCTTGTACTCTTTATAGACTGATAGGACCTACCAATGGTTTTCTTATTGTCATTCCACTTTCCATAGAGCACCATGGTGGAGAATTGGCCTCCTTACAGACATGCTTTCCTTTGTCACACTAAGTACCTACTTTGTTCTCAGATTCTATTCTTGTACTGAGTTGTTTACAAAACAGAGCTTCTTAAAATGAGAAAATTTAAATGCTCATTTAAGAAGTGAAATGAGAATGAAATTTCAGTCGCAAGCAAAGCCTATATTATTTTAAAAAGCAATGAATAAAATAAGGGAAATTAAGTCGTAACCTTTACCTGAACCAGTTCCTCCGCCTCCTGGTTTTTTTTTTTTTTTTTTTAAACTTTATTCCTTTCGTCAGAAAATAATTCATCCAGCCTGCCTCTGTTCATTACCACATAGCTGGCATGGTTGTCTCACGCAAGCACCAAGAAGATATGAAGCTAAATCAACAGACCCTGATTTGTTGGCTCAACCAAGTATAAACTAGCCACTGGAAAATCAAGTTGAAAACATAGGACAAATATATGAAAGAGACAAGCCACAGCTTGCAGGAAAGAAAACGTTTGCAGAAAACTCCAGCATTACAGGTTTATCTAAGGTGTGGTCTCAAGTAAGCCTCAGTAATTACCCAGGATACCACAGCTAGTGGCTGAAAAATGAAATGCTTCACAGACTTAACCCTTTCACCCCACACCCAGGTAAATTCTTAGAGGAAATCACACTATAGCCAGGTTAGATTAGACTAGAAGAATTATTTTTTTTTTGTAACTGAAATTGTTTTTAATTTATTCCTACCAAATATTTTTCTTAACTATGGCCTTCAGCTTGTTCTTTCTATAGTTTAGGTTTATGAATGGACAGGCCTTCATCTTATGATGCATCCTAGTTGAAGATCTTATACCACTTGGGGGCTTTTTCACTTAGGGATGATGTGGTTTAGGAAGCAAAAAGAGCTGAAAATTGCATTCTGGTCTTGTCTCTGGCCTGAAACAAGACCCTTCACAACTTGGTTCTCAGTTTCCGTATCCTATACATGGGGTGACATGATGTGGTCTCTGAAGACCACTTTAGCTCTAACTCTCCATTTCTGTATATTGTGGAAGTGTGACATCAAGAAGCAGTTCTTTTGGATTATATTCACAAATGAGTCTAAGTTATTGATTAATCATAGCATCTGAATTTAGATAGCCATAATATTTTGAGGTTGCTTTATTTTTGAGAAAATATAACAAACACTTGTTTTACTTTAAATTGTACCTTAGTAAAAAAAAAAAAATTCTATCTACTTTACTTCCCTTGAAAATGAACTGATTATATTTGTCTTACTATATATTTTGCAATTTCACATCATGTTAACATTCATGTTTCCCCTGAATATATTTTCATGCTTTCTTTTCAAATAGTTTTAGCTCTGCATCAAATTTAGAGTTTGAGAGAGAAGATAACTATCCCAACATTTATAGTCTTTATAGAATCTACCACTTCATTTTGCTTCACACTACAAATAGTTCCTTCCCAACAGAAACTATGCAAATAGCGATAGCTAGTGGTCCATCAAATCCTATAGTTGAAAGAAAATTTAGGCATAATATTATCATTATCCAGCCTCTCCATTTTTTAATGATAATGATTAATAAGCCGTCATTATTTGAGTACTTACTATAAAGCTATATACTGTGCTTGTCATGTTGTGTCCACTATTCATTCAATTCTTAAAACAGCCTTGTGAGGTAGAAGTTATTAACCCCAATTTACATATTAGAAAACCAGAGCAAAGAGAGTTTAACTTTCTTCCGAGTCCATACACTTAATAACTGTGGAATTGAAACTCAAACTCAGGTCTGTCAGAATCTAAAATCCTTCGATTTTCACCTCTAGAATACAATGAAGAAATCAAGGCCAGAGACATTAAATACAGCCCAGGGTAAGAGAACTTTGCACATTCTATTCCCTTTGCTTGGATTGCTCTTCTCCTGCTCTCAGTCCCCATCTCCAAGCTCTTACACCTCCTGAGCATGGCCTTTTTCAGAGTTGCTTCCCACCCTAATAGATGGATTCTGTCTCCCCACCACCAGTTCATACTTCCATGGTCCCTGTACTTTTCCTCAATGCCACTTACCACAGTCTGTAGGGAAACATTTTTGTGACCTTTTGACTAGGGTCAACTCCATAAGGAGAAGTACAGTGTCTGACATTCATTTTTTAAATTAAATTTAGATAAACTTTCCATTTTAGAATAGTTTTATTTATTTTTTTTAAAAAAATATTTTATTGGGGATGGGGAACAGGACTTTATTGGGGAACAGTGTGTACTTCCAGGACTTTTTTCCAAATCAAGTTGTTGTCCTTTCAATCTTAGTTGTGGAGGGTGCAGCTCAGCTCCAGGTCCAGTTGCCATTACTAGTTGCAGGGGGCGCAGCTCACCATCCCTTGCGGGAGTCAAACCGGCAACCTTGTGGTTGAGAGGACACGCTCCAACCAACTGAGCCATCTGGGAGCTCAGTGGCATCTCAGCTCATAGTGCCATGTTCAATCTTAGTTGCAGGGGGCGCTGCCCACCATCCCTTGCGGAACTTGAGGAGTTGAACCAGCAACCTTGTGGTTGAGAGCCCACTGGTCCATGTGGAAATCCAACCGGCAGCCTTTGGAATTAGGAGCATGGAGCTCTAACCGCCTGAGCCACCAGGCCGGCCCATTTTAGCATAGTTTTAGATTTACAGAAACATGGCAAAAATAGTACAGACAGTTCTGGCATATTCTGCATCAAATAATCCCAATTTGAACATTAATTATTATGACACATTTGCCACCACTAAGGTACTGACATTAGCACATGATTATTAACCAAACACTGCAGTTTCTTTGGATTTCATTAGTTTTTACTTAATGTTCTCTTTTTGTTCTAGGATCCCATCTAGGATACATATGACATTACATGTCTCCTTAGACTCCTTTGGTCTGTGGTAATTGTTCAGGCTTCCATAACTTTTGATGACCTTTACAGTTTTAAGAAGTATTGGTCAGGTATTTTGTAGAAAGTCCTTCAACCTGGGTTTGCCTGATATTTTCTCATGGTTATACTGGAGTAAATGTTTTTGGGGGAGGAAGATCTCAGGGGTGAAGTGTTTTCTCATCATACCACATCAAGGGTATATGCTATTAACATGACTATCACGGAAAATATTCAACTGGCTGAAGTAGTGTTTGACAGGGTTCTCCACTGTAAGGTTACTGCCTCTGCCTTACATATTCTACTCTTTGGAGGTAAATTACTAAGCACAGTTCACCCACATTCAAGGTGTGTGTGGGGGATAGAGGGGAGTTCAGTTCCACCTCTTTGAGGAGGGAGTATCTCCATAAATTATTTGTGATTCTTCTGTGTGGGATTTGTCTCTTCTCTCTCATCCATTTATTTATTCCATTATTTACATCAGTATGGATTCCTTGATATTTATTTTATACTTTGGGTTATAATCTAATACGATGTTATTTTATTTTATTACTCAAATTGTTACAGCTTGAGCCACTGAAAGTCTTTCATGTTGGTTCCTATGCATCACTGATATGCCCCCATCAGTTGTCTTTCAATTATTTCCTTACCTTTTGTCATTACAAGATGCTCCAGGCTCATCTTGTATATTTCCTGCCCCAGCATTAGAATCAGTCATTTCTTCAAAGAACTCTGGTTCTTTTTATTAGAAAGTGTTATTAGAAATCAAGATCTAAGCACTATTTTTCTCATTGTTCCTGGGGTGTCATCGCTTCTAGGTCCTCTCAGTGGACAGAACTAGGAAATATATGTGTCTATACAACACATATATACACAATATCTGTAACTATTTTCATCTGTATCTATATAAGCAAAAGATGGGTTCACACTGATGTCTGTGAATCTAATCCAGTACCACATGGTTCATTCCCTTCTTGTTTATGTATAACCTCTTACTCCAACTGTGAGAACTATGGCTCCCATCATGCATCAATCATTTACTTGTTTATTTAATCTTAGTATACATATACAGCAATTTCAGAGTTGCTAACCAATACCCCCATGAGAAAGTTACCAACTAGAGTAAACAGTATAGTTTCATTTGTCTTTAGTCTTATAGTTTCCAGTCAAGTCAAAACACCATTTTTCAATGTTACTTAGGTCAGCACATTTTCCCTTATTGACTTACTTATTTTTATTCTTCCCAGAACATAGAGCACTAATTGGCATATAGAAAGCGTTTAATAAATGCTTGCTCAATACATAAGTGAATAACATACAAATTCAGAAAGGTTCCTTATTTTTTCAATTGTCACCTTTCAGTGAAACTGCCTGGTACATATTTCCATCCTAACCCCACATTCCCTATATGCCTTCTCTGATCTACTTTTATCCATAGCACTTCTCACCATCTAACATATTACATAGTTTACTTATATATTTAGTTTACTGTTTATATATCTCACCAGAATTGAAGTCATGACACCTCTTGGGATGTTGGATATTGAGTCTGTATCTATCTATCTATCTATCTATCTATCTATCTATCTATCTATCTATCTATCTATCATCTTGAAGTCTCTTTCACAAACTAAAGATGGGTAGTTCTAAAGCGTCATAATTGGGGCACATTAGGACAGCAATGATTATTGCAATGGAGTCTACAACTTATTCACTAATAATTCTTGCTAAGAACCTCATTGAGATACTCAACTGCTGCAATATATTTCATACATATACCTCTCATTTAAAAAATTCATTCACATACAAAATCTTGTTTAATCCCCGTAAGACCCTGTGAGGTAAGCAGGATAAACATGCCTGTATATGAGAAACTGAGGTTCAGAGAAATTACATAACATGTCTCAGATCACATAGTTTATCAATGATGAAGTTGGGATTCTTCTCATAGCCATGCTGGAGTTTGTGCAAAAGGTATCTGGAATTCATGGGGGTACGGGTGAAATGGCCTGATCGAGTGAAGTTAGACATGGTAACAAGGGCCCTTAAGGCACCCTCCCCTTCTGTCTCTCTCTCTTTCTCTTTCTCTCCTGGGATAGACCCTTTTACTAGGATAGAATGAGCATGGCTTTTTAAAGAGTAAAGTCATGCCTTCGATAATAATTTACCTCTCATCAGGGACAAGTATGGCTGTGACAAAGACAGAAACAGTATAAAAATCCCATACCTCTTAGCCATTATCATTGGGGAATCACTCTAGAGCAATTCTTCATAAGCCCACAAAATTTGGCCATCTTCTCTTCTAGGCAAATGAGAGAGTAAAAGCTGCGCCCAGATGACTACTTTTGGGCACTGTCATGAGGGAAATTCATGCAGAGAGGGCATGGAGAGAAGGAAAGGGGGAAGATCAAATGATCTTAAGGGGATTTACTTTTTTTTATTTTTTTTTAATTCATTGGGGTGACAATTGTTAGTAAAATTACATAGATTTCAGGTTTTAAGGACTGCATGTGAGCTGTTCTGCTGGTGTCAGAGAGCAGAGGCAGGGAGGAAGTGGTGAGCTAATTTTACTAGCAGTATATATTCAAATATGTGCAGTGATAGATTATCTTGTGTTGTAAGGCAAATTCAGATTTAGTGTTGTAAAGCACAGTAATTAATAAATATGATTTTGTTCAGACTCTTATTATGTAAATACTCAAAGGATATTTGAATCAGCTCCAATGTGGGTATGTGGTCCTTAAAAGGTTGCAAATTAAAATTGTATCTCTCCAGCTTTCACAACACTCCTCGCCTTCCCACTGTCAATGCCTCTAAATAGGTTTATAACTGTTTTATGGTAAAACATTTTGGAGGATTCCCCAGGACATCTAGGCTTGTACCCAGAAGCTGTGATCTTGACAAAGATTGGGAAGGTGGGCTTTGACAGAAGTAAACTGCCTACTTTCTTGAGTGGCTTCCTTTAGTTTTTTTCTTCAAGATAATGTAAATGGTAATTACTTACCTACTATAAGAAAATGAGAGAAAACTCGGATGATATTGACCACACATTATACATTATATTCTGGTCTATATTTATTACATACTACATACCCTAAGTTTCTTTGGTCAAAGGCAGGAAGGTTGAGGTTGGTAATAAAGAAGGGGAAAGATGAGAGAGAAGATTAGAATTGTCACTTCTTTCTGAGTCTTGGAAAATTAATAATCTATTGTTACATAACAAATTGCCCCACAACTTAACAGCTTAAAACAATAAACATTTATTATCCCAGTGTCTGTAATTCAAGAATTCAGCAATAGTTTACCTGAGTGGTTCTGGCTTAGGGTCTCTATGAGGTTGTAACCACAATGTTGGCCAGGACTGCAGTCATCCAAAGGCTTGATTGGGTTAGAAGATCTGCTTCCAAGAGTGTTCACTTACATGGCTTCTATGGTAGCCTGGGCTGGTGGCAGATAGCCTCAGTAGTAGTTCTCAGCTTCACAGGGCTGCTTTAGTGTCCTCATGATGTGACAGTTGGTTTCTCCTAGTGTGAATGATCCAAGAAGACTCAACGTCTTCCACAATCTAGGCTTGGAAATTACACTGATCATTTTGGCATTATCCTGTTGGTTATACATGTTAGTACTGTTCAATGTAGGAGCAGACTAGACCGGGGGGAGAGTGGGATACCAGGAGCCTGATTACCCCACTTAGTTTCTGTATTCATAAACTTAAGATAATATTTGTCCAGCCTGTCTCCTAATACTATTGTGAGACTCACATGACATAGTGGATATAAAAACTAGACGTGAAAGAGCATACATGTATAGTGCATCATTATAAATGTTATTTTGAACTTATTATGGAGAAAATAGTTACTGAGCACTAACCATATTCCCAGCCCTGGAAAACAGTACTGAACAAGATGGACATGGCTCTGACTTAAGACCTTACATTCTAGTAGAAAAAAGACCATACAAAGTAAAAGAACAAACAATTAATAATTATGAAATTGTGTTATGTGTCCACGTAAGAAAAAAAGCATCCTCTGACAGGATCAAATTGGGTACTGAAGCTAATTGGGGGACTATGAAATGCCCCTCTCAGGATTTGACTCTTCAGGTGAGAGCTGAAGGGCAGGCTGGACACAGCCACGTGATGGGAGCTCAGACCTCACTGGAACAGGGCTCACTACTGTAGAGATTTGTAGAGTTCCTAGACTGCATCCACAAGACACCAAAATGTGTATTGTGAAAGCCCAAAGGGCACAACTTGCCTGTAATGCAGGGTGTTAGTCATGGTCTTATACACTAGAATTATAGTGTGCTCATTATGCTTCCCACTGAGGCAAAATCATGTATTGGCCTGTCAGTCAGAGAGGTGGCACCGAAAGGAAACATGGCTTATGCAATATCTGAGTATCCACAACCCCCCACTCCATACCCTGCCCCCCCCCCCCCACAATGTTGCCAGCCTTAGTATTTGCCAAAAATAGATCAAGCCCTGAGGAGAAAACAATGTAGTCTTTTCTTTTCTTCTCACTTCCCTTTTGGGTCTTGATGGAGCCAGCTGAGGACTGGGTGAAGGGGAGTAGGAGATGAGCATTGGAAATTAAGCTCCATGACAGGCGTCCTTGCCTATTTATTCAGGGCCAGCCTCTTATCCAGATTTTTATCTCTCTCAGTACATTTAAAAATTTTTCAGAGCTGATGGAATCATTACACACAGGGCAGGCTTACCATAGCGATGTTGGTTTTGGGGTTATTTTCTAGTTAATTTTTTTAAAGCCAGGCACTTGCTTGAATTGTTTTGTTATTTTTGAATCAGAGCAATAGAGGCAATTCTGTTAAGTCTCAGTCTCGCTAAGTAAGCATAGACCTGGAGAGAAATAGGCCACCCTTAGTTTCGGGGGATATTAAAAGGTAAATTGAAGTATCTCTATCAAGTCCTGACTCAGAATCCTTTTGTCTGAAGTCTAGCAGAAGTGTCCTTTGCGTGAAAAGGTTTCACAAAAGGATCAATGAAAGCACAAGACATTTCGGGGTCCCTTGTGAATGTGTATCCTTCCCATTTACCCCACCTGTATCAGAACAAGCTGAATGATAATATAATACAACACCTGAGCAGCTGGCAAAAGGTAGGCTTTGGGCTCACAGAAGCTTTAAAAAGAAACCCAAAAGCCCGCAAACTCCCCCAAACAGTTTTGTTTTAAATATGTTTTTCATGTTAATCTCAGTTATAATGGATGATCTAAATCAAAGGAATGCACTATGGAAAATCACTGTAGAGCACAATGGGACAAGGTGCTGCTTGGCCAAGAAACATACTTTACAAATTGCTTCAGGATCATGCTGGATGAAACCTCATTGTGGTTATGAGGTGTACGACTTAGGGCAGTCATGTGCCACTTTTGATCTAGCCCACTGCTGTGCGTGATTGCAAACAGAAGCCTGGGTTATTGCCACATAGATCCCAGAGCTGACACTCTTTAGAAGGTTGGCAGTTATAGCCATGGACATTGATGTCAAATGGGCCTGAATCTCAGCTTCGCTACTTCCTATGTTTAGAACTTTGGGCAACTCAAATCTCTCTTAGACTGACTTTCCAATGGGAATAAAAATAGGGCTTACTTCCCAGGCATGTTGAGGATTCAATAAGATTATATTGATAAACCATTTTTCATAGTAAGCGCTCAATAAATGCTGGTTATTTTTATTATTTGTTATGTGATATTTATTTACTATGTAATTAATTATCACATATTTATTACCTTTTTCTTCTCACTTCCTACGTTTCAAAGAGCCAGTAAGGGGTTTTGGCAGGTGGGTTGTACATCTATTATCAATTGCATCTCTAGCATTCTTTTTCCCCATGGGTTTTATGGTTTTCTTTTTGAGTTAGCAATAACAAGTTTATTCAGCAAGAGACTGGAGTATTGTCTCAAACCGATACTCTATATTTCTGGGATTATACTGCTACTGTGTATTTGGACAACCTCAATACTACTGTTAATGGAAGAACACAAACCAGTGCTGAAGTTAAGGTCTAAGAGTCTCATGTAGGAATGTTTTCCAGGGGACGAGTGCATAATTTTGTGAAGTCATTTTAGCCATGTGACAATCTTCTTAGGAGCTATTGTATTAGACTAGGCAGCCTTTTTAGAGACATTAGCTAAAGACTTTGTGTTATTTAAAATTCACCTTAGAAGATCTGGGAATAGTTGAGCTGATTGGAAAAAGCAGTGGGCACCTCAAGTTCAATGTAAATTATCAATGTGGTTTAGACAAATGAAAGACCTCTTTAACTCTCTTAGTATGAAAAGCATCCAGACTAGCACAATAGGTCACACTTAAATGATTCCCTCCTTAAGAATGAAATTGTCTTTGCACCATACATTGGTAGCAGAAGATAATCAAATGCAGCTCTCCTAACTGAATCTTTCTTAAAGGAACTGACCAGGTAAAAGAATGGAGTTACTGTGCATGAAAAAAGAAAAATACAAAAATAATTTGACCTGCTAAAAGAATCAATTTTTCTGTGTACTGGAGCAAGACGCTAACAAGCATGACAGTGAGCACTCCAGCTATTGAAACACTCTGTAAAGGCTTTGCTTCCGCACGGAAGGCATCCGTGGACCCGATTTCAGTGTGGGGTGATTCAAGCAGCCTTGATCTGAATTCATAAAGAGTTTTAGATAGGATATGTCTGTAACCACCAGGGCTTGGGATTAGTTACAAGATTGTATGTGTGGGGGGCGAGGGATTATTAGGATATTAAGGATTTAACCCCCTAGAGAAACAGAATATTATTTCTGAGACTGCCAACCACCCCTGAACGCCCCCCTAGTGCAACTCTCGTGTTTTGAAAAATGGGCACTTCTGTTAGCATTCGTATAGAAAGGGCAGAGGACTAAACGGGCTTACAACAGTTAATTTCTTCTGAATCAGGTGGTACTTCACCTGAATTTCACCTGAATAAGGTGGTAGCAGGTGGAGATGGAGTTGGGAAGGGGCTC
Source organism: Rhinolophus ferrumequinum (assembly GCF_004115265.2). Taxonomy (NCBI): domain Eukaryota; kingdom Metazoa; phylum Chordata; class Mammalia; order Chiroptera; family Rhinolophidae; genus Rhinolophus; species Rhinolophus ferrumequinum. The sequence continues at coordinate 62,566,651 of NC_046285.1, read as the reverse complement.
CACGTTTGCAGTGAGGTTCCATAAAGCTGCCTGAAAAACTCTATCATATTTGGTGAATAGGTCTTTTAAGTTCTTCATAAATTTGAAATTATTTCATTCCAGAAAAAAGTATAGCTATAAATTTGCTCTATGTGAGAGACACTGTTTTTCACATTCATTTTCTTATCTGATGTCCCTAATACCTCTCTAAGGCAGGGGTAGGTAGTCCTAATAAACAGATGGACAAACTAAGGCTCAGAGAGTAAACAGAAAGCCAAGTTCACACAATAGTAAATGGAAAGGTGAGGATTTGAACCCTAGTCTACCCAACTCTAAGATGTTTTTATGACGCCCTTAACTACTATGTGATCATCTCAGTTCCATCTGGCCTTTCTTGTCCCATGGGGAATTGCAGTACCCACAGAAGGACTGGACACGAGCCCTCAGTTGTTTCTCAGGGAGAGGACTTGAGATTCAATTTAAAGAGCTAAAGTGTGTCTATCTTTTGTGTGTTTTGAAATGTTAATCATAAATGTATTTACTGATACACATAATAAAATGTTTTGAATTGGAACTGTCAGGCAATACTGGTCACCCTAATTATAAGACATACAACACAATGCATGCTACTGCAATTCCTAGGAACTGACACTGAGGCCCAGGTGGGATGGGTGGTTGAGGACATATTAAATACCTAGATGAATCTCTTTTCTTTTATATGATAAAATTACATAAGCACCACTTAAAACTCCAGGATGGGAACAAGTGACTCTGATCTTTCCTCAGGCCCACCTACCCTTGAAGACCTTTAGACAGGTTCATCAGTACCCTGGGCTTCTTGCTAACTGTTGAGATTGTCTTGAACGGCAGTGGATGTGTGAAACCAGACAATGTGAAAATGGTAACTAACAAAATAAACAATGTGAGTAAAATAGAGATACTGCTAGAGTCACTAAGTGACTGAGGTGACTGAAAAAGTGCCAGCGCTAGGCCTCCTGTGTTTAGTTCCTCCACATCATTACCTACGGGCCGGGCCCTCTATTCTCTGGGCAACGTCCTCCTCAAATTTCCCGTCCCTGAATGAAATATCCAGGCAGGGAGTATCCATCCCATTTTCGTCCAACTAGTTAGCTAGACTCCATCTGAAAAATAAATTCTCATATTCCTTCCAAGGATATTTGAATCCAGCAGGTTCAAATGGACCCAAAGTCACCTTGCAAAAAAAGAAAGTATAAAAAGCATATGTTTATTTAAAATCTTTCACATAAAGGCTGAGTGCCAGAAATAGAAAAATCAGACGTTAAAGTGAATACTACTGAGCCCAGTACTTTAATGTAACATTTGTTTCAGTTAATGTAACAGTTGTTTTATAAAAGTGTAGACTATTATGACAAAAGTCTAGACAGTATTAGTGACCTTTTACTGTGTTGTAAAAAAAAAAAAAGGCAGACGGAGGAGAGGAAAGAAGGGAGGTTAGGAGGGAGGCAGGAAGGAAGGAAAGAAGGAAGGAAAAGAGCAAGAAAGGAAAGGAGGGAGGGAGGAAGAAAAAAATGTCAACATATTGGGTACCACTAACCATGTACTTTCAGCCAGTTTGTATAAAATATGCACTGGGTTAAATCTAGGTTGGCAGCTAAAGATGTTATATTACAACACATTCAAACGCCTTCAGAATTTGTGAGCTCTGTGGCAGAATCTTGGAGGGAGAAGGAAATTAACCAAAGTTGTTATTTATATAGTAAGTCAAATGTTAGAGACCAGCACAAATCTCTGAAAATAGACTGGATTTGCTTAAAAGCAAATGGTTTTTGTTAGGGGTTTATTTTTCTCGTGTCAAAAATATGAAATTACACTGTGAAAGGAAGTGGTAAAACCTACATCAGTCAAAGCCTTGGGATGTATCCACGTGTTCCCACATGCTCAACAGTTATTGAAAGTGTGATTCTCATTTTACCTGCTAATCCAATACTTGGAACTATTCAACAAGGAGCTTAGCCTTCTCCTCAGTTCTGAATTCTGAGCAATTGCAAAAACTACATTCTACTGAAAAAAAAAACAAAAACAAAATAAAATCCAAATGTTTACGATTATAGAATTTGTTTTATGTCCAAGTGTTTTATGTGGCTCATCCACTGTGAGAATGAAGCACCGATTTCTGATTAATATACATTGTCTGACTTAAGGTTTCTCTTAAGGGAATTCAAAAATACCTAATGAATTTATACATTTCATCTATATGCATTTTTTGAGGCTCTATGATATATGATAATAACGAAAATAGGTTTTTCTAGCTGAAATACATAAATAACGGGATGAGTCTGAACAACTGAGAGAAAAGCAACTTTGACCTGAACTTTCCCAGATAACTGATTCAATTATGTCATTCTCCTGCTATAATCTGACACAGTTTTAAATTCAGGCTCTTGACTAGAAGATGGGGAGGAACATGCACATTTTTATTGCAGCATAAATTATCTCAAAATGGAAGTTCACCTTTAATTTTTTAATGGTACTCTTTTAAAAATTTAAATGGATTAGAATTTTTAAAAATAATTAATTATAAATTATGATATTACTTCTGAGTATAAGAGTAAAAACATTAAGTCACTTTTTATTAAGCCACTTTTAACATTGTAAATATACACAAGTGTGTTTGTGTGTGTGTATTGGTGTATACACATGTATACATATATATATATATATATATATATATACATATATATATATATATATATATATATTATTTTTAAGAAAGTATCAGGGAACAATTGATGTCCTCTGTAATTTGTATACAGTCAAAACTTACTAAATTCAAAGGTCACAGTTTTCCCTTGCTGATTTCCTGGGTCCAGGATTTCAGGGCTAAAAGAGGAGTAAAGGATCATTTTACAAGGAGAGATGGAAGCACCAGTAAGACAGGGCTGATCTGATTCTTAGATGACTCTTCTACTGACTTGAAAGAGAACTTCAAGACCTGCTGAGCAATATCAATGGTATTAGTAATAATAAAAGTCATTAATTATGCTTCATGTGGACACAGGACTAAGACTTTCTGTGGGCTTACATTGCTGTTATCTAATTTCTGAATTCAAGCAGCAGCCGTGTGCCTTAAACGGTCTACATAGCTGCAAGACTGATACACAAAGAAAAATAATAATCCACCCATTGTCTTGAACTAAACAACCATCCTAACTGAATTTTAGTTTTCTTCTGGTACTGTGAAGCACTGGTGAAAGGATGATGCATTTTGCATATCATTTCCTTAAGAGATAAAATAAAGATAGTAATTTCTGCCTATTTGGGGGCTTTGTCATGGAAACATGCAATAAAAATAGGCCCTAACCACTTGGGACCAATCTTCCCAAATGGATGTACTGAGCACACTGTTGATTTAGGCTGAAGCATTCACTCAGCTTAGTGATTATCTAGCATTAGCTCAGTGGATAATGATTTTAATACTTCATAACACTCATTATGGCATTAGTGGTTTCATATTAATAAGATATTAGTTTTGTTACTCAGGGAATCTAATACGTGAAAGTAAAAATAAAAATAAAAAAGTCAGCCTTAAAGTCTTTGTTACCCCACAGGGTTTTTGTTTGTTTGTTAATATCTAAATACTTTCCTTATTGAAACAATTTGAGCTTTCCATGATTCTATCTCACTATTCTTAATGTTAATATATCCTGTTCTTTGGCAATTTGACACATAACTGCCATACTTTGCATTTGGCTATCATTGATGCAGGGGAAAACATTAGATTGTCTTAGTTTAACTTTTTATTTTGTTTTTTTAATACAAAAGGACCTGATCTTAATGCTTATCTTTTATTCTGTGCAGATCCATTGTAAAATGTGCTGGAGATCAAAAAGCGAAATTTTAGTGATAATATCATTATATTTGGGATCCTTTCAAAGGCTGTGAATTAACAGAAAATCCTTTAATATAACATCACCCATCCTGTTCCTATGATGAGGCATGAAAATTGACACAGGAGAGTGCCGTGTCAGGGTTTAGAAAAGGTCTGGTAATGTGGATGAGGACTTTTACTGTAAAGACTTGGGAAAATTGCCTGAGGAAAAGACTTCCTTTAAAACCATGTTTTCCAAGGATTTTTCGACTTTTGAATTTAACCCCAAATAAAAAAAAAAAAAAATGACAAATTTGTGTGCAGTCTTGGAGGAAAAATATAAATATATGTAGCTCAAGTAAGAGGATAGCACTAATAATTAGGTTAAGATGTCTAATATACATTTATAAATAAAAACAACTGATTCACTCATTTAACAAATATTTATTAAAGGCTTACTGTGTGTCTGGTACTGCGCTAAAAGTTAGGGATAGGGGTACAGTTACAAATAAAACACAGTTCCTGCCCTGAGAAGATGTTTATTCATACAGTTACTTGTCAATCTCACAAGTATAGACCAAATTTTCCAGTATAAAAAAATGGTAATTGCAGATTCTAAATCTTCTTCATCCAGAATACACATCATCCTACAATGAACACAAAATAAAGAATTTGGATGGCAGAAAGTCTGATGTAAAAAACAATACTGTTAATAATACCTTTAAATTACGAAGGCCGGGTGAAGGATACACTAAATCTATTCTTTCTTATAAAATTGGAGAGTGAACAACTGATGCTTCTGGCAAATTTTTGGAAATGCATTTCGTAAAACTAATTTTAAGTATTTTGATTTCCCTCTCCAATTTCTTATTTTATCTATGTCTCCCAATAACAATGAAAAAATACACTCTCAGGGAAATTTGATTATGATACAAGTGACTCATGATGAAGCCTAAGGGGACTTATAAAGAAGATTTATTTTTCCAATGCATTTTTGTTGGCAACTGAACTAAAAGCTTTGAAAATGCAGAGTGAGCAACAAATTCAAACTATGAGAGCTGAAGGGAATGCCACCAACCCAGAAATTATGGTTTTCAATGTCTTGCATTTGGGGCAAATACTGATTTTTAGGAGACTTTACTGTGCGTATATGGCAAAACCATTGTTAATGGTGGTATTTTTACTGAAGAATATAAAATAGATTTTTTAAACCTTGAACTTTGTGGAAAACAATGGCTTAAAATATAAATTTTAATTGTGGGACTTGTGGAAATAAGGGATGGGGCTAAGAAGAATCGGGTAAGAAGAACCCATGTCATGGAAGCTTTAAAGAACGGGTGAGGACTCTAAATTCATGAGATAGTTCTTGATAGTACATTAAATGCACTTCAGAGATCATACTGACGGCACACTAAATAAAGTAAAAAGGTGGGTTCTAAGTGTTTTCTGTAGCATTTTTCTGGTTTCTCAGTCTAGTCACTGAAGACATTATAAAGATCATAGTGATTCAAGAGCGTATGAGAGCATTTATATACCCCAAGGTGAGCCCCAGAATGAATACAATTCACTTCTATTGCAAGTTTAAAGTTACATATATCAGACGTTGACTTCTAGCCCTTTTGCCACTAGACACAAGTGATCTTTGAGATGAACTGATGCCACTCAGTACTTCAAAGAACACTGGACAGTTTCTCAGAATCCTTGAACAAAGCCAGCCTAGTAACACCAACAAAAGTGCACCATGTTCTCCAGAGTCTAGTGGACCAAACAACAAGATTTGACAATTCTGTGGGTCATGGAGATTGCAATTCAGCTTCGTTTCTATTTGTAATTTAGCCTCTAAATTTATTTCTTCCCAGATTTTAGTGGGGATCTGCTGGCAGAGAAGAGATGCAAATATATTTCAGCAATATTAACTCTTTTAGTGTCTGTCTGAACACCAAAATAAATAGCAAGTTTGAAGAATAGCACCGTTTTGCTACAAATGTAACAAGATCCATCTTTGCAAATATAACGGGCTCTCATCTATGGTGCTTTACAAAAAAGTTTTCTGCATATGAAATACAGGATGACATAATGGTATATGTTAAAACTCTACATTAGTGCCAAATCATCGCTGTGCCTAAAATTATCATACCAGAGCCTCAGAATTAAATATGTGGAGATTCATATAGTTTCCCAATTTTTGGAAGAAGCAAAAACATTCTAAGGGGCAATTTGTATGACACATGCATGAACAAATATTCTTTTATTCCCCTGTAATTATTTTTCAAATAAGTCTTCTGCATTAAGTGTGATAAACATATGTAAGTGAACTCTGAAATCCAAAAATTAGGTTGCCCTTTGCTACTGGAAATCAGTGATGATAATGTGGGAATTATGCCTGCCGCAAGGATATGTCGTTCCCGTGAGCAACTCTGGCAGTTGAATTCTGATCTCGTTACAACCTGAGCTCAATAGCTTGGAGAATAACAAACCAGTAATTGTGTGAATCCAATCAGGGAACAAAATCACAGAATATTTCAGTAAGTAAGAAAATGGAGTTGTAAATATCAGCCTTGTTTATTTCCCATTACCACAGCTGGAGGCAAGAAAAGAACATGGTTTAGTATAATACAGTCAGGTAGGAATTATCACATACAATGAGGTTGAAAATTCTAGAGAAATATTGGTAAAAGAAAGCACAGCACCTTCACGAAACATACTTGGGGATGGCTACCCTGTCTCCTTGCGCCATTAAAAATCACCTCTGGATTAAGACAAAATTATTTTGAAGTTAACAGCAGTAGCAACCTGCCCTTTATTTATTTATTTTTTTGCTAAGAGTAAATTATCAGAATATTTCTGTGATCCAATTTGATTTTTTAAAGAAGGCAATCTTTTTCACACCATATGCCTTAGTAATTTTTTTCAGAATACTCTAATGGCTGGGTTGTTATTAACAAACAACCATAGCTGATGCCCAGAGGATTATTTTTATATTACTCCGCAAGGATCTTGGGAACAAATTTATGTAACAAGCCATTATGTGTACGCCATTCACAAATGCTGATATGAGGTAGCCTGCATCAGCCAGTTTGACAGCTAGACTTCGTCTGTACAGAGAGCTGTCACTGAGTGTCCCCCCCCCCCCCCCCCCCCCCCCCGTGATTAAGCAGCGCTTAAGCCTCTCAACATACACATGGGGCCGGTGAACTTCACTTTCCCGCAAACCTCCCTAAAAAGCCTCTCTTTCTCTTTCCTCTTTCTTTCCTCTTTCCTCTTTCTCTTTCCTCTCTTTCCTCTTTCTTATTTCTCCTACTGAGGAATCTCTCATTACCTTTGCGACTCTCACAACAATGACTTCTTATATTTCTTATGAAAAGGCCTGACTTTGATTTTCCTATAAATAATGGCAATTAGAAGCCAGTTCCTAACATAATGCTTTAGAGTCTTTGTCTTGTACCCAGTATTAACCTTTTAGTAAAAATAAAGCAGTAAGGATAAAATGTTAGGAGGAATAATAAGGCCATGTAAAGATGACATTAGAACATTTGACATAGAGTCCAAATTCATCTCATAAAAAACTTAGAAGTTCCACAAACTTCCTTCACATATGCCAGAGTTCCTGGCATCATCTATGCATTGCAGTGAAGACTAGAAACCTGAGAAAGGCGTGATAATGTCCAAGGGCACTTTGTTTATGATTTGGTTATAGCCTTCTTATTCCAGAGGCTATAAATTGGCTCACAAAATTACATAGACTGCAGTAAGTTAAATGGAGATGAGAAAGAATAAAATAAAACAAAGATATGAACATACCAAAAACATAAAACAGGAATCAGGCCAGGATAAAATACGCTCCATATAGATCCCTATACTTACTAAGGATGGGGTGTTTTAGTCAAGGTTCTCCAAAGAAAAGAAATACTACATATATATATATATATATATATATATATACACACACACATACACACACACACACACATATTCAAATATATATTCATATATATCATATATATTCAAATATATATATATTCACATATATTCAATATATATATATATTCATATATGTATTCAAATATATATAATTTATTTTTATAAGGAATTGGTTGACATGATAATGGAGGCTGGCAAGTCCAAAATCGGCAGGGTGGGCCGTCATGCTGGCGACCTAGGAAAAAGCTGATGTTACAGTTCAAGTCCAATACTCTGTCCCCTTTAGTACAGCCTGGGAGTGTTTCTGCTGGTATATCCCATCTCTATTCCCGGCTTCTGCTGAGATGGCTGTCTGGATCCATGAGGCACACCCTTAGTCTCTTTATGGAGTGATTGTCCAGTAACACCCTTGGTCTTCTCTCCAATATACGCTTTCTCAGGGTTTTTTTGTTGTTGTTTTTTTCAATATAGATAGGTTAATTTTCCAATTCTTCAAGTACTGGTTCCTTTTTGCTTAACAATCCCTTCTATCCTTTTGCATTTTACTATAAGCAGTTAAAAGGACCCAGGCCACCTTCGATACTTCACTTAGAAATCTCCTCAGCTAAATATCCAAGTTCATCACTCGTAAATCCTACCTTCCACAACACACTAGATTGCAATTCGGCCAAGTTCTTTGTAACTTTATAACAAGGATCACCTTTCCTCCAGTGTCCAAAAACATGTTCCTCACTTCTGTCTGAGACCTCAACCCACAATCACCTTCAATGTTCATTGGTATACCTAAAATCACTTGAAGACAATCTTGGCTTTTTCTAACACGCACCTCAAAACTCTTCCAGCTTCTACCATTGTCCAGTTTCAAAGCCACTTCCACATTTTTATTTATTTTTTATTATTAACTTTCTTAAATTTATGTTTAATTATAGTTGACATACAATATAATATTAGTTTCATGTGTACAACATAGTGATGCAATATTTATATATTTTAGAAAGTGCTCACCACAATAAATCTAGTAACCATCTGTCACCATACATAGTTAATATGATATTGCTGACTCCATTCCCTGTGCTGTACATTACGTCCCTGTGACTTATTTTATAATTGGAAGTTTGTACTTAATCCCCTTCTCCTTTTCCACCCATCCCCCCACCCCTCACCCTTCTGGCAACCATCAGTTTGTTCTCTGTATGTGTGGAATCTAAAAAACAAAACAAAATGAGTCAGAAACAAACTCACTTCCACATTTTTATAGGTATTTGTTACAATGGTGCCCCACTTCTTGGAACCAAAACTTGTATTAATTTGCAAGAGCTGCTATAACAGTATACCACATTCTGAGTCACTTAAACAACGTTATTTTCTTAACTGTTTCTATAGGTTGGAAGTCCAAGGTCAAGTTGCCAGTTAAGTTGGTTTCCTCTCAGACCTCTCTCCTTGACTTGCAGATGGCACCCTATTGCTGCCTCGTCATGTGGTCTTTTCTCTGTGCATGTGCATCCCTGATGTCTCTCAGTGTGTCCTAGTCTTCTCCTCTTGTACGGCACCAGTCTGATTAGATTAGGATCTACCCTAATGACCTTATGTTATCTCCAAATACAGCCACATTGGAGGTATTGGGGTTTAGTTTTCAACCTCTGAATCTTGGGAGAACACGATTCAGTCCATAACATGGGGGGTGGGAGAAAAATTGGTCTAAATTTTTTTGCCACAAAAATGAATAGGAAAAGCTGATCAACTGCGCAATTTCAGGTGTCCATGAGACAAAAACAACAATTCCTAAACAGAGCACACCCTTCTTGATTTAAGACTTGGAAGTCTTAAAGTCTTGTGAACAAGCATTCTGATGGGCTGCCTCAGCAAACAGAAGATGGGAGCAAACTGGGGTAATATTATTAAGGGTATTGGTCTGTAGCAAGCTCTCCAAAAACCACTATGGTGTCTGGGTGTGTTCAGGAAACTAGAAGTAGAGAAAAGTAGAATTTTAATTATATGCAGATTTGCTAATATTCTAGCTGATGTCCTCTGAGATAAAGACCCAGTCAAAGAAATGGGTCTCTGTGAGAGAGGGGGCAGAGGAGACCTCCCCAGGAGAGTAGAACCTCTCCTTCCAGGAGAGGGGCCAGATCTCAAAGACAACGGCTTTTCAAGGATGAGTGGGGAATCTTGAAGGCACTGATTGAAACCAGAGGTTCTGCACTGGGGGCTGGATGAGATGACCAAGTGGGAAATTTCTGCAGATACAGTTTAGGGCCAGAGTTGAGATGGTGATCCAGAAGACTGGAGGGCAAATAAGTACAGCCTGACACTGAAGGTAAAATCTTTTAGGTCAGAAAAAAACACTTCCTCCCTATGCACCCATTCAGAGAAATGATGTGTGTGTGTGTGTGTGTGTGAGAGAGAGAGAGAGAGAGAGAGAGAGAGAGAGAGAGAGAGAGCCTGATTGATTGGTTGGGTCTGGAATTATTCTTCAGAAAACAGTCCAGAAGATTGGATGGCAGGTGATTGGAAGATTGATGAATACTTTGATTTGGAATTCGTAAACAAAACCACAATAACAGTACAAAGTCTGACAATTAAGTTCATGAACACTGTCTGTGAGGGAGTTTTTAGTCAGTAAACAAATAACTGTATTGGAACACCCTCCCTACTCACCTGATCTGGCCCCCAATGACTTATTTCTTTACCTGAAGATAAAGGAAATATTGAAAGGAAGACATCTTGATGACATTCAGGACATCAAGGGTAATACAACAGCTCTGATGGCCATTCCAGAAAAGGAGTTCCAAAATTGCTTTGAAGGGTGGAGCAGGTGCTGGCGTCAGTGCATAGCTTCCCAAGGGGAGTACTTCGAAGGTGACCATAGTGATATTCAGCAATGAGGTATATAGCACTTTTTCTAGGATGAATTTGCGAACTTAATTGTCTGATCTTGTACATTAAGTTAAGCAATTTTGAGCGTGCAGAATACACAATTAGCTCATTTGAGTCTCACCAAAGTTTTTTGAGTTCTGCTGAGCAGAGAGTATTCTCTTCAATTCACATTTGAGGAGACTGAGGCTTAGAGGACTTACACGACTTGCTCAAGATCATAAAGTTGGTAGTGGAGTGGGCTTCCATGCAGACTAAGTATTCCAAGGCCACACCCAGTTCTCCCTCTTTTGTGCTCAGCTATGGCTCTCTTGAATGGACTGTTGGCCACATTGTGACTTATATCACAACAATGCACTACAGAGAGAGTGGGTGTGGCTCTTGGAAGAGAACCATCTCTTTTACCATCTACGCCCCCCCCACCTTCTACTCTTATGTTCTTTTTTGATACTTGTTGGCAGCAGAAAATAACCCAAAGTGAGTGGCAGTTAATGGCTTGAGGGTGACTGTCTAAGGAGGCCTTGTTTCATTGCAATGACCACACTGGGAAATAAAAGAAACTAATAAAGTGAATTTTTCTTTTTTTGGCCTGAAGAAAGGCAGAAGTAAGGAGAAGCTGTTTCAACTGTCTAATAGTGATTTACAAAAAATGTATGTAAGAGTAAATTCCCCTCTTGCCTTAACAATAACAATAAAGTGGAAATAAATAGCTTTAGGGATATTTTAAATTCAGTGTTCTATTTTCAAATGGAACTCTTCTTTTCTCAGGGCCCAGGGCTCAGCTCATCATGACAAAAGTACAGTGTCAAGTAATAAGGAGACAGTATTAAAAGTGCAGATTTTAAAAAATTATTAGAACTTATTTAAACCTACAATCATAATTATCTTGTATCTTTGGAGAAGAGAAAAAAAAGCAGACTTTTAAACTATTAATTAATTTAGTCCAGACTCAGATAAAGTTATTCACATTTAAAAGATATGTAGCGATAAGGAGTAGTAAAGTCATCCAGAATGTCAGACATAGAGCATAGATTAGATTAATTTCATGGAATTAACTTCAGGTTCTTCTATTCCTCTTAAATGGTTGATCTTCATACATTCAATGAAGATTTAGCAAACTAGGAATGAAATTAAATATCTGGATGAGAAATACACCATCCTCAGTTTGTCCATTCTTATTGACATGAATGAAAATTACTATGCTAATTTTAAACAAAATCCTAATGACACTAAAATAATTAGAAATTTTGTGTTTCATCTCTAATATAGCCATAATTTCCCTCACATTGTGCTACAAAATCATGGTGAGGTAAGTAAGTCAGGGTGCTTAAGACCATGTTCCAGATGGCTTTAGAGACACTTTATTTCTCCAGGCTTGTCTTGCCTGGTTTATCAATGAGTGTCCCAAAAGGAAACAGATGACTCACCCAAAACAGGAATTAAGGAGAAAGTACTGAGGAGAATATTCACAAAGGTGTGAAGAGGGTGTGTGGAGACCAATCAAAGATGGTGAAAAATCCTCAGGCTAGCAATAGTGGGGACTTCTTATCACCCCTAAGGATGAAGGAGCAAGCACAGGGAACAATTCTAGGACTCCAGAGAAAGTTGTTGCTTTAGCAGTAGCCTGTAGATACAACTCACGCAGCCTTGGCAATACATGTAGGAAACACAACACTTTTATACTTAATGCAATCTTTAAAACATGTGTACAAGTTAAATGTGTAACATTTAAACACATTAACTGTTAAAAGGGGATTTCCAGTCTCAGAGAGCTAAAAATATAAATGTGGACACAAATTTTAGTGTTGCAATTTCTAGCATTTCACATATAATTTTAATTGTATTCATTTCCTTCACAGTTGAGTCCCTTAACTCCTTGAAGTATCCAACTGAAACCAAAGATTCCCTCTCTTAAACATGCCTAATGATTTCCATCTTTTTATAGCTTGAATTTCGCTTATGAAGTCTACACGTCTCATCACTAACATCAGCACTTTCACGTCTCCATTTTCAGATAGCTAAATGAAATTGTAAGTGCAAACTACAATAAAATATTCAAAGAATTAAATAAACCCTACCATACAACGATGTCAATGTGGCAGAAACTCAGTTCTCACTTAGTAGGTGATATTTCCATGTAGAAATTGTCATTCATTGCCTGAGGTACAAAAGTCCAGAGTAAGCATACAGCCAATGGATATTGATGGAAGACAATAATTGTAGAAATGTCAAACATAACAAAACTTGACGACCACCACATATTTGTTAATCAAGTTCACAATAGATTAGAAATAAGAAGTGACAGCTGACAGCCTGATATCAGGGACTGAAAGAGATGCTACAAAAATCAAACACAAAAAAAAGCAAATATCAATCTAGGATCATTCTGTAGAGACAAATTCCCTTACAGATCTGAACCGTCTCTGAGGGCAGCTCTAATAATGACTGTTTATAAGAATAATTCTGTTATATTAAAGCAGTGTGAATTTTTATTTTGTGTGTTTAACCTAAAATATAACTGTATGTTGAGGAAGTTTCTGTTTAAAAATGCCTTTTAGAAAGATCCTTGTCAAAAAAATGAATTAATGAGATCAGTCACTCAAAAAGGTAAGCTCCACTGATGAAGAAAATTCATGTAGGCAGGAGGAGAAAGAATAAGAAGTAATTTCTAGAATTGTTAATCATCCCTTCTGTATACAGATACTTTTTTCTAACAAATTGACTTCCTATGCCTCAAATGTCCCAAAGATATAGGGAATCTAGTAAGAAAACATTAGTTTGGGACTGCTCATGTAAGGTCATAAGAGCTGATTTTGTCCATAATGCTTTTCCCCATCACGGAAATCAGCAAACACTATAAATCAGGTCCTTTATCTTCTCACCTGTTAGGTAAAAATTTACCAACACATCACTGATTATGACTTCTTTGTATTTTTTCCTGATCTTAGCTCACCTGATGACTTTATTAAAAGAAACTTTTGATTTTGGAAAATTTTAAACATATGAACAAAAGTAGGTAGAATAGTGTAATAAACTCTGAGGTATCCATCAACCAATTTTAATCATTATTAATTCATAGCCAATATTATTTCATTTTAACCCCACCTACTTCTCCCTTCCTCAAATTATTTTGAAAGACATCCAAGATAGTATATAATTTCATTTGTGAATATATTAGTATATATCTCTAAAAGATAAGGATTTTAATTTTAATTTTTTCCAGCTTTATTGAGATAAAATTGACATATAACTTTGGGTAAGTTTAAGGGGAATAACATGTTGATTTTATACACATATATTCTGAAATGATTACCACAATAGGGTTAGCTAGCACCTCTATCACCTCACATAATTACCATTGTGTGTATGTGGTGAGAACATTTAAGATCTACTCTTACAAACTTTCAAGTATATAATACAGTATTGTTAATGGTAATCACTATGCTGTACATTAGATCTCCAAAACTTATTCATCTTATAACCGGAAGTTTGTACATTTGACTAATATCTCCTCATTTTCCCCATCCCTTAACCCCTGGCAACCGCCATTTTACTCTCCGTTTCTATGAGTTCGGCTTTTTCAGTTTGTGCATATAAGTGATTTCATACAGTATTTGTCTTTCTCTGTCTGACTTATTTCACTTAGCATAACACTCTTCAGACCCATCCATATGGATGGAAATGGCAGGACATCCTTCTTTCCCATGGCTGAAAAATACTTTATCACATATATCTCACATCGTCTGTTCATCCATTGACAGACACTTAGGTTGTTTCCATTTCTTGGCTATTATGAATAACACTGCAGTGAATGTGGCAGTGCAAATCTCTTCAAGATCTCGATTTCATTTCCTTTGGGTATATATCCAGAAGTGGGATTTTTTGATCATATGATAGTTCTATTTTTAATTTTTTGAGGAACCTCCATACTGTTTTTCATAGTGGCTGCGTCAATTTACATTCCAATCATCAGGACATAAAGACTCCCTTTTCTCTACTTCTTCACCAATACATGTTTTCTCTTGTCTTTTTGATGATAGCCATTCTAACAAGTGTGAGGTAACAACTCATTGTGGTCTTGATTTGCATTTCTCTGATGATTAGTGACATTGAGTATCTGTATGTCTTCTTTGAAACAATGTCTATTCAGTTCTACTCATTTCTTAATTGGATTGTTTGTTGTTTTTTGTTTTTTTTTTCTATAGAGTTGTATGAGTTCCTTATATATTTCAGATATTAAGTCCTTATCAGGTATATGATTTGCAAATATTTACTTCCATCCATAGTTGTCTTTTCATTTTGTTGATTATTTTGTTGTGCAGAAGACTTTTTATTTGATGTAACATTACGTATTAATTTTTGCTTTTGTTGCTTGTGCTTTTGGTGTCATATCCAAAAAAATCATTGCCAAGACCAATGTCAAGGAGTTTCTTTCCTGTTTTCTTCTAGGCGTTTTTATGGTATCAATACCTGTGTTTAAGTCTTTAATCCATTTAAAGTTGATTTTTGTGAGTGATATAAGATAGGAGTCTACTTTCATTCTTCTGCATTTGTTTACCCAGTTTTCCCAACACCATTTATTAAAGAGACTATGCTTTTCCCATCACATATTTTTGGCTCCCTTGTCAAATTTTAGTTAATGTATATGTGAGGGTTTATTTCTGGGCTCTCAATTCTGCCCCATTGGTCTATTTGTCTACTTTATGCTAGTTCCATACTGTTTTGATTACTACAGCTTTATAGTATAATTTGAAATTAGGAAGTGTGATGCCTCTACGTTTGTCTTCTTTCTCAAGAGTGCTTTGGCTATCTAGTGTCTTTTGTGGTTCCATACAAATTAAGAGATTGTTTTTCTTTTTTTTTTCCTATTTCTATGAAAAATGCCATTGAGATTTTGATAGGGATTGCACTAAATTTGTAGATTGCTTTGGGTGCTATGGACATTTTAACTATATTAATTCTTCTAACCCATGAGCACAAAACATCTTTCCATTTATTTGTGTCTTCTTCAATTTTTTTATCAAAGTCTTATAGTTTTCAGTGTACAGATCTTTTGACATCTAAATTAAATTTATTTCTAAGTATTTTATTGTTTTTGCTACTCTTGTAACTGGGATTGTTTTCTTTATTTCTTTTTCAGATATTTCATTGTTAGTGTATAAAAAAATGCAACTGATTTCTATATGTTGTTTTATCCTGCATCTTTACTGAATTCACTGATTAGTTCTGATAGATTTTTAATGGAGATTTTAGGATATACCATATAAAAGATCACACACACACACACACACACACACACACAGATACATATATTCTATATATAAGATCATATCATCTGCAAACAAGGACAATTTTACTTTTTCTGATTTGTATATCTTTTATTTCATTTTCTTGTCTGATTGCTCTGGCTAGGAATTCCAGTACTCTGTTGAATAGGAGAAGTGAGAGTGGGCACCCTCGTCTTGTTCCTGACCTTAGAAGCTCCTTATCTGTCCTTCAATTCTAAATGACAGCTTTGCTGGGTACAGCAATCTTGGTTGTATGTCGTTGCTTTTCATCACTTGGAATATTTCCTGCCACTCCCTTCTTGCCTGCAAAGTTTCTGTTGAGAAGTCAGTTGACAGTCTTATGGGGGCTCCCTTGTAGGTAATTAACTGCTTTTCTCTTGCTGCTTTTAAGATTCTTTCTTTGTATTTAACCTTTGGCATTTTAATTATGATGTGTCTTTGTGTTGGCCTCTTTGGGTCTATCTTGTTTGGGATGCTCTGTGCTTCCTGGTCTTGTATGTCCATTTCCTTTACCCAGTTAGGAAATTTTTCTGTCATAATTTCTTCAAATAGGTTTTCACTTCCTTGCTTTCTCTCTTCTCCTTCTGGTGACCTTATAATGCGAATATTGGTATACTTGATATTGTCCCAGAGGCCCCTCAAACTCTCCTCAGTTTTTTTTAAATTCTTTTTGCTATTCTTGTTAGATGTTTTCTTCTAATTTATCTTCTACATCGCTGATTGGATCCTCTGCTTCATCCAATCTACTGTTGATTCCCTCTAATATATTCTTCATTTCCATTATTGTATCCTTTATTTCTGACTGGTTCTTTTTTATGGTTTCCATCTCCATTTTTATGAGATCCTTGAGCATTCTTATAACCAGTGTTTGGAACTCTGTGTCTGATAGATTGCTTATCTCCATTTTGCTTAGTTCTTTTTCTGGCGCTTTGTTCTGTTCTTTCATTTGGGACATGTTTCTTTGTCTCCCCATTTTGGCTGTCTCCCTGTGTTTGTTTCTATGTATTAGGTAGGGCTGCTGTGTCTTCCAATCTTAGTAGAATGGCCTTATGTAGTAGATGTGCTGTGGGGTTCAGTGGCACAGTCTTTCTGGTCACCTGAGCCATGTGCTCCAGATGCATCCCTAGTGTGTGTTGTGTGTGCCCTCCTCTTGTAATTGAGCCTTGGCTGATACTTGCACTTCATTGTGAGGGACTGACCCTTGGGCTCACTGGTTATAAGGACTGGCCTTGACTACAGTGGAAGAGTTGTTGTGCAGGGGCTGATCCTACAGAGCAGGATCTGCCTCAGTAGGACTCTTGTGCCTGCTCAATTCATCCCTTGGGTATGTCGTACTTGGAGATGGCTAGGTGATGTTCCAGCTCATCTTGAAGCTGGCCACTGGGGGCACCAGCCCCAGGACCACCTTGGAGGGGATCCACTGTAGGTCTACTTTAGCCACAGCCTGTGTCCAACCTGGGGCCACCTCACGGGAGCCAAAAAGAAATCTGCAAATATCTGTTGCCTTTGCTGTGCTTGGAAGTTCATTGAGAGGCCAAGCCATGAACCAAGGCTGGCTGCCACTAGTGCCAGCTTAGAGCTGCCCAGCCAGAGGTACAGGACATGCTTAAGCCAGATGCTACTTGTCTGGGTTCTGAGAACCTTTGAGAGACCCTAGGAAAGTGCAGCTTGATCCAAGGCAAGCAGTCTGCATGAAAAAGCCACTGAAAGCAGGCTGGGTATGCCCAAAAGTTGGGTGGGGCCAGGTCTCAAATCGCCAGGGTGGGGAGAATGAATAGCATATGTTGGCCACCTGTGTTTGTGTGCTGGGAAGGGGGAGGGCTCAACAAAGAAACAATGGCCTCTGCCAGACCCTCCATCTAGGAGGAAGCTGCCTCTCCAGCCCCCATCCCAAGCCAGACAACTCAATTCCCCATTTGTCCCTGCACCTTTTCAGCTGCTGTCCCAGTGTTGGAGCTCAGAGTGAGTGATTCCACTGGTGGGTAAGTCCGTGCACAATCCCTTTAAGAGGAGCGCCTGGGAGTGCAGCTGCAGTGTCTCACTCAGTCACAATCTCCGCTGTTTTTCACAACCAAAAATTCTCTCCCAGCACTGGAACCCTCGGCTGGGGTGGAGCTGGTATTTCTCACCCCTTTAGGGGGACCCCAGAGCTGAAATAGCCCTCCTGATCTTTATGGTCACATGCGGGTGTGGGGCCAGCTGGTGCCATGTCTCTGACCTTCCTACCAGTCTGGAGGTGGCTTCTTCTGCAAGTCCTTACTTGAAAGGCTTCAGTTCAGCTTGATTTCAGGTGATTCTCAATAATGGTTGTTTTGTAGATTAGTTGTAATTTTGATGTGGTTGTGAGAGATGGTATACACAGTGTTTACCTATTGTGCCATCTTGGTTGTCTCTCAGCTATTATTTCTTTAAATAAGCTTTCTGCCCTTGTCATCTCTTCTTAAGGAATTCAAATAATTAAATAATTCACAAATTGTTTCTTTTGATGGTATTCCATAAATGATGTCGGTTTTCTTCCCTGTTTAAATAATTCTTTTTGTTCACTTATTTTCTTCTGACTGGATAAAATCAAAGTTTCTCTCTTCTAACTCATAGATTCTTTCTTCTGCTTGATCCATTGTGATGTTGATGTTCTCTACTGCATTTTTTTTTCCATTCACTGTATTTCTCAGCTTGAGAATTTCTATTTATTTTTTAAATGAATTCTCTCTCTTTGTTATACTTCTTATTTTGTTCTTGTATTATTTTCTTAATTTTATTCAATTTTCTTTCTGTGTCTTCTTGTAGCTCTTTGAGATTCTTTAAAACAGTTATTTTGATATCTTTATTGCGTAAATCGCAGCTGTCCATGTCTTTGGGATCAGTTGGTGGACTTTTTTTGTGATACTCTGCTTCTGTTAATGTTTCCTTGATTTCTCATGTTCCTTAAAGTTTTGTGTTGATGTCTTTACATTTGAAGTAGCAGCTACCTCCTCCAGCCTTTACTGTCTTCTCCAATGCGTCCAAAATTATATATTTTTTTGCTCCATTGGTGTGCTGGCATTTCTCTCATGGATATGTGTACTTCTACAATGGGTCTCTCATTCATAGATGATTGTCTAAGATGCTGTTTTCCAGGGGCTTCCAGACCATAGTCAAGAGGAGCTAGAGCCAGTTCATGGGCTACTCCAGGGTTCATAGCTGGCACTGAGGTCTGTATGTTTGTTACCTGACACATCAGTGTATGAAACTTCTCCTGGGTCCTTTGGTGTGTGGTGCTAGATCCCACAGATCACACAAAGGCACTTTTGTCCATGGATGGATGCCAAATCATTGTTGTTGAGGGGGTATGGGGTCTTACTCAGCCATGTTGCTCAGATAAGTACTTTTTAAAAACCCTAAGTGCTCGCCATTGTCGCTCTAAAAAATGACATTAATTTTTGATATGATTGAATAGTCTTTCAGTGTCAAAATCTCAATGTCCTATAAATGTCATAATTTTAAAACACAGTTTTATATTTAACCAGGAATTAAAAATAATGTCAACACATTATGATTTGTTGACATATCTTTAAAGTCCATTTCAATCTATAAGTTCTCTCTGTCTTTTTAATTTTTTTTTTAACCTCCCTTGCATTTCTTTGTTGAAGAAACCAGACTGTTTGTCCTGTATTTTCCCACAGTTAGGATTTTACTGATTGTATCCTTGGAGTTATTTTGTCCTCTGTATTTGCTCTAAATTGACAGTTGTATCTAGAGGCCTGAAAAGATTCAGATTTTTATACCAGGGATACTTCAAAGAGTGGCATTTGCTTTTATCAGATATTATATTTTATAATATTTAGTTGCGTCTATTTCTGACGTTAACACAAATTGATGTGCATTATTTAAATATGTTATTTAATTAGGGATTGCAAAGTGGATATTATACTTATCTTATTCCTTCTTCATTTATTAGCTGAAATATCTAGAAATTTGTCCTCATTTGGTTATTGAGGTATAGTTTACTTAAGAAAGGCAGGATTCTACCCAATACACTATACTTCCAATGCTTTATTATTATTATTATTATTATTATTATTATTATTGGGGAATATTGGACAACAGTGTGTTTTTGCAGGACCCATCAGTCGTTGTCCTTCAATCTAGTTGTAGAGGGTGCAGCTCAGCTCCAAGTCCAGTCACTGTTTTCAATCTTAGTTGCAAAAGGCACAGCCCACCATCCCATGTGGGAATCGAACCAGCAACCTTGTTGTTAAGAGCTCACACTCTAACCAACTGAGCCATCCAGCCACCCTCCCAGTGCTTTTTAAACTGAATAAGCCACTACCCTTTACATTTACTTGTTCGGGTCAGAGGTATGACACTTGTTTTGTTCCAAGCATCTTTATAAAATATATATATATATATATATATATATATATATATATATATGAAAATTTCCCTTCTGTTGATATTCTTCAAGACACTTAAAAGTCCTCTTTATTAGAAAAACATGTCCAATTTTGAGGTGTACCACATGATGTGGAAAAAGGAATTGTTGTGACTGAAGTAAATACCCCAAAGTTAAATTGCTTATCTAAAACTTATGAAAATCATTTTATTAGAGAAAAGAACCAGCAACCACATGATTACAGAGAAAAAAAATTCTGAATTGATTTGACCTGTTTTATGATTATCAATATATTGGACAGCAAAATTTAAATATGATAAGAAACTAATACTTCGACTTACATCTCTTAAAAATTTTGGTTCTGGTAGGAATATGTAAATGAAATTCATTATTGGCAGAAAACCTGAGGTAATTTTGTTTGAATTTGCACTCTAATTTCTAATTGTGCTATAGAGACAGCTTTTTGTTTTGAAAAGAGGTCATTGTTCTTGCTCCATTCCCTTTAATATTTTCCCACTTTTAGGCTTTGTACAAAGAATTGACCAACTTCACCATTTGAGACTCTTCCTTCTGAATGTTAATTCTCTGTTACCCATGATTCAAATAGTGTCCTTGAATTTGGAATTTATGGGTAGATCACTCTAAACATTAGCTTTAATTTCAAATCTTTTGTCTCATTATCTCATGATTTTTTTCTTAAGTAAAAGGTACAGTATATATAGAGGTAGTTTTATCAATATTATAAATACCGAACAGATAGTAAAGAGGCTATTATTGATATTTGTCAAATTACAATGTATCTTTCTGATGTTTCAGTGTGTATTTGTATGTATGTGTGTGCCTTTTTCTTTTTTTAAGTTTTTTTCTTAATCTCACAAATCTGCTTGTTTAACGGAACTGTAACCGGCCTCAGACCTTGTAAGTTTACTAAGACCAGATGCCATTTATATAAACCTTTTAAAGATCCACAGTCTTCAGATGAATAAGTCTTATGTGCTTAAAAAAAAAAAACAAAGAAAAAAAGATTTTTGAGCTTTTTAAAATCAGTTTTGACACAGAATAAATGCTCAAGAGATATTTATTGATTGACCACAATTTAGAATCTTATCGATTCCTTGTATAACATTTGGATCAACTATAGCTGCAGAAGTGTCATAATAGACATTCAATTTTCAAGCAAACAATTCCCTTTGTCTCTTTCTTTCTCCACCAACACCTGCCCATCCTCTCCAACCCCCCATCTCAATTCTACCTTTCTCTCTTAATAAAAGATACACACCTAGGAAGAAGGAAAGAAAACAATGACCAAATGTGATTTGAGTCCTTTTCCACCCCTACTGTCAGCTTGGTATTTTGTTTAATGTTACTACTTTTCACTTTCAAAAAGGTTTAGTCAACAGTATTCAATCTACTTTCTAGCAGATAAACTTCGCCCACCCTCTAACCTTTAGGTCATTCCAATCATGTTATTTCTCCCATAACGCCGGAAGTAATGGAATAGGCAGAAAGCGAAAGTAGAAGTTGTACCTGTCTGCTTGCCTGTCTTTTGTTTGCTTGTCTCTTACTACTTCCTTCTCATGTTTATAACAATAAGACAAAATGGTTCTATCTAAATCGTCCCAAGCCAGTGTGGACTGCTGTAACCTATTATTATGACCTTTCACTCATGAGTAATTTTTCAGCAATTTATACCTGAAGAAGCCTTACGGCCTACCATACCGATATAAGACATGGTGAAAGTAGCTTCGGGGATAGCTTTGGCAATTATCATATACCAGGATGTTACAGGTCACCCAAAAGCAAGATGCTTAAAATACTTTAAAATATTTGAATAGTGAAGTGTTAAGCTCATTTCTGGAGTGATCTTTTGATTTAATTTTAGTAAGTACCGGTATCTACTCATGTATTCCTGATTTCAGCTTTGCATCTATTCTGAAGGCATCTTTTTGGTGAGAAAGTCCAATTAAGATATTTTATGCATATTTGGCAGAATGTGAGAAATAGCCATTCAAAAGGAAGTAATAGAAGAATAAGTGACAAAAGAGAAGGAAGAGGTGGAGGAGAAAATACCAACATGAATACACATTATTTGTGTTCATCAATTGATTATAAATCACATGCTGTCATTTGCCCATGTGTGGTGACAATGGGGCACCAGTGAGCAGCAGATAAAGCAGTTACAAAAGAAATGATTTCTCTTTATCTTCTTTGAGTGCCTCTTTGTATTATTACCTCCACACATACCCTTATTGCCATTGCACTCTCACAGTCAGAATTTTAATAATTATTATGCCTAGAGTAGTTTTATGAACTAAGTGGGTATTTAATAAACAGTAATGATTGTGATGTACTGTGTATTGTGGGCTGTTGTGCTATTCTTGGTTTATAACCCATTAGCCTGATCTGAGTCATAGAGACCTTATAGAAAAGCACATTAGTAATGACAGCGGGTCTTTAAAGAACTGCTTTTGTTTTCATGATGTTGAACACTTACGAGAATTCCCACATAGTAGTGAAAAACACTTGAAAAGCATTTGGTAAGAGAAGGTGGGGGTAATTAAGAAGCTGATAGGTGATTAGGTCCACTTCTTCCAGGGGAATTTGGGATTATTCTTTGGTTTAATACCATGCACTATGCCACCATTCACCATTCCCAATGTTCTTTGCAAGCTCCTCTTAATTCATTCTATTTGTGTCTGTTGATTAGGGTGACTTACCCCCATGTACTGAAAAAGGCAAAAGAAGCCAGAAAATTATTTTTGAGTCCCTAAAGCTTTATCCACCAGTGACTAGGGAAGTAGGCTATGCAGCCCAGGGATATGCAAAATGATCAGATAATGACCCCTTCTACTTTTAGTTTATTTTAACTCTCTTTACTCTTTTTTTTTCTCTTTTTGTATGTTTTGTTTTGCATGTACAATTTTAGTAATAAAGTGTACGTATCTGATTTGTTGTCAAGCAAGCAATCAATAAACAAAAAGGTTTTGAGACTTCAGATCAAGATAACACAATGTGATAGAAAGTGAATAGGTAATAGTGGAGATGAGATTCAGGAGATAATGAGATAAGTTTGTTAGGTTCAAAATAAACAATCCTTGTTCTCCTGAAACCCAGGAGAAACTTACATTGTATTTACACTCATGAAAAGAGGAAAAAGAAGGCAGCTGATGGACAATCTTTCTTGCTTTGATTCTGGCTAGTTTTGTGTTGGCTTTTCTGCTTTCTTCACAGAGATTGGAATAGTAGAGAATACTTAACCCCTTAAAAATTTTTTTTTTAAAAAAATATACAATTATGGTTGACATATAATATTATATTAGTTTCAGGTGTACAACATAGTGGTTAGATATTTATATACCTTATGAGTTATCAACCTGATAAGTCTAGTACCCATCTGACACCATACATAGTTATTATAATATTATTAATTATATTTCCTGTGCTGCAGTTTACATCCCAGTTATTGTTTTTATAAGTGGCACTTTATATAACTTTATCCCTTCCCCCAACCCTCCTCCTATCTGGCAACCATGATGGAATTTGGGATTATTCTGTGGTTTAATACCATGAGCTATTGTACTTACCTTTAACAAGATAAAAAACAATCTTCTGCAGTTAGGTTTGGCTAAAGGGTACATTATATCTATAAATATAATTTTTCATAGACCCTCAGAGCTCTTTGACAATGTAGAAAGTACTTTACTTAAGAATTTCCAATCTAAAAGTAATCACAGACAGGAACCAAGCCATGCTTCGTATGTGGGAATTTCAACTTTGATGGCATTAATAGCCCTGTGAAAGCAGGACACTTTTTCTTAGTCTTTTATTCACAATGTTTGTGCATAGCTTTGAGATGTTTTACCAGAATTATTTACCCCGTCATATCCAACTAAATGTAAGAGCAATGGGATTGTGGAAAGTGCTCATAAGATGAGGTAAATGAAAGTTTTGAAAATAAAGTAGAGCTAGTCAAACAATTAAAGTGGGCAGAAAGTGGTGATTACTGCATGTAACATGGAATGAATCTTTGTCCAAATGAATCATTCTAGAGGACAAACAGTGAATCACTTAAAATATAGTACTTACATGAGTTACAATAATTAGAAAATAATTGAGGGAGGGAAGCTTTTGAGGAGGTGCCTGAGCAGTAGGTCTCAAACTATTCCAAACAATAAATCGTTGTTAACTGTGTATCCAATATATTTATATTTATGTATTGTACTTAATATACATATACAACTATTATTAGCTAATATCTCAGGGAAAATACACTTAAGGGAAGATTATTAATAACAGTGAATGTAAATTCAGATTTCAAAAATCCTTCTTTATGACAATTTATTTTTCTGGAGAGGGACAATGTCTTGTCATATCCTGTAAGATTATTAGTAAGTTTTTTCTTTATAATGTGATCAACAAAGAGCTTATACTAGGAGTAACAGAAGTGTCATCTTGGCCATTATTGTTTACATTATTAATATTCTCTTTTATCCACAGCTTCTTTGTAGAAAAGCTTTAAAAGCCATATAGTCATTTAGAGAGAGTTAGCTTAAACCAGAAAATATAGTCTGGAAATGTACTGAACTAGGCTCATACATGCAATAAGTTGCAATGTGTGAGAATGGAGAGATCACTGACAGCTGCTTTAATATATTTTGATATATTTAGATTTTTAAAAATTTCAGACAATAAGAATCAATGGAGAGAAGTATATGACTAGTTATAAAGTGTTGAACGACAGATTTAATCTCCTACTTGGTGGAAATTCATCATAACATTCACATCTAGCAGTATAGCCAGCTAGAGATCCTGGTTTACTCTCCTGTTAAACTGAATAAATGCAGTGTAAAAAAATACATATATTATATATAATATAATATATGTATATATAATATATATAGTATAATTTATATATATATATATATATACACACACACACAAAGTGTGTATCTATATTAGAGGATGCCGAAAAATGTATACACATTTTAAGAAAGGAAAAAACTGTATTAAAATTGTAACACTCAATATATACCCATAACAAAAGATGAATACAAGTCACATTTGACTTCTGCAATTACAAGAGGTGCTCAAAGTGGTTACCACCAGCATAATTTTAATAGTTTTTTCCTTTCTTAAAAATGTGTATATATTTTTTGGCACCCTCTGTGTGTGTGTGTGTGTGTGTGTGTGTGTGTGTGTGTGTGTAAAACCTGTAGGCTTCAATAAATAAAAATGCATGTTTAAATTACTAGAATTCAGTAACTCATGTAATTATTGCAAGAATATATATATATTTTAAATTATATATATATATATATACATATATATATATATATATATATATATATATATATATATATATTTCTTTTTTAAGTGCTGATGAGCTGGCAAGAATATAAGGATTCCTGAGAGGTCAAATACTAAGTGAGAATAGGAACCCAGAGGGGCAAGCTGAATACACTGAAGCTGGTTGAACCTCAGTGACTTTGAGTTTCAATTTTCACACTGTGGACTGGAGGCAAAACAGGACCTACTCAAGGAGGGAATTTAATTAGGAGACCTCTGACATAAAGCTAAAACCTCAAAAGTTTATAGCCTCGGTAATGGTAAAAATATAAAACCACACATTCCCTGGAGGAAGTAAGGAAAAAAAGGCCTCTTTCAAGTCTTGGTGATAGAAAGAGGAGAAAAAAAATATCTCTTGAGTATTCTCAGCTACAGTAAATTCTCACCTAGGTTTGTGGCTCAAAAACCTACTATCTGGGTAAGTTGAAAAATCTTAAAGCCAATAATTAGGTGTAAAGGGGCATTAGGTGAGCTGTGCTCATGTGTCTAAGACAAGCAAACACACTTAAAACCCAGACCCAAATAATTCCCATAGATTCAACTTCCAATAAGCATGAGCTCATAGTCAAAAATCAAATAATACCCAGAGCAACAGAATACCATGAACAAGAGCCAATGGACTCAGACCTGCAAAAGCTTCAGATTTAATTGGAAATGTCTGACACAAATGTAAAATAAATATATATTTAAGGAATAAATGAAGATAATATAATTAGGAGTAAAGAGCAAGAAACTAAAACATTTTCAAACAGATTTGAAAACAGCCAGATATAGTAGTTAAAATGGCAAACTCAAAGAAGTAAGAGCAGATTAGACATAGCTAAAAACTGAATAATGAACTGAAAGATCCAGTGAAATTACCTAGAATGCAGCACACAGAGCTATAGCAATAATGAGTAGTTAAGAAACAAGTAGGTAGGGTTTCAGAAGAAAGGAAAGAGAGATTGTGTGGGAGAAGGAATACGTAAAGAAATGATGGCTGAAATTATGAAAGACTTCTTAGGTATGAGCAGCCTAGAGAATCCTTAGAATAATAATTTAAAAGTAATTAATAATTTGAAAGTAGTTTTAGTGAGATTGCAGAACAATGAGGACAAAAAGAGGACTTTAAAGGTATCTAGAGACAAAAGAAGGGTTACCTACAAAGGTATGCCAATTAGACTGTCAGCCAAATTCTCAGCAGCAACAATGGAATCAGCGGAATAATACTGTCAAGGTGTTGAGAAAAGCTAGAATTATATACCCCATAAGATATTTTTCAGAAACAAGAATGGAAAAAGTCATTTTAGACAAACACTTATTGAGTGAGTTTGCTATCCAAAGAATATACCTTAGGCAGGAAGGATGTTATCC
Source organism: Rhinolophus ferrumequinum (assembly GCF_004115265.2). Lineage (NCBI taxonomy): Eukaryota > Metazoa > Chordata > Mammalia > Chiroptera > Rhinolophidae > Rhinolophus > Rhinolophus ferrumequinum. The sequence continues at coordinate 62,539,668 of NC_046285.1, read as the reverse complement.
CAGGTGGAAAGTTTGAGATGAAATAAGAAGTGATTTATTTAAAGTGGTAAATAATAAGTAAATTAAAGCAATCATTGACCATATGAAACAATAATGATCAACTTATGAGGTTAAAAAGCAGAAGGAAAATATAGGACAATAAGAACATATAAGTGGGAAAGTTGTTATTGGAGTTAGTATTGTATGGTCTACCTGGTTATAGCTTAAGAGAAGTGTATAACTATATGATAATATAGTTTAAGAGAAGGATAAAATTATTAACTGTAGACTTCAATAAAGTAAAAATTAATGTTTAAGTTACTAGAATGCAGTAATCCTGAAAGAAATTACTGAATTTCAGTAATTACTGAAAGAGAAAGAAATAAAATACGTGACATCAATTTTAGAAGAGGGAAAAATGGAAAGACAAAAATAACCTAAAAAAAGTCAAAAAGGAAGAAACGAAAAGGAACATAAAACAAGACAAATAAAAAGAACAAATAATACAGTAGAAATGAATCCAAATATATTAGCAATATAAACTAAATGTGCTGATGTAAAGATTATTAGATTGGATTTTGTTAAAACTCTGACTTTATGATGTTTAAGACCCTTAGAAAGCACAGGGATATAAAAAAAGTTGAAAGTGAAGAAATTCAAAATGCAACTCTTTGTAAATATTAACCAAAAATAATTAGGCAAAATATAGCAATATCCAGCAAAATGAATGTTAAGGCAAATGTAAAGAGGGCAACTTGAAATAAAGAGGACAACTTCATCATGCTAAAATGTTCAATTAACCAGGAAGATATAATACTTTTAAATTTGTATATTTATACTATAACCTCAAAATATATAAAGTAAAATTGTTAAAGTTGTAAGAAGGTATGAATAGATCCACCATTATAATTGGAGAAACAGTGCACTGTCCTACATAATTAATAGGTCAAACAGACAAAAAATAAGTATGGTTATACAAGATGAGAACAGTGTCGATAACAAGCCGTTCCCAAAGGATGCATACAGAACATGACACTCATCAAAGGGGAAATGCGTAACCTTTTAATAACATACATTCATAATATGTAAGGAAACCAAATGCATAGTAGTTCATAAAACTAGTGCATCAAATTCTAAGACTGATATCATACTGATCATATAATCTGGATGCAATGAAATTAAGTAAGCAATTTTTAAAAACTAGAAAACCCTCATAAGATTTGGAAGTAAAGAACATGCTCTGAATACTTTCTAGGTGAAAGTAAAAATTATAAGAAAAATTAGAGAAACCGAGAACTAAAGACAAATGAAAATACTATAAAAATTTGGGTACTAAAAGGGAAATTCATGGCATTACACTGCTTATATTAGGAAAAAAAGCTAAACATTAATAAATACCCAGTCAATTTAGGAATTTGGAAACAAATGAACAGAATTATAGAGTGAAATTAAAGAAAATAACCAGTCAATTTAGGACTTTGGAAAAAAATGAACAGAATTATTGAGTGAAATTAAAGAAAATGGAATGAAATAAATAACAAGGATAAGAGCAGAAATTTAAATAAAACTGAAAATAAAGATGCAATAGAGGACATGAGTGACCTCAGGAAAAACGGATCGAGAAAAAACAGGAAGACACAATGTTAGAAATAAAAGACAATATAAAGCTAGATGGGCGGGAGGGGTGGGGGGTGGGGGGAGGGTGAGGGGATTGGAGGGCAGTCGGTGACCACAGGATGGCCACGGGTTTGAAAATTAATCTGGGGAACGTAATTTGGTGGTTACCAGAAGGTAAAGGGGTTGGGGGGTGGGGGATGAGGGTGAGGGGGATCAAATGTATGGAGATGGAAGGGGAGCTGACTCTGGGTGGTGAACACACAGTGTGATTTATGGATGATGTGATACAGAATTGCACACCTGAAATCTATGTAATTTTACTAACAATTGTCACCCCAATAAATTAAAAAATAAAAATAAATAAATAAATAAATAAATAAAAGAATGAATAGGAGAACAAAATTACAGTTTCTTCAGAGATTTAAACAATATTAATAGACCATTATGAAAATTTATGCTAATTAATTTGAAAATTTATTTGAAATTGAAAAAATTTTAGGAAAATATTGTTCTTGTAAATCAAAAGAAAAAGGTATGACCTGAGTAATTCAGAGATAAAGAAATGGAATCAGTAATTAAAACCTTTCCACAAAGAAAACATGGGCCCTGATAGTTTTACTAGAGAGTTCTGTTAAGATTATAAGAAACATATATGCAAATCTTATGCATATTACTCCAGAGTAAGAAAAAGAAGAAATAGTCATGAACTCATTTTATGAAACTAACATAAAGTCATACTAAAAAAGAAAAATTGTAGGCCATCCTCACTTAGAAACACAAAGGCAAAAATCCTAAATAAAACATTAATAAATTGAGCAATGTAAAAACATAATATATTATGATCAAGTTGGTTTTATCCTGAAAACTTCAGATTGGTTTGACATTAAATTAATTGATGTAATTCACCACATTAACAAATTAAAGAGAAAAATCATATATTGTCTCAATAGATGCAGAAAAATATTTTATAAAACTTATAATAAAAATTCGTGGCAAATTAGAAATAGAAGGGATCTTTCTTAACCTGAAAAATGGTATCTACAAAAGAACCAACATTACACTTAATGTTGACCTAAAAGCTTTTTTCTTTAAAATCAGGAAGATGACAAGGGGGCCTAAATACCAATGATTCTATTAAAATTGTATTGAAGGTTCTAACCTGTGTAATAACATAAATAACATATAAAAAGATGGAAGGGTTGAAACAAAACTATTTACTTCCAAATGATATGGTTGTCCAGTAGAAAACCCAGATGAATCTACAGTAAATCAGGAAAGTTAGATTGGACCTAGATTTTGACAGATATAAAAATCAATATACAAAAATGATAAATTTCTGTACACGTGTGATAAACAGTTAAAAATATAACTTAAAAATATCATTGACAGTAGCAATAGAAAATACAAATAAACTAAGAATAATATATGGCATTTCAGACATTTATAAAGAAAAGACGACAACTTGACTAAAAGATATGGAAAAATATACTACTTATGTGTGGGAAGACTTAAAGTTTAAAAAATTTCATTTCTCCCTGAATTGATTTGTAGATTCTGATTTGTATAAATTCTGATAAAAATTCCAACGTTTTCCTGTAGAATTTATTAAATTAATTTTTAAATTATATAAAAGAATAAAGGTCACAAATACCCAAGACACTCCTGAAGAAAAAGGTGAGGAAATTTGCTGTAACAGAGTTATAAAATTTTTTAAAAATTATATTAATTAAGAAAATGTAGGGTGGCCGGTTAGCTCAGTTGGTTAGAGCGCGGTGCTCTTAACAAGGTTGCCAGTTAGATCCCCACATGGGCCACTGTGAGCTGCACCCTCCACAACTAGATTGAAACAAGTACTTGACTTGGAGCTGATGGGTCCTGGAAAAACACACTTAAAATAAATAAAAGTTAAAAAAAAATAGTTTCCCAAAATTGGGAAAAAAAAGAAAAGAAAATGCATTGGCATAGCATTAGACAAATAGATCAACAGTACGGAATCGAGAGTCCAGAAAAAAGAATGGCATGTATATTGAAACTTAATTTGTGATTAAACTTGTATTAAAAGTCAGTGTAAAAAAGATGGGCTTTTTAATATATGGTGCCGTGACAATTCACATAGAACAAAATGAAATTGGACCATACTTCATATATACATAAAAATAAATTTGAAATATACTTAAATGTGAAAAATAAAACTTTTAGAAGAAAATATGGAATATATATCTGTCAGGATAGGGATTTTTTTTTTTTTAATTAGACCAAGAAACCCCACTAACCTCAATAAAGCTAGATTCAATTATATGAAAATTAAGATACTCTGTTCATCAAAAACCCAGTAAATAAGGTGAAAAGATATGCCACAAAGTGAGAAAAGATGTTAGTAACACATGATTGACAAAGAATTAATAGTACGCAATGAATAAGAACTCCTGGGAATTAATAAGAAGGCAAAAAACACAAATAGAAACATAGGTAGAAGAGTTGAAGAGGCACTTCACAGAAGCAGAAAGAGAAATGCACTATAAACATTTGAAAAGATGCTCAAACTCCTTAGTGATTAGGAAACTCAAAAACACAATACTCCATGCACCACTTACCAGATTTGCAGAATGTGAAACATCTGAAAATATCAACAGTTAGCAAGGATCTGAAGCCTCAGAAACTCTTATACCCAGTTGGTGGGAGCCCACACTGGTACACCCAGTTTAGAAAAACAATTTGTATTATCTAATAAAATCAAAAATGTACACACTGTGGAAAACTCTGCCTCTGATATCCACATGGCTTCTGCCTCATCTCCTTCAAATTTTTGTTCTGGTGAACTGATTACCACTTTGTTCTTCCTGACTGTCCTATTTAAAACTGGGTACTCCACAAACACTTCCTATTTCCTCTCCTTGCTTCATTTTCTGCACAATACTGTCTCCTTCCAACAGATATTATTTGCATATTTATTTTATTATTTGTTTCCCTCCACTAGAATGTAAGCATATGAAGGCAGAGATTTGTCGAGTTTTTTTCATGGATGTATGCTTACAGTCTAAAATAGTGCCTGACACAGAGAAAAACTTGCTGAATTAAATATTCTATGATCTAGCAATCCCCCGGGGCATACATCTTAGAGAGACTCTTGAAACAGGAGACATGTACAAGAATGCTCATAGCAGCATCATTTGTAATGGTAAAAACACAACCCAATGCAACAACAATAGAAGGTATTGGATAATACGTTGTGGAATATTCATATGGTAAATATTATATAGCAATTAAAATAGATGATCTGTAATATAAATTTGAATCCCTAATGTTAAGCCAAAAAATGCATACAATATGAATCCATTTATATAAAGTCTAAAAACTTGCAAAACTAAATAACATTATTTAGGGCTACAAAATATGATGAAAAAATTGAGAGACTAACTAACAAGCAGTACAGAAGGATTTCCTCCTGAGTGGGGCGGAAAGGAAGGTGTGCTTCGGTTACCTGGCGGGGTACACAGATGCTCATTCTGCTGATGCTCTGACTCGACTCTGGAGTGCATCGGGGCCTGCAAGCTTCTACCAGCCTTGGTTAAGCTGGAGTTTTTAAATACTGGATTTCACACAGGTCTTGCAACCACTTTGAAGGACAGTTGCTTCTGAACTATGTAAATAAATATTCCTTGAATAAAGCAGCCTTTAAGATATGAAGTGGCCACAGGGTTACTTCTTTGGGATCCCTATCATCTCTAGATTTCTAGACTTCCCAGGAACTGATTCAGGTCTTTTGGGGTCAAAAGACCTGAATTATTCAAGTTCCAGCTCTAATACTAACAGTTAGTGCTATGTTGGTAAGAGGCACTTTACATAAAGAAGATCCGTGAATTCTTACAGTGATTCTACTATGAGATAGTAAGTACCATTATGCCCATTTTACAAATAAGGGAAATTGAGACTTTGCCCAATATTTATAGTTGTTAAGTGGTAGAACTGAAACTCTTGCCAAGCTTCCTCTGTACCTCTCAGTAACTTTCCACATAGAAAGTGTTTTATGAATTTCATTAAGAGCAAGAAATTGAGTAGAAAGGAAATCCACTGTTGCTGCGTGAAATGGGCTGCAGCACACCCCATCTTGTTTACCCAGTTGTTTACTGAGGCGGAGGGTGCTGAACGGTTCCCAGCAAGCAGTGTCTGCCTCCTGCATCTGCCTCTTTGGAAGATGTGTCTTGTCCTGCCGCTCACCACCCACTCACTTCCGTCTGGTTTCTCTTCTGCTGGCCCCTTTCCCATAGCAGTTACTGTTTGTTCTGCAAGTGCCAGAGCATTCATCCTTTTTTCCTTGAATGGTGTGCCCATTTGCATATCATGCAAACAGCCCAGCTGCTGGAGTCCCGGTTAGAGTAAATAACGGTCACAGTGTTTGCAGGATTCCTCCCTTCTGGAACCTTCGGCACAACTCCAGGGAGAAAATCATTTAGTTGGAATCTCTGCTCGGATCTCCTGACATCATGAATGAACACTTGAGCTAAAAATGCACTGTAACTCTCTTCAGGTAAATATGAGCTTTAGAATTCAATGGTGGAGGGAGATTTCTAGACAGAGAAATGCTATTATTTTTAGATTGTCTAATTCCATTTTCTAGTCTTTAGACTTTAAATATGTTTCTAAGTATCCATTCACTTCTTGAAAACAATTCAATGAAAAACTCAAGAATTTAATGTATTTCCACAAACATTTATTATTTTCAAATGTAATCAATTACACTCTTTATAAATCTAATATATCAATTTTCTAACATCTTGAGAGACGTATCAGTGAAGAAAAAACTGAAACAGATTATAAGGATTCGAACACCATGGATTTATTTTTTTCTTCATTTTCTCTATTCTTAATCTTTTAATTATTAAACAACAAATTTGCTCTTATTTCTCCTCAGGAATACAACTTACACACCAAATTCTGAGTCAGAGTTACCTTTTCTGGACCAGCGGAGATTGCAGATTATCCAGGGGAACACATCCCCTTTTACGGTTACACTTTGTCCATTACAACAGAAATGCTCAATTTATTGGTTTTGTCAAACAGATTTTGGTGTTTTGTGACCCCAATCAGTACTCCCTCAATGAGACTCTTATTTGGGGGATATTTTGCAATTTTTTTCATGTTCCAATTAAGGTCTAAATTTTTTAAATATTCACATGTATATATGAATGCATGAATATTTCTATACTATTCCAGGTCATATGTGCTTTTTTTAAAAAATAATTCATTTAATAAGCTTCTAAAAATCTGATCATTAGTGATTGAAGGTCAGCTTAGATGAAGCCCTGATCAAAAATACTCAATGGTGAGATTGCAGCAGTTGCTGAATCTCTGGAAAGCCTAATGAAAATACCTAATTATTTTACACTTTAACGTTTTGGATTACATGTGTAATCCATCATTGCACTAAAATGATTTTACCAACTGTTTTGAATTCCGAGACTTAGAATGTAGGAATTTCAGGTAGAAAGAAATAAAGTTAAATCATAACCTATATGATATGAATTCCAGCCAGTTCAATTCTTTATTTAATGCTTCCAGCATCTCTCTGCTAAGTCCTGTGGAGGACAGAGGAATGTCAGATATGTTACCTACATGCAGGATACAGCCTGGGTAACACCTTTGAGAAACATACTCACGTGGTGCACATGCCAGCCAATAAACCCAAAATAGCCTTTTTTTGTTTGTTTGTTTTTACAACTTAGTTTCTGACTTCACTCTAATGCTGGTATGTCCTCCTTGGTCATCTTGTCCATCTAAATTCATTCTTGTGATATTCTCATCAAGCATCAAGTCTGATGGCTTTACATACTATCCATATGCTGACAGCTCCCAAACATAACTCTTCAGTCTGGACCACTCTCCTGAATTCTGGACCTATGTGTTCAATTGCCTGATTGAAATCTCCACTTGGGTGATTAACAGGTATCTCACATCAAGCTAGTACGCCGAGTTCCTCTTCATCGCTTCTAAACCGTCTCCTGTTGTAGTCTTTATCTCCGCCAATGGCAACCCCATTCTAGTAGTTCCGGATAAAAACCTGTGTCGTTTTTGACTCCTTTCTTTTTCTGCCACCCCATATCTGATCTGTCAGCAAATTCTCTTGGCCCCATCTTTAAAAGAAATCCAAGTGATCCACTTCTCACCACCTCCACTGCAGTTACTTAAAAGTAGCTCTTTCTCTCAACTGGATACATGAAGCATCCTGTCTTGTTTACCCTCATTTTATTTTACTGATCCTTCTGGGTGATACCACATCATGACTTTCCTGTGCCTGTAGAATCTCATCTCCAGCAGCTGGCAAGATGATGGTGAGTGACCAGTCTCTAAGGCAGTCAGTTTAGGACAGATCCAACCATGTCTTAGTGTTCCATTTGAAAAACAAATGGAAGGAAGAGAAGCTATCAGCTATCAGTATCAGGCAGCAACTCACCTAGCTGTTATTCTGGAGACAAGATTGATATTTCTGTTGCCCTAGATTTTAGTCGAAACACCTGAATCTCATCTGTTTCAGTCACACATTCTTAGGCACAGCCAATGAGAAAGCGACTTTTAACACTTAACATTTTGCAAAATTAATTATTCCCATTAATTTCATCCTGAATTCCTTGTAACTATCATTAATTTTTTTAAAAAGTAGGTTCTTTTGAGGACGGAGAGTTGCTTTAAAACATCATGGCTAACTTTTAGAACTCTGCCCTAAAGAAATAATGACTAAAGACTCATGAATGGAGATATCAATCACAAATATGTTTGTCATAGTGAAAAATAAAAAGCTAATTGTTTATAATAGATAAATGGTAAATGGAATCTTTGACAATTAAAATGCAATTTTTGCAAAAATTTTTATAGCAAAGTGTTTAGAAGATATCTTGAAATTTGGCTTATCTCACTGGAAGTAATAAAAAAAGGAGAATACATCTTAACTGGTTTATGAACTGCAAGTGCTTTGAGAAAAAAGGAAAAATCATAGCCTTTAATTGGCCAGGAAGACTTCACCATCAGAATGGTTTAGTTCACAGTTTTATTCAATTTTATCCTTCTATACAAGAGAGCAGTTGATTCAGTAATAAGATCTCCACTTAGAAGAAAAGGGTCTTAGTCATAAAAGGAGCCATTAAGAAATAAGCCCCATATCTGATATTTGGATCAGAGAGGAGGGTGGAGGTAACTCTACATGTTAGTGCCCATATATTTATTATCTAAACTGGGACACTTCTGTGAGTGAAAGAAGACATTATTATTAATAACGCACCCCAGAACAAAAAGTATAGATTGGGAATGAACAGGCAAACTGGTACATATGGTCACCTCCCGACCTAAGGAGACAGATTTTGCACAGAGAATCCCTGAAGGGTCTCTGGAGTCTGGTTTCAAGGGACATAACTAACATTATCTCTGGCCCATCCAACCTCATGTCTGGATCACTAGAGAATCCTCCCTCACAGCCAAGGCTAGGATATTAAGGAGGGTAGGGTCATTGGAGCCACTTTCTTGCTTGTTCAGTGCACTCCATTTTCCAGTTTTATAAGATGGCCGAATTTGATCCACATAGCTGAGAGGGTTGGGAGAATTAGGTTAAGCTGTTTTCTTCTGTTTAGAAATTACCTGGATACCATAGGACATACTTATTAAATCTGTGTTTCTCAAACTTGTCTGAACATAAAAATCATGTCGCAAAGGTTAGCTGTTAAAAATACCAATTCTTGGGCTTTACCTCAAACTTAATGAATTGGTTCTCCTGTAGAGAATTCTGAAAGATCTATATTTTAAACATGCTCTTCTATTCAGTAGGCAAGTTCAAGAAATGCTATTTTATGTAATAAGTTTTAAGAACTAGTATGAAGAGTATATTATTAAGTATGCAGATATATATTTTCATATGTACATATCGATGGAACAGAAGGAAATACAATGAAAAGGTTAATGTTAAGAAAGCGATGATCTCTAAGATAAGGAATTATGTTCTACTCACTTGTCTGTACTTTCTCTACAGTGTACAGTGAGTTATAATCAAATATTAAAAAGCATTATTTTAAAATCAGCAAACCATTTCATAAACATAATAACAAGCCTGGTTTATTTTTTTTCCTTTCTATATGAGTAAAACTACTTTGTATCATATGGGCCAAGGTTGTTTCTCTGAGGTTTCCCCAACTCAGGGGCCTTCATGCAGCCATGTAGGTTGTACACTGCACAATGATAGGGGGAGTCATTTACATTGTGTTCTATTGAATGCCACCTCCTAGAGTTCTACAGTGTGCACCTCTGCTCCACTTCATGACATGTCATTTATAATACCTTCAACTGATTCTTTTTTTTTAAGTGTTTTATTTTTTTAATTTTTATTATTTTTTTATTTATTTAAAGTTTATTGGGGTGACAATTGTTAGTAAAGTTACATAGATTTCGGGTGTACAATTCTGTATTACATCATCTATAAATCCCATTGTGTGTTCACCACCCAGAGTCAGTTCTCCTTCCATCACCATATATTTGATCCCCTTTTACCCTCATCTCTCACCCCTTCCCCCCTTACCCTCTGGTAACCACTAAACTATTGTCTGTGTCTATGAGTTTTTGTTTCTCATTTGTTTGTCTTGATCTTTTGTTGTTTTTGGTTTATATACCATATATCAGTGAAATCATATGGTTCTCTGCTTTTTCTGTCTAATTTATTTCACTTAGCATTATACTCTCAAGATCCATCCATGTTGTCACGAATGGTCCTATTTCATCTTTTCTTACCGCCGAATAGTATTCCATTGTGTATATATACCACAACTTCTTTATCCATTCATCTATCGAAGGACATTTCGGTTGTTTCCATGTCTTGACCACCGTAAATAAAGCTGTAATGAACATTGGAGCACACGTGTCTTTATGGATAAATGTTTTCAGATTTTTGGGGTGTATACCCAGGAGAGGGATTGCTGGGTCATATGGTAATTCCATTCTTAATTTTTTGAAGAACCTCCATACTGCCTTCCATAACGGCTGCACCAATCTGCATTCCCACCAACAGTGTATGAGGGTTCCTTTTTCTCCACAGCCTCTCCAATACTTGTTACTATTTGTCTTGTTGATGATAGCCATTCTGACTGGGGTGAGGTGATATCTCATTGTGGTTCTTATTTGCATTTCTCTGGTGATTAGTGATGTTGAGCATTTTTTCATATGTCTATTTGCCATTTGTATGTCCTCTTTGGAGAAATGTCTCTTCAGGTCCTCTGCCCATTTTTCAATTGGGTTGTTTGTTTTTCTGTTGCTGAGGTGCATGAGTCTTGAACTGATTCTTGACTTAGAGATTATGTGTTGAAAAGCAAGGTGATCGATCTGTCAAGGCTTATGCATATTTAGCCACTTTTATAGGAGGAATTAACAAAGATACCACTAATGTAATGAGTCCTAATGATCATAGAAGGAAAATTCGTTTATGATGGATTTCAAGTTAAAACACCCTGGTTATTTTAATAATGGAATTGGTTAAAGCATATACATTGTTGCAAATCATAATCTCCAGCTGCCCAGAGCCTAAGGAAGAAATAGGGTTGATATTAAAAGTAGCTCAGACCTCATTGTTTAAGTCACCACCATGTCCACCATAAAGCTTTCCTTTTCCCGGACACATTGTGTGATTTTAGTGTCGGCCATTGCATATAAGCATATGCAATTTAAATTTCTGACGTGAGAAGGAATGAGGGGAATTAATTCTTTCAAGTAACCATGTTATTACATGCTAAGCTCTGTATGGAAAACAAAAATAAATCTGGCTTGAATCCTGCTACCAAGGAATTGACAAAATAGAGGGAAAAATAAGGCTTGTATGTACATAATTAAAATGCATGGAAGAAAATAATAAATGCCATATTAGGTAGAATTCAAAAGAGGGAGAGTTGTACCCATAGCCTGGGACAGGTGTAATGAGAATTAAGCAAATCTTTCTGAAGGAGAGCCAGTGCAAGAGGGTCCTTAAAGAATGTAGTTTGATGATTTTGGTCATTTAGAGACATGAAAGAACCAGCATGTCAGGCTTAGGCCATGAATAAAGGCCCACAGTTGGGGAAATGTAGAGGATAGCATAAACGGTTCTACTGATGGAAGTGAAGAGCAGGCACATTGGGGTGGCAGATGCTGAGTTTCAAGAGTTCTGGGCACAGTAACAAAGAAGCCAAGGCTGAAGGATTCAGTCCTCTCTGGGAAAGGTCAATGTTGCTCTGTTCATGCTCAAAAATGGACCCAGCTAATTCCTGGAAGTAGGTCTTATGGTCACAGCTCAGCTGCTTACCTAGCCTCTCAGAAGGTAAAGTCCCTTTCCCTTCTTCTTCTTCTTCTTTTTTTTTTTTTTTGCTTTTTTTTTTTTTATTAGTTTCAGGTGTCAGAACAATGCAATAGCTAGACATTTCACCCGTCACAACGTGATAGTTCCCCCTCCCCCAATTTATTACCCTCTGACATTGTACATATCTATTACAATTCCATTGACTCTATTCCCTATGTTATACTTCATATCCCGTGACTATATATGTTAAATTATAGTTGACATACAATATTATTCAACTTCAGCTTCAGGTGTACAGAGCAGTGGTCAGGCATCTACACCGTCCATGAAGCGGTCTCCCAAATGAGACAGGTTCCCATCTGCCCCCCTGCAAAATCTTTACAACATTATTAATTATATTCCCCAAACTGTCTTTCATATCTCTGTGGCAATATTGTAGTTACCAATTTATGCTGTCTAATCACTTCCCCTTCTTCCTCATCCCTACCTCCCACCCTTCTAGCAACCATCGGTTTTTCCTCTATATCTCTGAGATTATTTCTGTTTACTTTGCCCATTTATTCAGATCTTTAGATTCCACATATAAGTGAGATCATTTGGTATTTGTCTTTCTCCCACTGACTTATTTTACTTAGCATAATGTTCTCTATGTCCATTCATATCATTGCACATGGTAAGAATTCATTCTTCTTTTTAGCTGAATAATACCCTATTGTATAAATGTACCACAGTTTCTTAATCCAGTCATCTACCGATGGGCATTTCGGTTGTTTCCAAGTCTTGGCTATTGTAAATAGCACTACAATAAACATAGGGGTGCATATATTTTTTTCTAATTAGCATCTTAGATTTCTCTGGATAGATACCTAACAGTGGAATTGCTGGGTCATAAAGTAGTCCCATTTCTGTTTTTTTGAGATACCTCCATACTGATTTCCATAGTGGTTGCACCAATCTGCAATCTCACCAACAGTGCACAAGGGTTCCCTTTTCTCCACAATCTCACCAGCACTTTTTGTCTGTTGATTTATTGATGATAGCCATTCTGACTGGAGTGAGGTTGTATCTCATTGTGGTTTTTATTTGCATTTCTCTAATGATTAGTGAGGTTGAGCATTTTTTCATATGTCTTTTGGCCATCTGAATGTCCTCTTTAGAGAAATGTCTCTTCATGTCCTCTGCCCATTTTTTAACTGGGTTGCTTGTTTTTTTGGTGTTGCGCTGATAAATAATAAAGTATCAGAAGGAGAAATCAAGAAATCAGTCCCATTTACAATTGCTTCAAAAACAACAAAATACCTAGGAATAAATTTAACCAAAGAAGTAAAAGACCTGTACTCAGAAAATTATAAGACATTGAGGAGAAATCAAAGAAGATATAAATAAATGGAAACACATACCATGTTCATGGATAGGAAGAATTAATACAGTTAAAATGTCAATACTACCTAAGGCAATATATAGATTCAATGCAATTCCTATCAAACTACCAATGACATTTTTCTCAGAAATAAAACATATAATCCTAAAATTTATATGGAACCATAAAAGACCCTGAATAGTCACAGCAATCTTGAGAAATAAGAACAAAGTGGGAGGTATCATGCTACCTAACATCAAACCACACCACAAGGCTATAGTAATCAAAACAGTATGGTACTGGCATAAAAACAGACACATAGATCAATGGAACAAAATAGAGAGCCCAGAAGTAAATCCATGCCTATATGGCCATTTAATCTATGACAATAGCAGCAAGAATTTATATTGGGGTAAAGACAGTCTATTTACTAAATGGTTCTGGGAAAACTGGACTCACACATGCCAAAATTGAAACTGGACCACCTCCTTATGCCATATAAAAGAACAAATTCAAAATGGATTAAAGACTTAAATGTAAGACCTGAAACCCTAGAAGAACCCTAGAAGAAAATATAGGGAGTCAATTTGCAGACATTACTCTGAGTAATATTTTTACTTTTCCTCAGGCAAGGAAAGTAAAAGAAAAAATAAACATATGAGATTACATCAAACTTAAAAGTTTTTTCACAGCGAAGGAAACCATCAATAAAACAAAAAGGCACCCTATTGAATGGGAGAAGATAATTGTCAATGATACATCTGATAAGAGGTTAATATCCAAAATTTATTAAACACTCATTCAGCTCAACCCCATTACCTTCTTATCAATTGGAAGTGGAAGCTAAAAATTTTATATTACAGAGTGACTGACATGAAATGACCAAAGGTGTATTGCATAAGGTTGTTTTATTATTCATATATACTTCGTAACATTAAGATTTAAAAAGAATATATTGTTGATAGGTCACTGGCTGGGACGTGAACATGCCTTTTACACTGAGTCCTCCTTTGTTGTATATTTGCTGTAAAAGTACCTTACTAGCCTATCAGAGAAAGATTTGTCTTTGTCTTCCTTATATCTTCAAAGAGCAAGATGATTTAAGTCCAATGTGCATGTGCATATGTGTTGTTGTTGTTGGTGGTGGTGGTGGTGTGATGAGTGTTTCTGCCTCAATTTATTCATCTTTATGGGCCAAAGACTATGGAAAGATTGATGAGATATGAGTAGGTAGTGATTAAGGCTGATTCTACATGTGAGGGGTACAGGCCTCTGTGGACATAAAACTTGGGGGTCTGAATGGAAAAAATAAATGAAGAGGCTTTTAGTTGTTTGGTCATCTGGCAAAGAGGCAATGAAAATAGCTGAATATCACCCTGGTCCCAGAACCAGAAACCAGCAACCTAACCTAACCTCAGTAACTCCATACCCACCGACCCTCTGTTTTACCACTCCGAGCACCATTTTTGACTTTGTAAAGTGATCATCATATTTTACCTCATTGAATTAATAAAAGGATAGGATAAGTAATCTAAAAATAAAAGTGCTGTATAATACAAACTAGTAATAATGATTCTTGTTATAATCTATAGAATATCTAATATATGTTGGGAATTGTGCTAGGTGCTTTAAATTATCCAAAATCTTCAAAATATCTTTTAAAGGTAGGTATTATTAACTCTTTTACACACAAGGAAAAGGCTCAGGGAAGTTAAGTGACTTGACCAAGGTCATAAAGCTTGGTAAATGTCAACAAGGATTTATACTCAGGCCTGTTTGACTCCCAAGACTTTGCTCTTTGGCATTTGAACAGTTTTTATTTTCTTGCTTTCATTAATCACTGAAGTTTCTCCTTGGAAGTGAACTAATAATAATAATTAAAAAAATAAAATATTTATTGACTGCTTACTAAGTGATGTAACAAGTATTGTTCTATAAATTTGACATGTAATAATCCATTTAATTCTTAAAACCCTAGGAGATAAGTTATATTATTATCTCCATTTTATAGATGAGAAAAATTGAGGCCCAGAGAGGTTAACTAACTTATCCAAGCTAGTAAGAGGCTGAGCTAAAATTCAAACCCAGGCAGTCAGGTGATTATATTATTTAGAACATAAATAATTTTTTGGAAAAAAAAACGAGATTTCCTGACTTATCTCTGATATAATGCATGATATAAAGTTTTCTTAGCTAGTACAATTTACACAGAGATTAATGTACAATATGCTTTTATGTTCCAAAGCCTTGTCAAAAATGTTTCTATTTTGGGCCTATTTTTTCTATCATGAAATGAAGTTCAAGAATAAGCCACATCAATGAGCATTTGTGTACATTTAACTCTGTAAAAATTTACTTTCCAGAAGAGCAGTATTAATCTATAGCTACAGAAACGGTAAACTGACAACATGTCTCTTTTTTATTTTGGTTTCAACTTAAAAAGCTATACAAATATTTGTTGTTTTGTCTTGTTAATTTTCCAAAAGAGTTTAAGATTTGGTGGCTTCTTGAAACAAATCTTTTAGCAACGTTAATTTTAAAGTTAGCCATTCTGAGTATCAAATTAAGCTGTCAGCCTGTGAAATGATAGTGAGAAAGATGGATTACAACCACCCCCACCCCATCCTCTGTAGAGATTGGTAAGTATGAACAGGAAGACCAGAGGCCAGGAATCACATTGTAGTCATTCTTTTCTAGTTATGTCAGATTTCTAGCATGCTATTAGAGACACATGTGTCATCCTTACCATCAACCAACATATCATTGCTGTTTCAAACTGTTACTAGAGCTGTTGACACAGAATATTGTGTCTGTCGACAGCTCCAATTAGTTGGCGTGTCTAACTGGTGACAGCATGGTCTACTTTTGTTTATGGGGATGGTGGGAGCTGTATCTCCGTCTCCCAACCTCCTGTGGCAGACAGATGGATAGAGCTATATAATCATCAATGGAAACGTATGATATTCTGTCTTCACAAACCATCACGCAGAGCAGAACCGACGGCCTTTTGTCTGCTTTTAGAAATGACTGCAAGATCCCTCCCATCTGTAAAGTTATGAGGGCGAATATCCATAAAATTCATCATATGTACATATGTGAGAGCAAATGGATTGGGGTGTGAAGAGGAAATAAATACACATTTTTTAAAAAGCCAATGTAATATTTAACTGAGTATCATATCAGCATTGAAAATATTTTTGCTTCAGCACTTTTATAAAAATGTCTTTAATTGAAAAAATTTTTTAAATAAACTGATTATTGTTTTATTATTATTTATTTCATACCAATAAGAACTGTTAAATTACATTTTGTAACATTTGACATTCTGAACTGTGAATGGCCTTTCTTTTGACATGTGGTAGAATCCCTGGCTTGGAATTCCCTATGGTGTTTCATCTTCTCCACTATTTCCCAACCTTTCATCATAGAGACACATGTGAGAGACGATGTTCACAGGCAGAGAAACCCACCTTAATAAGCATATCTGATGTCTGCAATCAGAGTATATACAGAGTATATGGCTCATAACTTCATTCTTTCCAAAAGAATGAGGAGGAATGCACAGCAAGTGATGGACTAGTCTGGAATTCATTCTATATAAAAGTGCAAACCATTCTTAAACTTTATTAGCTTTATTTTTAAATATAACTCATAAGTGACCATTATGTGGCTGGAAACCACTCACCTAGTTTATCAGTTCATCTCCTTTCCTCAGTTGACTACAACTCATCCCTCAGGTTTCAGTTCAAATGCCGCTTGATTACAAAAACCTTCCCTGAACCTCTGTTATATACATTCACAACATTCTATGCCTTTCTTCCTAGCACTACTGCAGTTTGGAATATCCATTGTGTAATTATTTGACTAATGTCTGTTCTCCCATGAGAGCAGAGCACAGGTTGATCTTGCTCACCACTGAATCTCTGGTGCCCAACACAGCTGCCTGGTACCCAACTGGGGCACAATGTAGACATGTTGGACGAATGCTGTTCAGGTTAACTCATGCTAGAATTTTTCAGCTAAAAGAAATACTATTCTCTGGTTTTCTCAGACTACAACTCACTGTAAGGAAGTGCTTCTTTGTAGACACTTAGGACTCAGATTTATTTACACCTGCAATCTAAGTCCAGAACTAGGTTGTTGATGGTGGTGGTGTGGAGGTCAGGGTGTATGTTCTAGGCAGAGGAAGTATGCATGAGGCTTCTAAGACCCAGTTCTACACATGGCAGAATCAAATGAAAGATCTGAGAAGACCGAGAGGGAGGCCTTCAGAAAATGAACCCTCTGTTGCTATAGGAGGCTAACCTGGAACTCTGACTTAGAAGGCTAGAAGGATATTTCTTGTCACCTCCACTCATGGCCAATAAATGTATTAATATTGGTCCTATCCACGCTGTGTCCCAGCAAACTTGAAGATGAGACTCAGCCTCCGGAAACCTGGTTTGATAGTGATCCCACATGAAGTAAATAGGTGACATGAAGGAGAAGTAAACATTTATTGTTTTATGTGGCAGAAATTTTGAGGTTGTTTGTTATGCCAACATAGCATAGCCCATCCTGACAGATACAGAAATCTTTACATTATACCAAGTTATATACATATTTCTATATATCAGAATGTACTGTGAACAACAAACCATGTTTTTATTTTTACTGCTCCACATTCAACAAGTTGGCTGCCTGTTAGTAGAAACTTGAAACCCTTATATGAATAAATGTTTGGAATTTAAAAATCAGTATTTACTCAATTAATAGCTCATTAAGGGAAGAGGCCATGTCTTTTACATTTTTTTTATACCTCACATCAAGCCCTACACACTTAGTAAATAGTGAACATTAACTGTTTAGTGAATGAATGGATCACCTCCTAAACATTTCTTTTCATGGCTGAAACCTGTCAGTTAAAATTTCATTTTTCTATATAGGTTCCTCTTCCCAACACTTGTATCCCTTTCTCCAAATTTTCCTTATTCTCTCTCTTTCTGAATTGTAGCCCTCACAAAAGACCTTGGCATGAATACCTATAAGCAGTAGCCCTGCATTTCTGAATTAAGTCCGGCATTTTCTGACCCCTGGATCCAGTTTTGTTGTCTTTACTCAGCCAGACAGATCTGGTATATTATTTCTGCACTTCTTTCTTCACGTACTTTGGACCTTGGGAGAGACATTCAAGATTTTCTGTTTACTTAGCTTTCACTTCCCAAGACATGTTCACATTTTTCTCATTTGATTCTCTCTAGAAACCCTAGGAAAAGTAGGTGAGGTCGGTATTTTCCCCATCTCGTAGATGGGCAAAATAAGGTTCAGAGAAGTCACCCAACTAGCAAAACGGCACATGTGCAACTGAGTCATTGGCGGGAAGTTTTATTGTACTATAATCAGGAAATTAGATCAATACTTCTCTTGCTGGGCATCACCACCAATTTGCTCTTCCAGAAGGCAGAGGATATTGCTGCTCCGAACTTAATTCTCATTAGCAAGGTGATGCCTGTGAAGGTGATGAGGATTATGGGAGAAAATGAGTACACTTTTTAGATTGAAAAATAGTTGAAGGAGGGAATGCTGAGCTTAGTCAAATATGTTCTTTAGGCATTTAAAATGCATTTTTCCCCCTAAATCAAAGATATGATTCTCAAGAAATGGCATCATTCTATGGACAGAGACTTTAAAAGAGAACGTAGCTCAAAGGCAATAGGGGAGACTGAAAAATCTAATTCTGATCATATATTCATGAATAATCCATGTGAATAAAGGTAGGCACATCTAAGGAAGCTTTTGTGACTGCCAAGGGGGCTCTCTGATGAGCTTATATTTAAAAGGACTCATAGGAAAGCTGGAAGAAGGAAGGTACAATGATGGCAGAGACTAGCTAGGCAGTACCAGGAAAGAGCCCTGAGAGCAAGAGAACTAGACCTATCGGCTGCTCAGCCATGTGACCTTCTATGGGCCATTCCTTGCTCATGAGGGACTTGGAGTGGAAATTCTATCTCCCAGGATTAAGATTTAATATTCACAAATACTAAAAATGTGAAAGAGAGATTCTAAACAGAGTGTATTTAAATGAGATCAGCCCAAAATGAGTTGCCGGGCGTAAAAAAAAAAAAAAAAAATTGCTAAAGAAGTATAAAATTGCTTTCGAGCAAGAAAAATAAGAAAGAGAGCTGTGAAAATGAAAGTGGATGGCATGGGCAAACATGTCTGTAAACTGTGGGGAGATGCAGAATGTGGGGAGGCCGGGCTCTGATTAATGTTAGGCCCCTTGCTTGGGGAATCTTGCTTCTATTTGCCTGTGGACTGATCTAACAAGAAGAATAATCTTCAAACTGAGACGGTACAGCAAACAATGCAAAGAGGAAACAGCCAAGAGAGATGAAGGGAGAGAGTATCAAGTGCCCTTAATGAGAAAACTTCTGTGTTCGGAAGAATTGCATCCCAGGACACCGAAACACCTTAAAGATATGATCAAAGCACCAGTGTTGCTGCTCTTAGGAAACCACAGAGAACAAGAGAAGAGGCAGAGGACTGCAGGACAAACACCTTCGTTTTCTAAAGAGATAGATACAAGGATAAAGCATTAGTCTGATGAACATTGTGTTGTTCTCTAGCAAAAAACAGAGTAGATTTTTAAATTGGAGAGTTTGTGAGCGCAATGTGATGAAAGCAGCACACAATAAGAGTCAGGGATTAAGATGTGAAAATTGCCAGTTATAAAAATAAGTCACCAGGATGTAAAGTACAGTTTAGGGAATATAGTCAATAATATTGTAACAACTATGTATAGTGCCAGAAGGGCACTAGACTTACCGGGTTGATCACTTCATAAGTTATATAAATGTCGAATCATTATGTTGTACACCTGGATCTAATATAATATTGTATGTGAACTGTAATTCACAAATAAAAAAAATATTTAAAAAATAAATAAAAATAAAAGCAAGCAAAAAAGAGTCAACATGATTCTCTAAGAACAAATTCTTGCTGCTTACACACACACACACACACACACACACACACACACACACACACACACACCCCATTACTGGATTCCTGGATTGGTGGATGTAGGCAGAATAATAGCTCTCAAAGATACACTCATTCTCATTCCTAAACCTGTGAATAAATCAGGTTACATGACAAAGAGGAATTAAGGTTGTAGATGGGATTAAAGTTTCTAATCAACTGAATTTGAATGGGCAGGTGACCCCTGTAGTATCTGGGTGGGCCCGGCATAATCACAAGGCTCCGTAAGTGTGGAAGAGGGAAGCAGAAGAGTCAATGTGAGAATGAGGCCCTGTGTGAAAGACCACCAGCCATTGCTGCTTTTGAAGATAAAAGGTGCCAGAAGTCAAGGAATGCTAACAGCCTCTAAAAACTGGAAAAGACAAGAAAATGATTCTCCTCTAGTGCCTCCAGAAGGGATGCAGCCCTGTAGAAACCTTGATTTTTATCTCAGTGAGACTTATTTTGGACTTCTGATTTCCAGAACTGTAAAATAATAAATGTGTGTTGCTTTAAGCCACTAAATTTGTGGCCATTTGTTACAGCAACAATAGGAAACTAACACTGTAGGCAACGGGAGTATCTTGACTCCTGACGGGAAAATTAATTAGTACTATTGTTTAGATGTATTTCCAGTTGTTTAAACGATCATTCCATGTCACTCTGAGAAAAGATGCCCTGTGTCCTGCCACAAGATTCTGTCCTGGGTTCATTTATTCATTCACTTACTCGATAAATATTTACTGAGCATCTTTAATGTTGCAGCCACTGCTGTAAAAACTGAGAATTCAACAGGGAACAAGAAAGCAAGTTCCCCACACTCAGAGTTTACATTCCAATGAAACAGACAAAAAATACAGTTTCCAGTAGTGATATGTGCTTTGAAGGAAAATCAAGCAGATTAAGGGAATAAAGGAATGCAGAGGTGGTCTTTTTTGGATGGAATGGTCAGGAAATGTGTCGTTGGGGTGATATGTAAGCAGACACCTGAAAGCGATGAGAAGGTCTCATGAAAGAACCTTTCTAGGAAAGAGATATGGATAGTGTAAAGACCCTGATAGGAGAAAGAGCTTATATGTTCTGAAGACAGCAAGAAGGTCAGAGGATCAAAATTAAATGAGCAAGGGTGAAAGTAACAGGAGACAAGATAGGAAAGGAAGTAGATCATACAATGTTTGAGCAGAGACTGAGTGATAACCCGCGAGGTTAGTCTAAATCTTTGGTTCCCAACCTCAGATGCTTAGACAAGAAAGAGAAATGTTATTGCTTTAAACCCAGTCTCTTCTTGATCAGTTAGCACTGTTGCTATGGCTTGTTAGAGTATACCTCTTACTCTAACACTGTGCACTCTTCTCTTCCTGACCTGAGGGGTGGAGGATATAGAATAATTTTCTCCTCTGCAGTATAATTTGAGTTAAGAGCTGTTTGGCTATATGACTTCTAAAGCCTCCTTAATCTTTAGGGTTCTATGGTTATGGAATTAGTAATTTCACAGGATCACATTGCTACTGGGCCTTAGCATCTCACAGATGAGAGTAATAATTCACACTCCCTTTGTCAAAAGATTACTGTGGGGATAGACTATGATAAAACATCTTAGAGTATATTACAAAGATTGGAGTTGCACAAATGTAAGTTGCTATGACTAATAAATTACGTGTATTAATCAATTGTAGTTTTTGGTTTCTTAGTCACTTTTTATAAACGATGATCATTTTGAATTCTTATCTAATCCCCTCAGTGGACACCCTTTCCACTTTAATGATACTTATGCACTCAAATAACATTTGAGAATTCAAAGGGAAAAAAATAGAACAACAAGAAATGATTCCAGGAACATTCCCACTGAATATCATATATTGTTTCATGCTTGAATGCATGTCCATTGATGTCCCTAACGCCAACCTCCTGAATGGTTAGATTGGTGTAATAACCAGGCAGAGTGAGAGGCAATGTAGGTAGTGGTTAAGAGTATAGACTTTGGGTTTGGATCTCAGCTCCTTCACTTATCAGGAACCTTAGGCAAGTAACTTGACTATTTTTTGCCTCAGCTTTCTCATCTGTAAAAATGATAATAATAACAAATGAGTTAATTTATGTAAAGCATTTAAAATAGTACTTGGCACAGGTGAATACTTAATGTAAGCTATTATTTATTACTTAATTATTTATCATTGCATAACAATATTGCCACAAACTTAGTGCTTAAAACAACACATTGATTGTCTCATGGTTTCTGTGAGTCGAGTCCAGGCATGGCTTAACTAGGTCCTTTGCTTCAGGGTATTACAGGCTGTAATCAAGGTGTTTTCTGGGGATGCAGTCTCATCTGAGGCTTGACTAAAGAAGCATCTGCCTCCAAACATACATGGTTTCAGTTCCTTGTAGGTTGCTAAAATGAGGATCTCATTTTTTGGGGGGCTGTTTGCCCAAGGCCACTCTCAGCTCCTCGCTTCATGGATCTCTCCATGTAGAAACTCACACATGGCAGCTGGCCTCCTCAAAATGGCAAGGGAGAGAGAGTCACACACATACAATCCCATACGTCCTGTTACCTCTGCCATATTTTATTAGCCAGAAGCAAGTCTCAGGTCCTGCCCACACTCAAGGGGAGGGAACAATCCAAGGGTATGAATACTAGGATCACGGGGGTCGTAGCAAAGTCTGTCTTCCATATTACCTTATTTCCTCAACCCACTAATCAATGTGCTTCAGATAAGGGAGATGTATATGCACATCTGTTTCTCTAGGAAGTACTGAGAACTTTATCCAACAATTTCATTGAAACTGTGGTTATCAAAGATGGTCAAGCACATTGTCAAACCTTTTCCCCATCAGATCATGAGCTCCTCAAGGGCAAACAAGCCCTTCAGTTGATACCAACATTGTTGAAATATACATCACAAATTTACTTTTGCCATATATTATATGATGTAAACTCACGACGAGAGAATCCTAAATACCTCTCCTGCCTAGGAGTTCATAGTTCTGTTGTTACTTTATAAGTGAATTGGATTAAACCAACTTCACTCAGTTATGTAAATGTGATATTTATTATATATAAAGCAGGTAGGCAAATGCAGAGAAATACAGGCTCACATTTAGAGGCAATCCTCATCTTTGTTTTAAGTAAAGAATATTTTATGAGTGTAAAGTCTTTGATGATTTATATTCTTCATGACTACATGCTGAATCCTTGTGATTCTTGCTGTTTCTTCCAGATACTTACAAACCATCTGCTCATGACCTGCCCCTACTTGCTCCTTCAACATGATCTCATGTCACTGTCCCCCTGTCTCATTGGCCCTCTTTCTGTGTCTCACACTCACCAAGATTTTCTGCCTCAAGGTCTTTGTAGTACCATTATCTCTGTATGGAACATACCTACCCAAGTTGCATACATGGCTGGCCCCTTCTCAGTATTCAGACCTCAACCCAAACATCCCCAGAGAGAACTTTGCTGAGTTCACAGTCTAAAGCTCCCTCTTGTCCTGCCACAAATCCATCTATCAGAGGAGTTCTTAAGCTTTTCTGCACATCAGATCCCCTCTAGAACTTGTTAAAACAAAGCTTGCTGCGTCAGAGTTTCTGATTCAGTAGGGCCCAAGAATTCACATTTCTAACAAGTTCCCTGGGCTACATTTTGAGAAACGCTGGTCTATCATATCATCCTATTTTATTTTTCTCATTGCACTAGTCACTTATTTTTTTTTAATGTATTTGTTTACTTTTTGTTAAATTTTAGGACTTATGAACATAAGAATGCTATAACAAGTTATTAGAGCAGTGCCTGGCTGCCTGACATATAGCTTCTATTGGATGAGTGAACAAATAATAGAGGTTGAACTATAGAAGAAAATTTTACTTGAATGCATATTAGCTTTTGGCGCTAAACTGGAGGATCCATTTATGCTCGTGGTTTCACAAATATATATTAAAAATTACCTAGAAAATGTATATTTTAAGCTTAAGTTACAGTAATTAGAAAGTAAGCTTTTGTGACTCCATTTACATATAACACTGTGTTGCCACAATGCTCATATGAGGACAAGTATAACATTGTATCATTTATATTATATTATATATTATATTATATATTTATATATTATATTATATTATATATTTATATATTATATTATATTAATATGAGGGCAAGCATAACACTGAACAGGTCATGTCTACAAATAGTATGTAGTTGTAAACACATTTCAATGAAAATGTTAAGGTCAATATATTTTAAACTAAATAGGATAGGTTTTAATTTTATTTGCAAAGTGTCTTTTTCTCATTTTGCACTTTTTCCTCTTTCCTTGTCCCACAGGGATACCACAAATTATGTTTTTAACCCAACTATAGATTGACTACATATCTATCCTTCTATCCCTGAAGTATTTCTGTCATTTTTCTTTCATTATATTATAACTGACATTTTTGTTAACATACACTCGTTACCAATTACCTGTGACATCTGTGGATACCACATGCAGAATGGAAATCTTTTTAAATGAGCAGTCTGATTAACTAGACATGGGATATGCTAATTATGAGGAATATACCTTCCAAAAAGGAGAAGCCAGATAAATTCACACACACACACACACACACACACACACACACACACACACAATCTATATATACAGGGACCCAAAGCAACTGCAAAACTGGCTTTTGCTAAAGGGTGTGTTGTGTAGGTTGTGTACACATATCATCAAATGAACTGGAGATTGGACACTTATCCCTGTGATTTCAACCCTGACTGGCCAGACACCAACTCACAGCTTCAGTGGTTCAACTTGTGGTGGTGATCAGGTGAACCTGATACCTTTCAGTCCTCACCCCGATCTTACATTGAAGAGACATTGCCAATGGGCAAAATGAAAACATGTATGCTCAGGTCTAACCGTTTCAGCACGCAGCCAGTGCAGACAGCCTTCTTCATCTCTGAATAGCTTTTGATTGACGAAATTGTAAAGCAAAGTCACAAAATCATAAGTGTTATAGTAAGAAATGGCCCTCAAGATTATTTTTTAAAAGCTTTCCTTTAAGAGATAAGGATATTGACATAGAGATAACTAAAGTGATTTTCCCAAGGTCACACAGGTAGTTAATGGCAGAACTAGGACCATACTCGTGTATCTTAAGGCTCTTTGCCTCTGGCATACTTTTCTCCCCTTGTTCCAACATTCCATTTATTGCAAGGTGACTTAGAGAAAACCCACTTGACATAAACTATCATGGATTTTAAACAATGTGAGGAATTAACTAATAATTATTTACACATATGTAATAATTTCATATTTTCATGTAAGTTGTATCAGGACTAAATTGTGTCCCTCCATGACTCCCCCGCCTCCAATTTATATGTTGAAGCCCTAACCCCCAATGTGACTATATTTGGAAATAGGGCCTATTTTGGAAATAGGTTATTAGGTTAAAGGAGGTCATAGGGGCAGGGCCCTGATCCAATAAGACTGGTCCTTATAAAATCAGGAAGAGACACCAGGAGTGTACATACACAGAGGAAAGCCCATGAGAGGACACAACGAGAAGACAGCCATATGCAAGCCAAGGAGAGAGGCCTCAGGACAAACCAAACCTGCCAATACCTTGATCTTCGACGTCCAGCTTCCAGAACTGTGAGAAAATACGTTTCTGTTGTTTATGGCAACCTTAATGCAGATTGATGCAGGTCTGATGCAAGATCAAGTGTTATACCTAGAGAAAACTTCAAAAATGAGACCAATCTTTTCCTTGTTTCTGCCACTAAATGCTAAAAACAAAGTTATTGCATTTGGCCCATAATAGAATTGTTGTTTTTGGTAAATAACTAGAACTCTCAAACACTCTTTTTGAACAAGAAATACTATTCTATTTGTCTGTACTCACGCATCACAAGTGAAATATTGCCACCACAGTCGAAAGGCCATACTCAACCGTTCATCTCCTAGGACGAATCCATTCTTCCTTCATCTTCTCTCTCCAGTCTCCACAACACTGAAGTCGTTTTGACAGTCACACTTTTTTTTTTTTTTAAGAGTTAAAGAAGGTGAGGACAGACAAAGAAGTAGAGATCTATGTTTGTTAAGGAGAAATTGTAGTTGTGGGTAAAAATAAGTGCGCAGAAATGTATCCAAGTCTGGTTTGGAAAATGTCCACCAATTTCAGCGCCTTGGTGTGTGAAATATTGGATTTGAAACATTATCCCTCTCACATTCTCTTCATCATGCACACAGCTCATACCTTAATTTCATGAGTGATTCACCAGACTAAATGTGGTGGGAGAAAGTTTTGAGATGAGCTGGCTGTAGCTCATCTCTTGGCTGTGAGTAAAAAGAAACATCCTAACAACAGAGGCTGCTTTGAGTTAGACTCTCCCTGTGATTCTGGCTCCCAGTTTCCCACCCCATGGTATCTAACTCTTTCGCCTGGTGTTTGATGTTCCTCTGCTTGTCTGTCCCACCCAATTCACCCAGACTGATGTCACAGGCCTTCTCAGCACCAATTCCACTGATAGGGCTTACTCCGGCTGGTCCCCTTCCCAGAAGTACCCTCCTCCTTAACTAAATTCTACCGGTTTTCGAAGCTCACCTTAAGTCCCACCTCCTCTAAGAAATCCACAAAGATACTCAGTCATCCTGATATTTGCTTTTCCCAAATTGCAAAGCAATTTGTCATTACCACATAATTAGTATCTTATTATACACTCCTTGATCCATAAATTGTCTGTTTTTAACTCCATACAATGCTGGTAGCCATGTATAGTTAGTCCTTCATAGAAGGAAAATGATGGGTTTTAGAAATAGACAGATCTGGGTTGAAATCCCAGACCTGCCATTCATGCATGAGCTGAGTGATAAGGATAAGCTACTTAACCTTCCTAAGTCTTAATGGCTTTGTCTATAAACAGGGATAATAGTAACTACTTTCTAGTGTTCTTGTAAGATTTAAGTTAAATGAGATCATGTACATGTTGTGCTTCTTTCATGTATATTAGTCTTTTCCTTTCGACTGTTAATAATATTAACAGTCATATCAACTTTTTTGATCTACAAAACACTTTTCTTATAGATTCTGTAATTTACAAACCCTTCCCTTTGTGGGACGACTCTAAGACTGTCTGTGGATGGGAATTAAGTTAGCTGTGTCTTTCATACTGAAACAGCCAGAGGCATACAGGAAACGCTGTCCTAACTGGGGCAGTTTCAAGCATAAGGCAGGCTGAAACTTCAATTACCCTGTACAGAAGAGAAAAGGAGGAAGCTAGCCACAGCGGAAAGAAGCTGAGAAAATTAATGAATTATAAGACAGCCTCCTGGAGGGACCTCAGTTTGTCCAATACATAGTATGCAGAGAGTCACCATTTGATCAAGGGCCAGTACTCTAGCAGGTCTAATCTGGTGGGTAAAAATCAGAAATTCTAATCTTAAGGACAGTTGTCATTGAAAGTCATTTGGATCACAGCACATTTTCAGGACATCAGCCCACTTAAAACAGATGGCATGAAGATAAGACCCAAGCAATAGGATCCTTAGGGCCAACCTTTGGACCCTGTTTTAGGAAGTTTTAGGAAGATAATCATCTGGGCTCCAGCTGAGCTGTGGGATCCAGGATAGAATCTCATTTCCAATAGAATAGAAGCCAAAGGCATAGCCAAAGTGATGAAGACCAGAAAAGGCTAGAACTCTGAGGCCAGATGTGTTGCCGAGGCTCTTGGTAGACAAACAGAGATAGATCCATTGTAACAAGACTAAAATGAGGTCCCACCAGCTGGTCACCTGGGCTCTGTTCTCTTCCTACTGTCTGTGTTCCTTTGAGAGCAGCTGACCACCTGGTAACCTTGGCTTAAAGACCAAGTCAAAGTAATAAGAAGTAGCCCTTGACTCAGGAATGTACCAGACTTCTCTCTCATTTACCCTTTTGTTCTTCTTGTCTCTACATACCTGATAGCTCCAACTCTGCATATCTATTTCTCCTCCATCTTTGGATAACTCATTTGAACTGCCTTTTCAGGCTTAACCCCCTCACATATACGCACATCCAAAGATTAACCTTGATGCTGCATACATGCATGCACTTAGTTTAAAGCAGTGTCTATATCACTCTTGGAAAAGGTGTCTGTAGCATTGCTTCCAGTTCTGGCCATGGTACCCTCTCCCTCTAGTTAGAGCCAACCTTCTGGACAGGCCAAGGCTTGTCCTATTCTGGTTTGGCCCAGGAACTGGTCAGGGGGGTGGGGTGAAGACTGACTGAGTCTGCTGGAGAGAACATTTGTGAGTCTAGCTGGAAGAGCCAGGGCAAGGTCACAACTGACAGGCAGATAAAAAGCCATCTTGATTCATTTGTTGGGAGACAACCATGAACTTAGAAACAATTCTGCCCTTGGGAATGGGGGTGTTTAATTTTCAACTTCAGGCTCTCGCCTTGGCTAGGTTCCTGGGCCGCTAACATAAGCCATCTGCTTAACTTCCTATGCCCACTTGCTTGCTGGAGGAATTGTCTGTCTACCCTCCCACCTGGCTAAAACTCAACAGAAAGTACTAAAGATGCCCAGGGGCTTTTCCCAATCTCTCCTAAAAGAATCAAAAGACTTCACTATCTGAAAATTTATTTCCTGTCTTAGTCCTTAGTCAATTTTGGGAAAGTTTCCAACATTTTCTTTGGCTTCATTTTCCACTCCATAAAACGGAGAGGGCCTCCTCAGTTCCACAGTGTAGTCAAAATACCCTTGCAGTTACCTTGAGCCCAAATTTAAAGCATCACTGAGAGGTATATAACCTCACAGATAAGAAGGCTTTTAAAGTAATAGCTCCACACTGGAACACTTAAACAACCGTTCCCCTACTGATCTGTACTGCAAATCGCTACTACTGCACTCCCTCAGATAGTAACCATGTTGTAATTTCACAGGAAGCACTTCTAGCACATTTGAACTGTGTCCTAAGTCTTTAAATCTACAAGTTCTAAATAACAGCCAGGACTTTAAAATAGCAACGTTGGAGCAGGACAAGGAAAATGACCCTTTAGTACAAAAACCTTCGATGGCTCTCCATTTTGCGTTGCGTAAAGTCAGAATTTCCTCATCAACTGCCAGTATCCTTCCTACTTTCCCTGCAAGGTAACTTTCCAGCTTTATTTCTTCCACTCTCCTTTGAGTGACTGGATCAACACAATATACCAACACCCCACAGAAAGAAAAGTGCCCTCCCTCCCCTGAAATCACATGTTTAAATGTAGTGGTTCATTTCTTGTCAAGGAGATTTTAACATACTTATGCAAACTCTGAAACCATGGATTGCTTCTGAGCGAGACGTTCTGGCACAGAGAACATTCTAAGATGTTCTGCACTGAGGAAGCCACTACTCATGAAACCCTGCAAAAATTATTTCGCTTTTCACAGAGAAATCTCTATGAACATCTCTTTCTAGATTTCTCGTAGAATTCTATGAGAACAGAGTACAGAGCTGCTCATAAAGCTGCTCCTTCTGATATCAGCCTCCTCCTCCTGCCCAAGCTCCAAACTCAGAACTAAAATATGCTAAAGTATTTAATGAGTTTTTAAAGTCCTTATAGTATTTGGTTCTGGGAGTCTGAGTCCCCCTTTGTAAGGGTACAGTCATAAGTGTGTGTGTGTGTGTGTGTGTGTGTGTGTGTGCAGTTGTGTATTTGTGTTTGGATGCTTGGTGAGTTTGGATGCTTGGTGAGTGTTTGGATGCTTCCTGTTTCATGCATTTGGCCAGAACTTCGTGATCTGTATGCCATATTGCCTGCCATTACTAATCCTGGGACCTACCCTAATTCTTGGAGTTCTTGCCCCATTTTTCATTGTAGGATAACAAGTATCTTGACTGTAATCTATTAATTGAATAATTGAATAAACTTGTTTCCCTCCAGCGCGAGCATATTGTTTGCACACAGTGTCATCCTGGGCCCTCCAGCTATGGAAGGCCTGCCAGATATGTTTATTAAACCTCCTGTGCTTGGAAAGAACACAGAAAACTGTCATCTAGAGCAATACAAAAGTGCCTATCTCAGCTGGAGATCTCACTGTTATGAATAAAGGAAGAGTTTGTGGTACAGTTTTGAGATGTAAAGAGAAAAAGCTTCCCCATGGTGCAAATGTGTTGTAACCCTCAGGCGAGAAAAAAAATATTGAATTGTTGCTGGCAGTACAATGTAATTATTGAGTTAGCGGCAGCTATGTTTCTAAGCTTCTTAAGGTAAAAATCACATTAATTTGGCCTTCTCCAAAGGACCTTCCAGGTTGTTAAATGGAACCGTTGAAACATTTTTCACTAATGAACCTAGCCAATGAACAGCCATTTCCACCTAAGTCAAATACTGGACAAGTTGGCAGTGAAAAAGGAGATGTGCTACTGTGGGGGCTTCTTTTGTTAGCTTGAAACCACACTGCCCTGAGATATGTTTTCCAAACCCCTGAGGTGCAGGCATTTGACCTAGGCGGTAACTGTGTGGGAGGCATGCTGGAAACCATGGTGTTGTACTCAGAAAATCGAGTGAGTCAGACCTTGGCCACCTCCTTTGCTAGAACTCACGGTGCACCCTCTGGGATGATGGCATGAGCCCTGAACTTTCCAAGATGCTATCTGCTAAACAGACAAAACACTCAGCTCCTGAAAAACGGTGGCTTTCGTGTTCTTTCACTCTGATTCCTCAGGGTTTAGGTCGTTTCTGAGTCACTGCGGACCTGGCCCTTGAATGGCACCACCTCTGCCGGCCAGGCAGGGAGAAGAGCTAGTGGTGCTCTGTGATCCAAAGTCAGAGCTGGGGTCGTCCTGTCGTGGTCTGCACGTTATGCAGGAACCTATATTCTTATAGTGGGGCCTTCCTTGAAATGTCAGTGAAGGAGGAAAAAAAAGAGACATCTGTGCTTCCTGTTAC